>NW_027187460.1:53518663-53522872 GCF_028583685.1 Petaurus breviceps papuanus | reverse complement strand
AAGAAGAAGAAGAAGAAGAAGAAGAAGAAGAAGAAGAAGAAGAAGAAAGACAAGAGAAAAGAAAAGAAAACAAGATTGGAGAGGACAGGAGAGGAAAACATAGGACAGGAGATATTAGGAGAGAGCATTGTTAGACAGTTAAAGAGAAAAACCACATGACCAAGAAATTCATTGGTAAGGGTAGGGTATTTTGTTCAATAGTGTTAAAGGTAGAGTTGTGCTGAAAATACATTCAACTGTCCCTAAAAGCCTGATCAAGAGTAAAATTTTTTTAAGTAAGTAATCTTTAATATTTGGTTATGGTTTCATATTGTAAGTTCCTAATCAGTAGAAGCTGTCATATATAAATATAATATGTATTATATATATCTAATTTCATTTTGAACACTATACCTTGTTTTTTGAGGGCACTTTTAAGTTACTAGTTATGTTTGGCCACGTGGAGTTGCTCCTTTATCCTGTAACACATATCCAAGTAAGCTGGAAGAGCTGCATTCTTTTTCTATCTTCAAATTCGTATCTTCTTCCTGTTAAGTAACAGGGAGGGCATAGAGGTAAGACCTTTTTTTGGATGCTCTTTTAAAATGCTGCCTTGGGCCAATGTAATAATCATTTTAAATGATTTAAAAAATATTTACTATGGGATTAGGCAGGAAAATAATGTTTAGAAATATGTTCCAAATTGTTCTAGTAAATTGAACATAGTGTTTTGTAAAAAAAAAAATCATTTTCTTTTTAGTTTTTAATTTAAATATTATGTGCTTAAGGTAATAAATCTATTTTTTCTAGGTTTTTTTTTGCTAATTGATGTCTATAAATCCATAAGATATTGCTGTTTGAATTCATACATTGCCTTGTTGGTAATATAGAATATAATTTCTGAAAAGCCTTATTTTGAGCATTCTAAAACAACAATCTGTGAAACCTGTGGTTTCCAAATTGTTTTCAATATTTAAGGTCAGTCTCCCTAAAAAAAAATAAGCAAGAATTTAAAAGAATAAGATGAAAAAATTTACATGTATAGGTATTAATAGAATACCTACAAAAAAGAAATCTTCCCTCCATAGGCCTAGGGTTTATGATACATTGATTTGGGCTTAAAAAACAATGCTAACAAGGAAAAATTTGAATAAAAATTTGATGTAAAAGTCAACTCAACATTTTGTCTCCTAGAATTGGTGGTCTTCATTAATAAAGGATCTATTATTGCTTAGTGGTGGCTTGATATGGGGGAAATTATTAAAAATTTAGCAGTCTGATCCAACATTTTTGGATCAAAAATAATTTTTTTAATGCTTCTTCAAATTAGTGTTAGTATCTTCAAATGTTACCAAAATGGATCTGTTCCAATCTCCTATGGAATTTTGGCAGTATTCAAATAACATGAATTAGTCTGTTGAAGTGGAAAAAACAGTGAATCAAGAAACACGGATCCTGGTTCAAATTCTACCTCTGATACTTATTAGTTATATGGCCTTGCATGAATCTTTTATTCTCTGCAGCTTTCAGTTTCCTCATCTGCAAAATGATGAGATGGCAATAGTCCTCCTCTGATAGCTTAAAATATACAGTTCTATAATATTTAATGGTACCTTGCTGCTCTAAACCTGTGATATAATCCTTACCCGTATTTTATGCTCTAACTTTATGAGTTCAGGGCTCTGTAAGCATATCAGTAGTCTAAACGTTTATTTTTTTCTGTTTAAATTCAACCCAATATTGTTTTAGCTAAACACCATTTCTTTTGTTTTCTCCTTGGTTGTCCTGTGGAATAAGTGCTTTTTCCCCTGGTCAAGTTTCTTTTGCATACTGGCAGATGGCAAGCATGACTCCTCTTACTTAGCCTTCTGTTCTTAAGGGTGAACAGCCCCAGTCTTTCATTCTTTCCTGTAGGTCAATGCTTTTCAGTCCTCTCAACATTCTTGCTATTCTCTGTACTTTTTTCAAGAAATGCACATATGATATTAATATTAACTGACTGCATCGAATTATTCAATTGTTGATCTAATAATTGACATGTGAGTTTCTCTGAAAACAATAATTGCAAGATTGTACAGACAAATAGAGTAACTCCTCTGTCACATGCATGAATATAAAATAAGCACAAAGAAATAGATGAGTGTGGGAGAAAGAAAGGTCCAGCTGGATTTTTCAGAAAGGAATTGTGTCCTTTCACCTCTGGAACCATGGAACACCAATGAACCTTATCTATTGTTGGCAATGGATTAGCAATAAAAGGGACATCTTGGTTTCCCATCTTTCAGTTTTCTCATCTTTGGAGGTATATGAAATTGAGATAGTGTATAAGTGGAAGCAGCTCAGTAATTTCCGTGTATCTATGATTTGGGTTAAAGTGTGATTCAAAACTTCTTGAGGCATTTTCTTTCTAACAGGGTTTATACTAATATGGTAACAGCAGAAGCACACTTTCTTGTATTTGTTGTGGAGAAATGCCACCAATAGGGTTTTCTCTTGTACACAGAGTGTATACTTTCTAATAAAAACATCAACAGAGCACAGTAGTAATTATCCTTTTTTTCAATACCCTGTGTCATACCATACTGAGATAAACTTTTTCCCCCACTATTTTTTATGGCTTTATCTTTTGATATTATAAAATAAGGTTACTTTCCCAAAGGTCTGGTTTCAAAAGACATGATTTTGACCTTTGGGAAATCTTTTAAATCTCTTGTTTTCTACTAATGGAAAATTGTTGTTGTTGTCTTTTGTTCTCAAAGAGGAGCATGACATCAGGAAGGTGATGCCATGACTTGCAAGTGAATTGGATTTAAGTGAAGGAGGGCTGTACAAAGTCACCAGCCTCACTTTCTCCTCCAGAGAAATCTGGGTCCAGTGGCCAGATATAGATCAGGATAACTGGAGATGATCCTGGATGCAATGGGAAACGTCTTTTTAAGCTAAGGTCTTTCCCAGGTTTCAGTTTGACTGAGGCAACACCCATGCAGTGATTAAGGCTATGTAAGAAATGAGGAAAAGAAAAATCATTCTGGGAACAGAAGATCCTGAGGGTTTTGGGACAAAACAGTTCCTATTTACATTCTGAATCATCCGGGCCCAAACAATAACTAGATAGGGTGTGGGGTAGGACCTATTGTTGACCAATCAATGAGAGTTAGAGTTACTTGTGTTTAAGGCATGAAATCTAGCACATAAACCCCAAGATACCTTGTGAGATTTCAGCAATCAAAATTTACATTCCTTTGGACAGTGCACACAAAGCTAAGGGTATTATACCCCATGTGGACAAAGGGAGAGGAAAGGAAGGGAAAGGAAAGGAAAGGAGAAAGAAAAGGGAAGAAGGAAAAGAGAAGGAAGGAAGGAAGGAGCTGCATTGCCCAACTGGAACTGACCAGTTAGGTCCCCAGTGGGGCAGCTTATACTGGTTTTCCATTTTTCAAACTTTGTTAGTTGATCAAAGAAGAGTTAATACTTCCCCTTCATCACATTTAGCATGTATGAGGAAATACCCTGAATACTGTCACAGAATCACAGGATATTAGGGTTGGAAATGATCACAGAAGCCATCTTATCCAACACAATGCTTGGGGGGGACAATCCCTTCTACAGCATAGTCAACAAGAGATCATTTAACGTTTGTCTGAAAACTTCCAAGAATGAAGAATCCACTGTTTAAGGAATACAAGTAAACTCTTAGCTAGCTCTTATTGATAGGACACTTTTCTTTGTATTACACCTAAAATTGTCTCATTGTTCTTTTTTTGCCTTTGTCAGGTACAGCCCTTCAAGTACTTGATGATAGTTATCATGTCCTAAGTCTGCTCTTCTCCAAAGTAAGAATTCTTCTTTCAACCCATATGGCATGAACTCAAGACCCTTCACCAACCTAGTTACCATCCTTTAGATACTCTCTAGTTTATCACCTTCCTCCCTGAACATAATACCGTAGATGTGCTGTGACCACAGGATCCTAATCAAAACACCTATTATCTATCCACACTTCAGCCTCATTTAAAAATAAAAATTAGCTTAGAATTTAGAACATAAATATGTAACAGTACTTTCATGCTTTGGCTTAATGTTTCTGGTGTGTTGTCTATACATATTCTTTATGTGTCTCGATTCCCCATGGCACTTTATCAACTTTTGGAAGGCTAACAAAGTAGCTCTTGGGATAGCAAAACTTTCTCTCTCTCTCTCTCTCTCTCTCTCTCTCTCTCTCTCTCTCTC
>NW_027187460.1:53466502-53518563 GCF_028583685.1 Petaurus breviceps papuanus | reverse complement strand
TCTCTCTTTCTCTGTCTCTCTGTCTCTGTCTCTCTCTCTGTCTCTGTCTATCTCTTTCTCTCTGTCTCTCTCTCTGTCTCTCTGTCTCTCTCTCTCTCTCTGTCTCTCTCTGTCTTTCTCTTTCTCTCTGTCTCTGTCTCTGTCTCTCTCTGTCTCTTTCTCTCTCTGTCTCTCTCATTATTCAAGTGTCTGTCAACATCTGAAACCTACATTGTACCTCAAATGAAATGAAACGAGCAGCTGTGGCACATTAAGCAGTGTGTCAGAGGGAAGCAGACTTGACTATTCACCCATTATAAAGTATTCCTGCCAGGCAAAACCAAGAACCACAAAAGCTCAATTTGCAGAGTCCTTGAGGGCATTCACTCAGACTGAACCTGACAGAGAATTAATTCCCTCTACAATATCCCCATGGAGTGGTGACCCTCCCTTGGATTCAAGGCCTCAAATCAGGGGAAATCTACTCCCTGAGGGCAATGGACTGTTTTCTTTGCATCTTCAGTGTCTGGCGTTATGCTTGGTACATGGTAGGAGCTTAATAAATGTTTTTTGATTGATGGATAGCTAGCACTAATTGTTAAGGTTTTTCTTTTTCTTCGAAATCAAAATTGACTTTTCTGTAACTTTCATTACTCACAGCTCAGATGGCTCCCATAGAAAACTATATTCTTTACAGCTGCTTTCTATTTTCTCTCTTACAATTGGGCTAGTCTGCTGCTGGTGTTGTTTTGTGCTTTTGACCTCATCTTCTGTTTATTGTGGGCTGAGACACTGTTTACTTGTTTACTCTAGGAAAATGTTGCTTTGTTAATGTTCTTTTCCCCTTTTCTTGGTCCCTTACAGAAACACTGACATGCTAAGTTTCCCTCCACTACATCCTTTCCCTCCCAATGTCCCAGGTACCAAGGGAGCCAGGATAGCTGATTACCCAACAATCAGAACAAAACGAAAGACACTTAAAACAGAAGAGAATGTGATCGTTGATGATTCAGAAGGCACTTAAGGATCCTGCAGTGCCTCAAGATCATTCATAGGAACACGTGACTGCAATGAATAACTAGATAATGAAGAGTTGAGAGACTATTGGCTAAAGCAGCCTTCACTGTGGTTATTTTTCTACAGTCTCTAATCCTGCCATACACAATTTAGCACTTGATGAATCACTTTTTGATAGAGGGTGTGTCCTGAATATAGATCATTTTCATGATGGGGTTGAGACTTTCCCTTAACGGAGAGGTGAAGATATGGGCTCTGTACCACAAATGATCAGATTTTCTTCAGCAACAACTAATGAAAGCACTATTTTTCAAAAGGCTATTGTGCATGAGGAGAAGGGGAATGGAGGAACTACTGAAAATATTCCTTTAGCCTCCATTTCCTCAGTGCTTTCAAAAGTATCCAGAGTATTGGAGGCCTCTGTAAGCAGTCAGTTAAGTCAATCAAAAATCACCTACTACATGCCAGGCACGATAAAAGACTGGGGATACACAAACAGTAAGAAAACACTTTCCCCTCAAGGTGCTTACATGTTATTAGGGACACAACATGTAAATGAAGGAGTATTTATCAAGCCCATGGTAATCACTCTTGGTTCCTATATTCAGAAAACAGAGAACATTTCTGTGTTAAACATTAATACAATCCTTGGAAAGAGCTGAAGTAAATCAGACAGATACTGAAATGAGTCAACTTGTGGCTCAGTTCATAAGCCTCATGAAAGCCCCTATTGGTATTTGACCTGGGAAGACTCAAAGTACAAAAAGTCAGTCCTCCCCAAGCTTACTTATTCCTTGCCTAGACTCCTACTCCAAAAGAGGAATTGAGCTTTATTTTGGACTCTGAGTGTTATTGGGGACTATTTGTGCTTCTTAGATCCATGATTGGGCCCCTAGCCAGTGGCAGCTGTCAGCTGAGTTGCATTTCTTCTCAATGCACAACTCAGACCAAATTAAAGGCCTTCAGTGGAGTGGGGGATTGGAAGCCTATTTGTATGGGAAACTGTCTAAATACTCCCATTACAATCTTTATTGTGGTTGTTGCTGTCCAGTCCAAACCGCACTTAGAGACACTACTTCATTGATAATAACGATGGACACATTCATTATCAATGGTACATTCCATACAGTCTGCTGAACTAAAGGTCAATGGATCATTGGACAGGCCAGAAAATCAGTGGTAGGTGTTTCATAATTAGGTAGGAAATCTAAATGCGATTCATATAATGTTATATTCAAGCATGACCCAGCTGGGCATCTTTTCAATGAAGTGTCTGAAAATTATATTAACCATCTTCCCTAGCATCATGCTTGGTTATCTCTAACTCTGATCCCCAGAGTTTCATAATATAGAAATATACTCATTTTCTTCCTGCATTTTTTTTCCTGACAAATCTCGTTCCAATTTCTTTCTTTCTCATTTTTATTAATCAATCAGTTAATCAATTTAAGATGTTTATTTCCAACTCTTCTAGCTATGTTGACTTTCCCAAGAGCCTCTCTATATCACTATCAGGCTAAAAATTTCTACAGCAAATAGGCGTTTGGGAAATTCAGGGATTTTTCTAGTTCACATCAAATTTCTGAGGGCTGTAGTTCTGTAGGGCTTTAACGAATTCAATTCAATAAATATTTATCAAATACCTACAGTGTACTGGGCATTGAGATAGGTACTGAGGCTACAATGATAAAAACCATACTACTTCTTTGCCAGACCTTATTGGACATTCTCCATGTTTTTTTTTTTAATTTCTAAAAATAATTCAAAATTTTTTAGCTCCCAAACATGAATGTCTGAAGTTGCCTTCGACACTCCGTACTATGTCATGGGCAATCAGAAAAATCATTGTGATCTCATGATGTATTAAGGGAGGCTAATGTGCAGTAGGAGTAGTTATCATCTGGTTATACTCTACCCAGAATGTGAGATTAAATTTGCTCTCTTAGGGGCGGCTAGGTGGCGCAGTGAATAGAGTGTTGGCCCTAGAGTCAGGAGGACCTGAATTCAAATCAGGCCTCAGACACTTAATACACACACACACACACACACACACACACACACACACACACATAAAACTAGCCATGTGACCTTGGGCAAGTCACTTAACCCCAATTGCCCTCCAAAAAGCAAAATAAATAAATAAATAAATTTGCTCTCTTTGGCTTCAGAGCTAGAAACAATAGGTGAAAGTTGTAGTGAATCAGATTTCAGATTGAGGTGAGCAAAACTTTCTGGCAATTAGAGCTGTCCAGAAGGTGAATGGGCTATCCCAGAAGGCAATGGATTTTACCTTGAGGGAAATCTTCTGACAAAACCTAAATACCCACTAGTTTAGATGTGGCATAGTCTTCCTGTCCAGATATAGGTTGTCCTTGAAGGGTGTGAAGGTCCTTTCTAATTTAGATAGTCTATGAGTCCATAACTGTGATGCCATTTAATCAAACTTGAAGGAAGTTATCATGGTTAATTCCACTCTTGGAATTCATTTTCTCCCTACCTTCACTAATGAAAGTCCCTCCCTTTAAAATGAAGCTCAGATACCCTCTTCTGTGTGAACCTTTTCCAGATCCCAACAATTGCTAGTTTTCTTGCCTCTCAAAATACCTTGAAGTTAACTATTTTGCCCATATTTATATTTATTAACATATTTATGTTGTATATATTTTATATGCGTCTCTAACATCATAACATTCTTCTTGTGAGTAGAGATTGTTTAATTTCTTGTATTTTGTTCACCCAGAAAGGACAATGCTTGGCACTTAGTAAATACTTGTTGAATGAGAGTTTATATTTATATTGAGGGTATATTTATGATCAAGATACACAAAAGGTAAAAATTCAGCCACCTCTCTTAATATCCTTCTCTCCTTCCCCAGAACAAGAACTATCTGTGCATATTTCTCTTCTTCTGGCTGTCTTCCTCTTGCTAAAGAGGTTTTGATCAGATGACCTGGATTTGGAGCTAGTAGAAATGGGTTTGAATCCAGACTCAGTAACTTACTACCTGTGTGACCTGAACAAGTCACAGACCCTCTCAAGATCTCAGTTCCCTTCTTTCTCTATGAAAGGAATCAGGTGGACTAGCTGCTGGCTAAGGTCCCTCATTGCTTAAACCCTATGGATCTATGATTTACCTGAACTATGATAGTGGAGAGGAGAAAATAGGTGCTATATGTAAGTGAAAAATCTATCTGGCAGAGTCAGTGTGAGGATCTGCCTCAAGCTAGAGCATTCATCCATCACTCAGGGGAAAAGTCGCAAAGAGGTCAGGGCTTCACTGCTGTACACTAGGAAAATAGCCAGTGGATCAACGTCCTCCATCTTTGGATTATCCTATGTTATTTCAGAACATCTGGAAGTCAGCATCACGGTGCTTCTCTTCATAATCTCCTCTTTCCATTCCCCGTTCCCCTTGCATCTCCTTGGCAAAGCACTCAGATGAACTTTTTTTCAGGTATCCAAATTGAGTACATCAGAATTGATTTCTAAGTCAGAGTTAGCTGAATCCAACCTACCTGGAGATAGACAGACTGACCTCTGGAGGCCCCTTCAAGCTCTAGATTACTATGCATTTGGTCAACGTTGTGTTAGTTTATTTGTATTTAATGCAATGTTCACATCTGTTTGTATTTTGACTTTTTTTCTCATACTTAATATGCTTTCATCACCCTCCCTTGTTCCATGTTAAAATGTAATCATTTGATTCCAAAATCCTTCTTTCATTTGGTTCCCATGTCTGAGGATTACTGTCAAGGCTAAAGGTTCTAATACTTAGGTAATAGATTTAGTACATTTAAAATATGTACTTTGTTCACTTAGGTCTGCAGTATCTCAGCCTATTTTAGGCAAAGGGCTTGGTTTTATTTCTTAGGTTCTTTGAATAATAGATAGGCAGCATCTTCATGTTATTTTCATTACTATGTTTCAGGGCATATGACTGGCAGAGATGGAGGCTTAAGAAGAGCTATACATAATGGACCCATATGCTGAAAAAAAAAACATGTGGATGAATGATTAAGTATGAAGAAAAATCAAGCAAGCAAACTATTCCCAGACATATATTACATATACCAGATCTGGGATAATTACTGTTCTTCTGGCAAGAGACAAGGGTGGAAAACAGACCTTTAAGTCAGGTTAACTTTGAGGAAAGGGTTGCATTCTTTACTGGGTATAATCACTTGCAACTGAGGCAGTAATGATTCCATATGTTATATTTTAATTGATTTTGTCTATTGAGATAAGTATCATGATGACCTTTATGTGTGGGATGGGGCTGATTTAGGTATCCTGGAGGAATTCATAGCGGAGTACTGGGTTCACAAAGTGTCTATTCATAGCGATAAAAATATAAGATTAGAAAACATGGAATGGATGGATTCTGGTATTTCTGAAGTAACTTTAAAAGCATTCTTTTGTATAGATTGCATGCAAACTATACTATCAAATGTCTATGTAGTTTTCAAATAATCACACTTTTGTCTGAATAGAGACTGATTTTCTTGAAGGTAAGGGGCTATTTTCTACTTTGTCATGTGATTACCAGAATATAGTCCATGCATCAAGCAGGTGTTTAACAAATGCTTCTTAACTTGAATTGAATTTACCAAATAATATAATTGATTTTTGTGCAGTTGGCAGAATTAATTTTGCTTAATGATGTTTACCATAGATATTTGTGTAGGTGTGCTAAAAAAAAACAGCTTCCCATCACATTCTCACTTAAGTTCCAGCATTTGGGAGAGCTCCAATTTCTTCTTAATGTCATTGATAATATTGTTAAAAAATATTACAGGCCTTGCATGTGAGATATCTAGGTGGACCGAATATCATTTTCAGATGCTAATACGGGGCTTAGATAACTTGGGTAATCAATCTTCCAGTTGATTATATAGCAACAGCTATCTATTATAAAATTAGCAAGAGTGGTGATGAGGAAAACCCAAGAGATTTGTAGATTTGGTTCAGGCTGTAAAACCATCCAAGTCTTCAGATGTTTGTTTGAACCTTCATTGAACTATTGAAAATGGTATGGTCCATAGAGCTGGCTATGGACTTACACAAGAATGGGCTTTCAAGTTTCTGCTTCTGGTTGTCGAAAATCTGCCAAAAGAAAACTCTTTCTGATTGTGCTTTGGCATTTTAGCATCCAGATGAAATTAAGAAGTGCTGAGTTAATCAAAACTGAAACATAAGTCATAGCTGACTACAGGACTTCACTGAAGAATTTTGAACCTCCCAGAGGGAGATAGGAAAAATATATATAAATATGTTTGTATGTAAGCATACATAAATGTGTATATGCAGGTACATACATACACACATACATACATACATACATACATATATTCCAGTGGGAATACCTGGAAGGTTTACCTGGAACCTTGCACTGCTTTATTATTTTGCAAACAATGTGCCTTCAAGAGAAGGGAGAACATAATTAGAAGGGAGAATTTGGAGAACATAATTAGATCAGCAGCTTTTGAGGGGGAAGAGGAAACATTGTCAAAAATAATTTATTGTGTGCCTACTGATTTAGTGTATCCCTTTACTAAACTCTGAGTGCCAAGAGTTTAGACATCCTTTCTAATTTAATCATACTTTCCCCAAATCCTAGCACAATAATAGTTCACTTAGTAGACTCTTAGAAAATATTTGATGGATGGATGAATGAATGAAAGAAGCTACTGGGGTAGTACTCTTATATAAAAGAAATATAAGATGCAGGCTCTTAACTCAAGGAGCTCATATTGCCATCACCCAGATAGACCTTGTATGTTAAAAGTTAAATGCCTAGGCGAGATTGCATATTCTATGTGCCAAAGGGTTCAATAAAATAATGGCATGGATGTTCAGAGGAATGAACCATTCCACTGCAGCTATGGAGCTTAAACTGGTTCTTAAAGGAAGGGAAGACTTTTGTATGCATAGAACAGGGCAGAGGATGTTCTAGAAGAATAGACTTAGGAAGGTACATAGTTTGGTGGGGGAGGGAGGGAGGGAGGGATAAATAAATCCATTGACACCTCCATATGTTAACATTATTATTCACATTGGAATCTACTACAGGTAGCTTTTGAGCTATGTGATGCCACTGCACTGATGAGTATTCACCTACAGCCTTCGGGAATCTTTCTCTTGTCATCAGTACTCACATTGTGAAACTATAAAGATCCTTTCATCTAAAACAGGAGTCAGTGCAGAAGCTGATAATGGCTTTTTTAAAATTAAAAAAAATTATGTTTTTCTAGGACCTAAAATCAAAAAAGACCTCCTAAGGACAAGGGCAACCAATGAACAATCATGACAACAACAAAAAATGAGAGTCGTGATGCATTTTTAAATAAAAAATCCATTATAGCCATTCTTCTGAAGAGGGAATCATTTCCCACTAGTAAAGGCAAACAGAGACTATCTCACTGGGAAGTCTGTTTTCCACTTAGTTTGACTTCAACTGTGATTTCCCTGTGTCCCATGTTCACATTGTTGGGATTATCTTTGACTCTTTCCTTTCTACTTCTCACATCTAACCAGTTACCATGTTCTATCAATAACACATATCCAAAACCTCTCACAGACATAAGGATTCCCACTGAAACCTCCCAGGCCTCATTCCAACCTGTAAATTGATATAATAATAGCTAGCATTTACAAAGCCTTAAATATAGTATTTTATTTAATTATAATAGCCTCCTACCTGCCTCTACTCTCTTGGTTCCAATCTTTATTCATACTACTGTCAGAATAATTATGATTATACTTCACTCCTCAGCTCAGAAATCTTCTGTGGCTCCCTATTAATTTACATTAGTTCTAAGTCTTTTTTGCTAGGTAATTAAGGCCTACAGTTCCAGACTTAGCTCATATTACTTCTACTCACATACTGTTACATCCAAACTGAATGATTCCCTGTTCTCCCTCTAAATGCACTGTTTTCACACCTCCATCATTAGAATAACCTCTCTTCTTCATCTATTAAATTCCTAGCCATGCTTTAAAGGCAAACACAAATGGGCATTCAGTGTAACCTCTACTTAATCCCTTTGTTGGCAAAGCTCCTCTATCCTACCCCAGCTCTTATAACTCCTGTCTTGAAATTCTCTAATGCACTTATGATTCAATATTGTGTATTATAGGTATTTGCCTGGCTCATCTCCCTGTTAGATGACAATTTCATGAGACCTTGAAGTTTATCTTCTTTAAATATTAATTTTAGACTGTCAACCTATATATAGCCTAAAAATGTTTTTATATTGAATGAATGGAAACTGATTTACAAGCAGTTCTGCTATTCATTGTTAGTTTGCTTTTCTTATGTAGTAGTGTTCTGATTTAGCATAACATAATGATACCTTTTTTTTATAGTTTTCTATTATGTTTTCTGTGTCCAAGGCAGCTTTTTCAAACCATTTTATGTGACAATGAACAGTTGGCTGCTTCTTAATAAGGTTGCTTAAGATTCTTAGGGTATTACTGGGGAACATTTCTACCTCTTCAGGGAGCAAAAAAACCCCAAAACACCATAGTAGATACTTAATAAATGTGTATTGACTGATTGGTCTTTGCAGAATCTCAGAGTGGGAAGAGACTTCAGAAATCACCTGGTCCAGAATTTTACACACACACACACACACACACACACACACACACACACACCCCATATATATATACCCTTAAAATGTGCCTCTCAAGTATCCAGCCTTTACTTGAAGACCACCAGTGAGAGAGGAGCCTACTGCTTTCAGAGTGGCCCATTCCACTTTTAATAGCACAGCTTATTGGAAAATGTTTCATTACAGAAAACCTACAGTTGATTGTCTTTTGACAGCTTGTAACTGTTGCTCCTAGTTCTCTAGCCACAGAATAAAATCATGTTCCATGTAACACTTTAAATACTTGAAGAAATTATTATTACTACACACACACACACACACACACACACACACACACACACACCTTCAATCTGCTCTCCAAACTAAACACACCCAATTGATTCAACCAATATATGGCATATTCTCAAGGCATTTGGCAAACCTGGCTTCCTGATAATCTAAAGCATTACTAAAGCATACTAAAACATTAATGGTATATATTATTGTAGTTGGGTACTCTTAAGTTTTTAGTAGGGATTCCTAGAGGTAAAATGCTATAAGACAGAAAATAAGTAGAGTGGTAACAGTTTCAGGCACCATGGTTTCAAAGGGATTTTCCAAATCCTTTCACATATATTATCTCATTTGAACTTTAGAGACATGAGATGGCAATAGTGAGCAAGGCAGGCTGAATTATCAGCTTACTGAGGGGTGAAGAATTCCTCCCCATTCCTTTGTGAAGGTATGATTTTCTTTCTGTTCTCTTCACCTTCAAGAAAGTTTCATTTCTTGCAAAACTAGACCACCAAGAATGACATCTGGAGGTTACCCATAGTTTGCTACATCACAGCCTACTGCTATCACTGACCTCGGGTTCGATTCTACGACTAACTGAATCTTGAATTTATATACCAATCATATAGAGCCTAATACCATTCTACCAACAGCATGAACACTCCAAATCTGCTCCCTCCCATTAACCTTTTGTTTCTTTAAAATAAGGAATGTTATTTCCTTTATCCCCTTCCAAGTATTAAACAAATACGCAGAGCTTAGTATTTCTGTTAGCCAACATGGTTTTATCTTAGGTTAACGAGATCTAGATTGAAATCAATGTATAAGTAACTGGCAAGCTTGGCCATCCAATTAACTAGGAAAAGAAAAGTAATTTTACTATGAGGTAGCCAAGGGCCTTGATTCTGTCTCTCTAGCAGTGAATTCCTAGCTTGGCACTCCATTTGGCTCATTGTCCAAGATTAATGTGAATATTTTCATAGGCTCTCAAAGTTTATGTTCATTCATGTGATCACCTTGTTACATCCCTTCTTCTTGCTTGCCTGGCTTTTTTCTGTCCTCTTCTTGCTTATCCTGGCCTATCATCTTCCAACCATCCAATATTCTCTGTTTTATTTATGTTTCAGTTTTTATTTTCCACTGAAAGAAGGGGAAGGTGAGTTTGTGAGTTAAGGTTAGTCCTCCCTTCAAAATTCTCCACTGCAAAGTACAATAATATCTCCATTATGTAGGTGAGTCAACTGAGGCATAGTCTGGCAAATGATCCAGGGCTATGCAATTAGTAACAGAATTAGAAATGGAATACAGGTGTCCTAAATGTCCTCTTATGCCCATTTCATAATGTTACTTTTCATGCACCCTTAAAGAAAAGGAGGGAAAAAAATAAGAGAAATGAAGAACTATGAGCCTGCCAATAATGCAGGGGAAAGAGTCAAATAGTTATTTTCATTGGGGATGTTGGTAGTTTCATTTCTAAAAATGTAATGATGGGGGATGAACTCCCTTCTTCCCATAGAGATTTACAGAAGTCTTGAGCTGCATTATCTTATGTGAGCCAAAGTAATGGAGGCCCAGCCAGTTTAACTCAAAACTGGTTTATCATAATTAGTGGATCTGTGGTAGGAAGAGAGTATGTTCTAACAAATTCTTCCCAGGCTGTTCCACAACTCTCTATGGCTTAGTGCTGAGCAAGGAGGAAAAATATGAGGAAAACAAACAAAGACAGACCTTCTTTTGTGCCTTGGCTGTTTGCCTGCCAAATCAGCCGGATGGATGCAGAGTCAATTTCCATAGTGTTTGCGGCCTTACACTGGCTTCTGCACAGGCAAGTTGGGAAATATTTATTGTTGAAGAGGGCCCTTGGAGGTTATTCTTGGAAGGAGAAACTTCTGTGAGCCATGATGTGTTGATTGAAAATCCCTTCTATCCCGGGTTTCACAAACTAGACCTGATATCCTCTTCCACTACAAAAAAATCACTGGGAAACAGGAAAAGAATTATTAATGTTTTGAAATCTTAGTCATATAGATATGTGCTATCTCCTCATCCCAAGCAATCTAAAATATGTGTGACACAGAGTTAGGAAAGTATGGAATCAGGGGGGGAACTTTTGGTTGCTGAATGTCCCATTTTAGGATACTTTTCGTTTTCTCCATGATATCCTCTTCTCTCTAGACCTTGTAACACTTTTCTCTCCTGGTTCTCCTCTTACCACCCCTCAGTCTCCTTTGCCAAAGAGGTTCGGTAAGGCTATCCAACCATGGAAGTCCTTAAGGTCTCTGTTCTAAGAGGAGAGTTTATATAACAAAGTTCTTTTGATATTTCCATAACTATTCAAAGAGATGTAAATCAGATTTGAGCAAGTCATTTCTTCTCTCTAAGCATAGGTATCATAATCTATAAAAACAAGCAGTTAGACAAGCTAACTTCAAAGGCCCCCTTTCAACACTAAATCTACAATTGCATGAAGATAATCTTAAACAACATGAATGTAAATTCCCTTAGAGGACAGCTACAATGCACAGTGGATAAAGACCTGGGTCTGGAATCAGCAAGACTCATTGTCCTTAAGTTCAAATCTGGCCTCAGACTTACTGGCTATGTGATCCTGGGCAAGCCATTTAACCTCAGTTTCCTCATCTGTAAAATGAACTAAAGAGATGACGAACCACTCCAGAATCTTTGCCAAGAAAATCCCAAATGGGGTCACAAATTGGTTCACAAAGTTTCAGACACAACTGAGATTACTCAACAAGAAAAACAAAAGTACCTTTTAACTGATCTACCATAAGGTAATTTCTGCTCAGATACATGTTATTTTATATGACCTCCAAGGTCCTTACCAATTCAGAAATTCTATAATTCTACTTTTATCCTTTTTTTTTCTTTTTGGAGGGGGGAAGGCAGGCCAATTGGGGTTGACTTGCCCAAAGTCACATGGCTAATAAGAGTTAAATGTCTGAGGCTGGATTTGAACTCAGGTCCTCTGACTCCAGGGATGGTGCTCTATTCACTTTGCTGCTTAGCTGCCACTATACAAACATTTTTTAAAGGCTTAATATTTAAGTCATTCAGATTGGAAATGTAGTGGTTTCTCACTGGTCTGGTTCCATTCAAAATGTCATGAGAGCTTTGATCTACTCTCTCTCTGACTTGAGCTCCTTTGCCCCTCCTTTGGTAACATGGTACTCCATCCCTCTGCTCCATTCCCAGGATTTCACCATATTGATATCAGAATCAGTGTGTATATCCCATAGGTTTATTAGCCCATTTCAGTTCAGAAGGCCCTAGCTCGAGAGATCTATTGGCCTCAGTCATACTGGTAACTGGAATGCACAACTGCTGCACAACTGTGCATAACTGGTATGCACAACAACTCATGGCTAAAAAACCAAAATTTTACATCAAAAGTATTGATAAGTCCTGAGAGATATTAGAGGACTTAATTACTAGAGTGCTTTTGGTCAATATTTAATTTTCTTTTGTAAAATTATTTAAAGGCTTTGCTTATCTTATCATCTGTTGGTAACCTTTTCTGTTTGAAAGGGAGAGCACAAAATCAATTATGGTATCTATGTCTTCTTGCAGTATGCTCCACTGACCAATTGATGAATCTCATGATGATGGCAGGTCATTCCCCTAGAACTGCTGAAATCTCAGATGTCTGACACAGGAAAAGATGATTTTACTATTTTATTCCCAACTAAAAAGTTCCAGAGCCATTAAAAATGTCAACAAAATAATGTAGGCAATCTGTTTTTCAAAGATAATTTTTCAGAGTCTATAACCAAATCCATTTTAAGTCAAAAGATAGGATGTGTGTAGCATGTTGATTTATTTGGGCTTCATCATACAAAACTGAAACTATTTGCTCAATTATTAAATTTAGGAACAGAATTGTTGTTGTTCAGTCATTTTTAGTCATGTCTGACTCTCCGTTTTCTTATCCTGGAATGTTTTGCCATTTTCTTCTCCAGCTCATTTTATAGATAAGTAGTTGAGGCAAATAGGGTCAAGGGACTTACCCAGGATTATTTAACTAGTAAGTATCTGTGTCTAAATTTGAACTCAGGAAGAGGGCGTCTTCTTGACTCCAGGGCCAGTACTCTATCCACTACACCACCAACTTACAGAAAGAGAAATTTAGGGCAGGCACACTTACAGAAACATTCTATTTTTTATATTGCTTGGTAATTTCTGAGTAAAGCAGACCAGAATGTCCAAAGGATATCATAGCACCATAGACTTTAAAGGAAATTACTAGGTCATCCATCTTTCTCAGCATTAGGAATGACAAATATTACTATAAAGCAGGTGCCAATTCAATTATAAATTATGGTATTACTCCAGTTCCTCTGTAATACAATCAGCTCACTGGAAAGATGGATTGTTTCTTTCAGACATTTCTAGTACACTTTGCCAATGGAAGAGAAGACTTGAAGAATGAATGAAGGTATTGATTAGTTGGTATGAGATGTGTTTGGCCTGAGGCCAGAAGGTAGAACTAATAGCCAATAACTTGTTGCTTGTTACAGTTTGGAGTCAAAAAGAACTTTCTAAAGATTAAAAAATTATCCCTATGGATAGAAGAATAAATTAACTCAGGTATTATTGGGTTCATCGTCCCTAGAGAACTTCAAACAAAAACATGCGTATCTTGTAGGAGGAATTCCTAGCCAGATACAGATTCAATTGAGGCTGCTGGGATCCCTTCCAAGACAGAAATTCTATGATTCTCTTTAATATTATTCCTTTTTAGGATTATAGATCATGAAGAAAAATCCTTTCCCTATCACCTCTGTTTTTAGTGGTTTCTCCCTCCTTAGATTTACTGAATTATGTCTATTTTGAATTCTATGACAGAAATGTAAGCTCTTTGAGGGCAGGGGCTGCATTATTATTATTATTATTATTATTATTATTATTATTATTATTGCCTTTTTAGAGGGCAATTGGTGTTAAGTAACTTGCCCAAGGTTACACGGCTAGTTTTTTGGGTTTTTTTGTGTGTGTGGGTGGGTGTTAAGTGTCTGAGGCTGGAAGCAAACTCGGGTCCTCCTGACTCCAGGGCTGGCGCTTTACTCACTGTGCCACCTAGCCATCCAAGGGACTGCATTATTTTTTTCTTTTTCTTTCTACTGCTTACCACAATACTTGGCACCCAGGAGGGAGTTAGCAAACTCGTTGAATTTTTACTTGACTGTTACACATGTTAATAATGAGAGTGATAACAATGATAAAATAACAATCTTGTTTTTGTATGATACATTATGATCAGTCAGTCAATAAGTATTTATTGTGTTTCTATGTGCCAGGCAGCTAGGTGGCATAGTAGATTGAATATCAAGCCTGGAGTCAGGAAGACTTATCTTCCTGAATTCAAATCTGGCTTCAGACTTGGTTGTTGTCCTTCATTCTCAAAAAGGACCAGAATTACATCACAATGTTAGAGTCAAGTTATGGTGTATCCAACTATGGCTGCTCAGAATATATGAGTTCAGAATGCTCTAACACAGGTCAGGCACATATATTCCATGTGAATATTTGGGCTGAATTTTCTAAATTTGTGCATCTCATATTTCTTTGGAGCTACTTCAATTCTGCTTTGCTCATAAAACACAGCTCCTTTGATGAAGGCATGCCATGCTGGGTGGTCCTGTGCCAGTGTCTCCCATGTCTCCTAGTTGATTCCAAAGTTCTTCAGAGAGACCTTGAGAGTGTCCTTGTAATCATTTCTTCTGGCCACCACATGAGCACTTGCTTTGTGTGAGTTTACTATAAAATAGTATCTTAGGTGAGCATACATTTGGCATTTGCGCAATGTGGCCAGCCCACTGGAGTTGTACTCTCTTCAGTGGTGCTTGAATGCTTAGCAGTTTAGTGCAAGAAAGGACTTCAAAGTGTGGTACCTTATTCAAAATCTTCCTAAGACAATTCAAATGGAAGTGGTTCCATTTCCTGATATGGTGTTGGTATACTATTTAGGTTTCACAAGCATATGACAATGAAGTTATCACAATAGTTCTGTAGACCTTCAGTATGATAGTCAGTTTAATACCTCTTCTCTCTAACACTTTCCTTCAGAGTCTCCAAAACACTGAGCTAAGCTCTGGAAATGTGTGCATCAACCTCATTGTCAATGTGTACATTCCTAGAAAATATACTGCAAAGGTAAGTGAACTTATCCATCGGCTTCAAAACTTCTCCATTTGCTGTAACCAATGGTTCCATGTGCAGATGGTGTGGTACTAGTTGGTAGAGTTATGTTATCTTGGTGTTAATTGTTTGCCAAAATTAGCACAAGCAACAGATAACCAATCCATACTTTGTTGTATATCAACTTCAGAAGTTACATTGAGTGTGAACAAAAAAAAATCATGCACCAACTCTCCCTCCACCTTAGTCTTGTAGCTTTTTCAGGTTAAATAACTGCCCTTGGTGCTGTGTTCATCCACATTGAAGGAGTCTGACAACATTACTGAAAACATCATGGTAAAAGCATGGGTGTAAGAAAGCAATATTATTTTACGCCACTGGTGACTGGGAAAGCACGAGAAAGCATCCTCCATTATCCAGAACCTGGGCAAGGATGCTGTCGAATTTTACATACAATACTGATGAACTTCTCTAGGCAAACAAATTTTTACATAATTTTCCATAAGCCTTTATGACTGACAGTATCAAAGTCCTTGGTCAGATCTTCAAACATGTACAGACCTTTCTCCTGCTCCTGGCATTTATCCTGGAGTTGTCAGGCTGCAAACATCATATTGACCACTCTTTGGCACTCTCTGAAGCCACACTGGCTCTCAGATAGATGATCATCTTCCCTGTGAAGGATCAGTCTATTAAGGAGGATGCTGGCAAGAATCTTGCTGGCCATTATTGTGACTGTGATTGTAACAATCTATTTCTTATACCTTTATAGATATGGACAATGGAGGCATCCTTGAACTCCTGGTGGATAACTTCTTCTCACCAATTAAACTGAAAAATTTCATTCAGTTTTTGTTGAGCAGTGGACTCCCTGCTTTTAAAATCTCAGCTAGAAAAGAATCAGCAGCAGGTACTTTGTCAAAGGAGTGGAGTCTAATGATATTTAAAACATCATCTTCAGTTGGAAATTTGGCTAGAGAAGGATTATCTTCAACCTAAGTGAATGGTAAATGGTTTCAGCATTGACAGATAAAAGTCTGTTGAGAACACCATGAATGTGTTCAGGCCTTCTCTCCAGGATCATGTCCTTATCACCAATCAATATGGATCTGTCTGCACTGAGTAGTTGAGATGCACCAAAAGTCTTTGGCCCATAAATAGCAGTTAGCCATTATAAACGTGCTTTAGATTATTATTTGATTATCATCAAAAAATTCAATTTCATCTGCATATTTGCTGAACTAATAATCCTGCATCTCTCTGAGCTTCCCTTGTACTTTACTTTTGATGGAGTTAAATGGTGTTTTCCTAGAGATGGATGAACCATCCTGCTGGTATACCCTGTGGAGTTTGTTTGTTTGTTTGTTTTTTGTTCAGCAGCTTCCGAATTTCTCCAGAGATTTTCTGGCAATCAGTCTTGATTGTAAGTGTTCTGACCTAGATGAGCAAATATAGTTCTATACACCAAATCTCTTAAAGCTGCCGACTTCTTTTCTGTCTCACTATTGCCAACCATTCTTGGCTTAGCTTTCCCTCCAAGTTGGCCACAAATTGTTCCCACTCAGAGAAGTGCTCTGATCTGTTGACGTTAAGTCTTCTGGTAGTCATCTTGTCTTAGGGTTGCTACTTTTGTTGAATATAAATATTTAGCTTGGAGAGGATAAGGCTATGATCAACCCAGCACTCTGCACCACACATTGTCTTTGTGACTCTCACATTCTGTCTATATCCTCTCCTTACAATTACATAGTCTGTTACATACCAATGTTTGCTGCAAGGGTGCAGCCATGAAGTCCTATTGCATTTAGGAGACAGACTACAGTGTTGGGTGATGAAGTCATGAGACACATGAGTCTTCAATAGTAAGTGACCATTATTATTGCTGTTTCCAATTCCTTTCCTCCCAAAGACTCCCTGCCATAGTCTGTGCGACTCTAGTATGAAAATTACCCAGAATTATAAAGTTGTCCTCTTTTGGCATATTGATGATGAGGGTCTTCAGATCTTCATAAAATTTTTCTTTGACTTCATCAGGGTTCATCATGGTGGCAGCATACATACTGATGAAGGTGGAGTGGCACTTTGCTGCAAGTGGCAATCACATTTCCATGAGCCTGTCATTCACTTCCTTTCATAGAAATACCAACTTGTTGACTAGATTAGTGTGGATTGCAAAACCTTCATAGTGCTCCCCTTCACTGTGGCCACTCCAGAAACAAACAAACAAACTTGTATCTAACTCTGACTTTGATAAGCTGGCCTTCATTTGCTGGCTTTGTTTCACTCAGGGCTCTATTTGATGTGCTATGTGCTGAATTTTCTCACAACAAGAGCTGTTCATCTTTCAAGCTACTGGATTTTTTATTGTCCAATAATGTATCCATGTGCTAATGGTGAGTGAAATCATCTTTGCAGGGGGGTGGAGTCAAGATGGCAGAGTAGAAACAGGACTTCTGTGGGGCTCTGGCTTCCACCTCCTCCAATTCATGTAAAAGGTGACTCTGAACACACTTTGCAGCTACAGAACCCAAAAAATGGCACAGAGAAGCTAACCTCCCACTGAGGACAGCCCAGCAGGCTGGCAGGAAGTGGCCAGAGCAGTGCTCTGAGAGCCGAACCCAGCCCTGTGTGAGCCGGAGGTCTTAGCCTCAGGATAGCCTGACCAGTCGCCGGCTGGAGAGACTTCATATCACCAGCAGCTGTGGCAATTTCCAGTATTATCAACCCATAGATGCTAAGGACAAAGTGAGTGGTCAGTGCAGAGTAGATTTTGGGATCCAGTAGTTCGGGAGTGTGGTTGGCCTTTGCCACTGGGGCAAGAAGTGGCTGAGGCATGGCAACCATGCAGCTGCAGTCACGTGGCTGCTTCAGCTGCTGGCCTGCAGATTGTAGGGTCACCAAGTAACCAGTCTGAGGGGTAATTGCTCTTACTTTAACCAACTTGGATCTGGATTGTGGTCTAGGGTAGAGGTCCTAGGGTGTGCTA
Organism: Petaurus breviceps papuanus; assembly: GCF_028583685.1. Lineage (NCBI taxonomy): Eukaryota > Metazoa > Chordata > Mammalia > Diprotodontia > Petauridae > Petaurus > Petaurus breviceps. Next base: position 53,500,539 of record NW_027187460.1, on the reverse strand, counting down.
CCAGCTTGCCAGAGCATGGGGAGGCTTCAGAGAGGGCACCCAACTAATACCTTCAGCATCTTAGAAAACCTCAGAATTTGGAACAAAGCTCCCCTGTCTGGTATCAGAGTCCTTCTGTGGCAAAAAGCCCAAAAGTCAAATAACTGAGTGGCAACATGACCACACGAGGGAAGCAAAGCAAGCAGAGCAACCCAACTTTACACTCCTATTTTGGGGACAAAAAGGATCAAAGCATGGAACAGGAGAAAGACAGTGAAGTCAGAACTCCTGCACCTAAAGCTTCCAAGAAAAATATGAGGTGGTTAGAGGTCATAGAAGACTTTAAGAAAGATTTTGAAAACCAAATAAGAGAAGTAGAGGAAAAATTGGGAAGAGAAATGAGAACAATGCAAAACAATTATGAAATGAGAGTCAACAACCTGACTGAAGAAAATAACACCTTAAAAATAGACTAACTCAAATGGCAAAAGATGTTCAAAAAGGGAATGAGGAGAAGAATGCCTTAAAAAGTAGAATTTGTCAGATGGAAAAAGAATCCCAAAAGTTCAATGAGGAGAATCATTGCTTCAGAATTAGATTGGAGCAAATGGAAGCTAGTGACTTTATGAGAAATCCAGATACTAGTAAACAGATCCAAACAAATGAAAAAATAGAACACAATGTAAAATATCTCTTTGGAAAAACCACTGACCTGGAAAATAGATCCAGGAGAGATAATTTAAAAATTTTTGGATTACCTGAAAGGTGTGATCAAAAAAAGAACCTAGAAATCATCCTTCAAGAAATTCACAAGGAAATTTGCCCTGATATTTTAGAACCTGAGGTCAAAATAGAGGTTGAAAGAATCCACCAATCACCTCCTGAAAGATCCCCAAAAGAAAACTCCTGGGAATTTTATAGCCAGGTTCCAGAATTCCCAGATCAAGGAGAAAATATTACAAGCAGCCAGGAAGAAACAATTTGAATATTGTGTAAATACAATCAGGATAACCCAGGATCTGGCAGCTTCTACACTGAGGGATCGAAGGGCTTGGAATATGATATTACAGAGGTCAAATGAGCTAGGATTAAAACCAAGAATCATCTACCCAGCAAATCTGAGTATCATGTTTCAGGGGAAAATATGGTCATTCAGTGGAAGAGAGGACTTTCAAGCATTCTTGATGAAAAAACCAGAGTTGAATAGAAAATTTGACATTCAGATCCAAGAAGAAGAGAAGCATAAGAAGGTAAACAGGGAAAAGAAATCATAAGGAACTTATCAAAGTTGAACTATTTATATCCCTACATGAAAAAACGATAATGGTAACTGATGAAACTTTTCTCACTACGATAATAGTTGAAGTGAATACAAATGTGCATATAATATATACATATATACATATATGTCTATATAGGAGGGCATATGAGCGTATTAATACATATGTGAATGTGTGTATATATGTGTACAGGTATACATAGATAGAGGGCACAGCACTAATTTAATAGGAAGGGATGATACTTAAAAGGTGAAATTAAGAGGTGAGAGAGGAATATAATGAGAGGAGAAGGGGAGAGACAGAATGGGGTAAACTATCTCATATAGAAGAGGCAAGAGAAAACTGTTACAATGGAGGGGAAGAACAAACTGTGCCCTTAATATTCTCATATTCTGATAGTAAAGATAACATAAATAACATGGAATCAGCTGTACATACAAGACATATACAGTACAAATGGAAAGACATCTTAGAAGAAGGAAGGGGCTAGCAGTTAGAGTAGGAAGAAGCATGAAAGTGAGGACCAGAAAAGATCTAAAGAAGGTGGAATTTGGGGTAAGTCTTGCAGGAGGCCTGGAGGCCAAGGTGAAGAGGGAGAACATTCCAAGAATAGGTGACAGAGAGTACAGAGGCACAAGGATAGAAGATAGGGTTTTTCATAAGAGGAACAATGATAAAGTCTGGATCTGGGCTGATGTAGGGCTCCTTCATTAATGTGTTCTCTCCTAAGGTAGCTGCATTCCAAATACTACTGAGAAAAAAAATCCTTTGTGGATTTTTAAATGTACCATTAACAGAAAATTTATTCTAAGATTTGTAGATAAAGAATTTACATTAACCAGCAAGCACCCCAGCGTTCCCAGGGTGGCTGCCAGCACAGGTTCTTGGATCTGCTTTGATAAAGGAAAGCAACTCAAAATGGGTTAACAAGCTTACTTTAATCAGTCAAACATATATTGTTTACCTAGTTCAGGGGAAAGAGGTCAGCACCCCGAACTTCAAAGTATACAGGCAGAATTATCAAGACAGAAACAGATCAAGTAGACAACTTTCCAAACTGTCCAACCATTACATCCATACCAAATCAACATCTGGGTTTCAACATCTGGGTTTTTCAAAGCCGGGGGGCTCTGGACAATGGCTTCCCAGAATCCATATCAAATCACAGAACACTTCTCAAAGTGAGCCCCAAAACAAAGCTACACATCAGGGCTTATATAGCCTTCTCCTGGCTCAGAGAATGTAACAACCTTATTGACTCACTGGCCAATCAAGAAGTATCTACTGAAAAACAAGCCTCCCACCCCAGGCTCCAGCTGCACTTTAGCCTAGGGGCAGGGAAGATCTTCAAAATTTACATTCCCATTACAGATTTGTAGATAAAGAATTTACATTAAAAGATCTCATTTATTTTTCTAAACAATTCATATGCAAATATTTCAAGGAGACACAGCATACTTATAGGGTTTTGTATTACAGATATATAAATACAATCTTTTTGCTGATGCCTCTGAATCATCTAAATATGATAAAACTTTAATGATAAATTATCATAAAATGCCACCCTCCCAAACATAAACAATATAAGTTCTGAACCTTTTTCTAAACATTAAAAGTGAAAACTTTACATCGTTGTAGAATTAGGTATGAGACTGATTGCTTTATTTTAGAATAATCAGAGTATTCAAAGTCTCTGAGAAACAGGTGCACATTTGAAAGATTGTTTTATGATGTGGTAGAGACAAAATGTTAAACAATTATGTTACTTTGGCTATTATTTAGGACATTTCAACTTTTCAAAAAGTGAGTTGGTTGCTGCTTTTAAGTTTCTGTATTTAGGGGAATTAACATTTGCAAGAATAAAAGCCTGAGCTATAGGCTTTAGGTTCATCTTGATAAATCGTGCAGTTGTGTCTGACTTTTCATGAATTCTGTCCTCGGCTATCTCCCCATGTCTGTCCAAGCTCACATTCATTGCTTCCATTACAGTATCTATCCATCTCATTCTCTGCTGTCCTTTTATCTTTTTGTCTTCAATCTTTCTTAACATTAGGGTCTTTTCCAATGAGTCCCATCTTACTATGTGGTCAAAGTACTTGAGCTTCACCTTTAATCAACTTAAATGTTGTTTGGTTATTTCACTTGTGTCTGACTCTTTGTGACCCCTTTTGGGGTTTTCTTGACAAGGATACTGGAGCAGCCATTTATTCTCCATCTCATTTTACAGATGAGGAAACTGAAGCAAAAAGGGTTAACTGACTTGCCCAGGGTCATACAACTAGTAAGTGTCTGAGGCCAGATTTAAACTCACAGAGAGGTTCTTCCTGAGTCCAGGCCCATCATTCTATCCCCTGTGCCTCCTAGTTGCCCAAGGCTCCTTGAATAACTATACTTTAATCAGGGTCCCCAAATTAATTCTAATCCTATCTCACAAGTATTTCACCAATTCAGTAGTCTGGAAGTGCCATATTCAAGTCCTGCCTCTGATACAGATAGCTGTGTAATCATGGACAAATCACTTAATCTTTTAGCCTCCCTCCCAAGACAACCCCAAGACTATAATTTTCAGAGGTGTTGCTGTCTTACAGAGAGTTGACAAATGACAGATTTTAATAAGAGAATGGAGTAAAGCGTACATTAAAATAGAACACCTGGATATCAGTTAGGCAGATAGCATCTTCTAGTAAAAAAGTCACTAATAGGACAATTGATTTACTCTTCTGAGCCTAACATGTCAGTCACAGAAAATGCTTACTCCACTTAATGATCTCCTTGGCTCCTAGCCCCTAAAGTGCTTTAACCTTCACAGCTGGGACTACTTAACCCTCACCTGCATGTACAGCCCTGCTTTTGACTTTGGGACCTCCAGACATGGGAGTATAAAGAGCTCACTGACCTGTCAAGCAGCTATACTTTCAGTGACTCAGGCTTTTGACCTCATACCTTTGTTCAAGTCCTGGCTTCCAGCCTTGCTCGTCTATGAGAGTGAAGGAAATAACCATTTTCTCTTTACCAACGGAGCACATAGGAGGAAAGGTGCCTCAGTGTCTACAGTATACATCGGTATGTTAATATGTCCCCAGAAAAGTGCCAAAGTCTCCCTCTAAAAATGAGGATCACTAAGTAGCTGTTGTCCTGACACTCCAGTGATCTGACAGAGTTCAGTTCTAACTCATTCCTTAAAGTGAAAAAGAATGAGAGTTGGAAGGAGGAACATGTCCAGATTTAGGAAAGGGGGGGGATGGGGACCAACTTCTTCATACAGGGTTGAGGAACAGAATAGGAATAGTGTAAACTCTACCTGAATTCTAGCTCTAGCTATTGTCTATTCTCTTGACTTCTCTGACACTGCTCTCTTCTGGCTTGAAACATACTTCTTTCTTTACTGCCTCCCCCTTTTGTCCCTGAACTCTTTTTTTTTTTCATTTTTCAAATGCTTTATTAACTTCTTATTTACATCATTCATTTCTGCCAGATTTTGAATTACAAATTTTCTTCCCATTTTTCCCCTACCCACCACGCCAAAATAGCAGTCCCACAGGATATCCCCTCCTCCAATCTGCTCTCTCCCATATTGTCTCCCATACCCCTTTCAACTTTTCCTGTAGGGCATGGTGGATCTCTATGCTTCAGTGCCTATATATCTTATTTCCCAATTACATGTAAAATAGTATTAATAATAGTGTATATACATATACATATATATATATTTAAACATTTTATTTTAAAACTTTGAATTACAGATTCATTCCCTTCCTCCCTTGTCACCCACTCTTACTGGGAAGATAAGCAGTTCGATATAGGTTATACATGTGTAGCTAATGCAAAACAATAACATAGTAGATATATTGTAAAAGACTGACTATATTTTCCTCCCTCCTATCCCACCTCCCACTTGTTCTATTCTCTACTTTGATCCCGTCTCTTTTCAAAAGTGGATGCTTCCAGCTTCCCTCCCCCCGACCCTGCCCTCCTTTCCATCATCCCCCCTCTGATCCCCTTCCCCCCTACTCTCCTGTAGGGTGAGATACCCTATTTAGTGTGTATTTCATTCCCTCCCCAAGCCAAATTCAATGAGAATAAGGTTGACCCATTCCCTTTTGCCTTCCTATTCTTCCCCTCCAGTGTAAACATTTTCCCTTGGCTCTTCTTTATGAGATAGTTTACCCCATTCTGTCTCTCCCCATCTCCTCTCATTATATTCCTCTCTCACCTCTTAATTTCACCTTTTAAGTATCATCCCTTCCTATTAAATTGGTCCTGTGCCCTCTATCTATGTATATTTGTAAACATATATACACACATTCACATATGTATTCATATACCCATATACCCTCATGTATGGACATATATATACATACATATATATATTTATATATATATACATATATATATATATTTCTATTCCCTTCAACTATTTTCATACTGAGAAAAGTTTCATCAGTTAAATTATTGTTTTTCCATGTAGGGATATAAATAGCTCAACTTTGACAATTTCCTTATGATTTCTTGTTCCTGTTTATCTTCTCATGCTTCTCTCTTGCTTCTTGTATCTGAATGTGAAATTTTCTATTCAATTCTGGTTTTTTCATCAAGAATGCTTGAGAATACTCTCTTCCACTGAATGACCATATTTTCCCCTGAAACATGATACTCAGTTTTGCTGGGTAGGTGATTCTTGATTTTAATCCCAGCTCCTTTGACCTCTGGAATATCATATTCCAAGCCCTTTGATCTCTCAGTGTAGAAGCTGCCAGATCCTGTGTTATTCTGATTGTGTTTCCACAATATTCAAATTGTTTCTTCTTGACTGCTTGTAATATTTTCTCCTTAATCTGGGAATTCCGGAACCTGGCTATAATATTCCTAGGAGTTTTCTTTTGGGGATCTTTTTCAGGAGGTGATCAGTGGATTCTTTCAACCTCTATTTTGCCCTCTAGTTCTAAAACATCAGGGCAGTTTTCTTTGAGAACTTCCTGGAGGATGATTTCTAGGTTCTTACTTTGGTCATGGCTTTCAGGTAGCACAACAATTTTTAAATTATCTCTCCAGGATCTTTTTTCCAGGTCAGTGGTTTTTCCCATGAGATATTTCACATTGCCTTATATTCTTTCATTTGTTTGGATCTGTTTAACAGCATCTCAATTTCTCATAAAGTCATTAGCTTCCATTTGCTCCAATCTAATTCTGAAGCAATGATTCTTCTCATTGACCTTTTGAGATTCTTTTTCCATCTGGCAAATTAGACTTTTTAAGGCATTCTTCTCATTGCCTTTTTGAGCCTCTTTTGCCATATGAGTTAGTCTATTTTTAAGGTGTTATTTTCCTCAGTCAGGCTGTTGACTCTCATTTCGTAATTTTCTTGCATTGTTCTCATTTCTCTTCCCAATTTTTCCTCCACTTCTCTCATCTGCTTCTTAAGGTCCTCTATGGCCTTTAACAAGCTCGTATTTTCCTTTGAAGCTTTTGGTGCAGGAGTTCTGACTTCACTGTCTCCCTCCTGTTCCATGCTTTGCTCCTTTTTGTCCCGAAAATAGGAGTCTAATGTTGGAATCTTCTGTCTGCTTTGTTTCCTTTGCCTGGTCATGTCGCCCCTCTGTCACTTGACCCCTGGGCTTTTTGCCACAGAAGGACTCTGCCACCAGACAGGGGAGATTTTGTCCCAAACCCTGGGGTTTTCTCAGCTGCCTGAGGTATTAGATGGGTGCCCTCTCTGAGGCCTTCATATGCTCTGGCAAGCTGGACACACACTCCAGGACCTCAACCCTAGACTGCAATCCAGATCCAAGCAGGTTAAAGCAAGAGAGATTACCCCTCAGACTGGTCGCTGTAATAGTAATGGAATATAAAGGTCCCCCTGTATTGGCTTGGATTTTGGTGTTAAAACCCAGAGCTTGTTAATCCCACTTGTGGGATGGACTTGTTGACGTGAAAAGAGAGGTCTGTACTGGGAGGAGCTGGTGACGTAAATTTGGAGAGACACAAAAAAGAAGCAGAAGAATTTTTTGGAAGCAGCATAGTGGAGGCAGAGAGAGACTGAGAGGATTGCTGAGGGCCACTTTGAATTGCCCAGGACTTTGAGAGCTGCCACCCAGAGCTGCCAAGGACTGAGGAGACATGGCTGTTGTGCTGGTACTTTGTTTTGATATTGTTTTGCCAGATTTGTCCACTGGTGAAGGACAGTGCTGTTGTTGCAGAAGCCTGGGAACCTTGCTGTTGGTTCCAAAGCCCTGAAGAAGGATTTTCTTGTTGTATGTTTACAGAAATCCTGGAAGAGGGTTTTGCTAATGTTTTCAGGGGTCCTAGGACTGTTCTGCAGACAGAGGATGAATTAATGAAGAGGTTGGCAATGTATCTTGTGACCTTGCTAAGCTTTGTCTCCCCAGGAAAAAAGATTGCTGAGAACTTGCCTAGTGTCAAGATGAAGAAAAGACCTCCATTTGGGTATTAAGTGCTGTGCTTAAACTTGTTGTAACTCTGGGGTAGATTCAATTTTTTTGATCCAACGTGGGGAACTTTTGACCTTTTTGTGCTCTGTGATTGAACAAATGAATGTACTTTACTTATGATTGGAAACTAATCTCCATTTGAGAAGAGGGGCTTTGTGATGGACTAAATGAAGGTACAGCCTAGGGGTGGAGTAGTATTTAGAACAGGGACTTTGTAATTGATTGAATGAATGTAATAACCTGGGGTGGGGTAGTACTTGATTAAATCAGGTAGTACTTGGAGATTATTGAATCACACTTAGTAAATGCTGTATTTTGAATGATGTCCTATTTTGATCTTCTCTGTTCTTAATTTGTCACTGAATAAAATGGAGAGCACCTATGCTGGTATTTTGAACCTTGGGAAGTTGCCTTTGCTTGACATTACATTACAGTCGCTTGGTTCCCCTACACTCTGCAGGCCAGGAGCTGAAGCTGCCACGTGGCACTGGCTGTCTGTGCCAGTCTCAAGGGCTTCTTGTCCCAGGGGCAAAAGTCGATGCACTCCCACTTACTCAGTCCCAAATTCCAGACTGCACTGACCTCTCACTTTGTCCTTAGCATCTATGTGTTGATAATTCTGGAAACTGGCCACAGCTGCTGCTGATCTGGAGTCCCTCTGGCTCTCAGCTGGTCAGGCCTGCCATGGGGCTAAAACCTCTGGCTCACCTGGTCCTGGCCTCCGTTCCCAGAGAGCTGTGCTGGCCAATTCCTGCTGACCTGCTGGGCTGTCCTCAGAGGGAGGTTAGCTGCTCTGTGTCATTTTGTGGGTTCTTCAGCTCCAAAGATTGTTCAGAGTCCCCTTTTTACATGGATTGGGGAAGGTGGGACCCAGAGCAGCAAGGAGGTTGTTCTTCTACTCTGCCATCTTGACTCACCTCCTCCCTGAACTCTTAATATGGGTTATGGGAGATCAACTCTTTTCTACTCTCTTTATATCTTTTGTCCTTCAGCAACCTGATCAACTAAAAGGGTTTCAACTCTTAATACTTTGTTATGACTCCTCTTCATTGTAAATTTTTATTTATAACTCTACCCTCTTTCCTAAAAAAAAAATTTGCATTTTTGAACTAGACATTTTGGTTATATAGTTTACCAACATGAAAAAATCAGTGTCTAAATCCAAATCCATCATTCCCCTTGTTTTTGTTTGTCTGTTTTCAAAGCGGACTAATGACATCAGGGTGATATTTTGACTTGTGCATGAATTGGATTTAAGTAAGGCACAAGTTGCACAAAGTCATCAGTCTCACTCTTTTTTCCAGAGGCGTCGAAGTCCAGTGGCAGGACAGAAGTCAAAATGAGTGGTATTTCCCCAGGATGTAGTGTATGGCCTTGGTGAATTTGATGTCTGACCATGCTCTAATTCTCCCTTGGGACCTGCTTCAGCTTCCTTCATGGCCAGCGGAACAAATGGTTTTTATGCCTCCATTCCACCAGAAGTCTTTACATGCTTGACCTGGTTAACTAACTCACTGATGGGCCTGATGCCTGTTGCTTACCTCAATCATATTTAGACCACCTACCAAGATGGTTTACTGGGGTGTGGCTACTGCCCATATTAGAGATTCTTGGAGCCACAGGTGAGAGCTGAGTGACAGGTAGATACCAAAGGTGGATGAATAGTCCTGGAAAGAACTCAGCAAGCTCTCACACCAGAGGTGCTAGTCTTCCCTGAATATCCCATGAACCCCAGCTCCTTACCCAATTCTCCTTTGGCCTTCCTCATTTCTGTCAATGGCTATCATTCTTAGTCATCTATGTTCAAAAGTGGCATCACTAAAACAAAACTTTTCATTATTCTTTTCATTATTTCTTTTCATATTTCTTTTCATTATTCTACTACATGTAATTGTGTTTTTCTACACTATATTCTCAGTGCAAAATCCTATTTCTTGCCAATGTTTTCTTTTACCTGGACTACTGAAATATAAAATATAATAATAATAAAGCTCAAACTATGTGCTAAATATCGTGCTAAATGCATTACAAATATTGTCTCATTTGATCCTCACGACAGCCCTACAAGGTAGGTACTACCATTATTTCCATTATATAATTGAAGAGACTAAGGCAAATAGAGGTTAAGTGACTTGACCAGGGTCATATAAACTAGTAAGCGTTTGAGACTGAATTTGAACTCAAATCTTCCTGACTCTACTGAGCCACCTAGTTACCTAACAACATGCTACTTGAGATAGTTATCAAGTGAGATAATATTAGTAAAGAGCTTATCACAGTACCTGATATGTAGTAGACATTAGATAAATATTTATTTTCTTCCCTCGGCCACCCTTCCCATCTCATCTTTTTAAATCTATCTTTCACAAATTGCCAAGTTAATATTTATACACAAAATCTATTTATGCCATGCCACAGAAATGTTAGCAGACTTTCTATAGGTCTTCTAAGTTCTTACAATTCTTGAAGGGGTGGCAGAGAGTCCCATTTATTGGGAGAGAATCATGAGCTGTATTATCCTCCAGGCTGTGAGTAAGATTCACCATGTGCCAACTCTTAAATAGCTATGTTTGTCTCACTAGCATTTTGTTTGTTCTTTTGGTTAGCCAACAGTGTCCCCCACAAGGACACAATCAATGTCAAAGAGAGGGAGCTGACCAGAGAAGAGACAGTTAACTAGAAGCCAGAAAAGCAGCTAGTGATACCAGACAGGGTATCTTCATAGACATCTCAGGCAAAGAAAGGTGTAAAAGGAATGACCATGAATCAGAACGTGTGTGGATTTTGATAATTTAGGAACACATTATGATATGTGTATGGTTAACTGGGGTATGGACTAACTTTTTAAAGCTGAGAATAATTCTCTAGAGGAAAATGGACCTAGGATGGAATAGAAAGCATTTGCACAATAGACATTTTATGGAGGGAGGGGGGAAAGGAACAACTATTTGATATTGGTGGCAAAAATGATGCTACTTCATTTAATGACTTTAATTAACTTTTTTCCTCATGATTGATTAAATGTTCTTTGTTGCCATGATTTGCATGCTTATTCTGGCATTGTTTGGCATGATTACATTGGGGTGTGTGTGAATAAGCTAGGGAATAATTTATGTTTTCACAACTGAGAGACTGGTTTGTGCAAACTCAGACTTGTGAAGAACCCTAGGCGATAGAAATGCGATTGAAATAATCTAGTATTTAAGCTCTTCACTCCAAAATATTGATATTTCTTTATAGCATCATCTCAAACCTCTATCCCAAACTGGCTTGTTCCACCAACTCATCCCATGCTTCTAGACCTTCTTTCAATGTATGATATGCCCTACCTTTCCATCCCTTTCTCCCAAAATTCTCCCCATCCTTCAAGGTCCATTTCAAATGCTGCCTACCCCATGGAACTTTCTCTGATTTTCTCCCCTTTTCCACAAATTATAGATTATTCTTCCTTCTTGAAACACTTTATAGCTCTTTTATACATTATTTTTTAAATTGGTCCAGAGGTGCAATTTTATTGCTGGATAGAGCTCTTCTGTAAGGAAACCCTCACACTCACACAGATCATCAACTATTCTGCAATTTGTAATCTTAGAGAAGTATCTGTAAAAGGGAGATGTAAAGTGACTTGTCATGAAGGCAGCATATCTTAAAGGCAGGATTTGAACCCAGGCCATTCTGACTACAAGGCTGACTCTCTATCCACTATTCCATGTTGTCTTTCAATTGTACGATAATGTCCCATTACATTTATATACCATAAATTGTTTATCCATTCACCAATTTATAGATGCCCCCTTAATTCCAGTTCTTCTCTTCCTTTTAACCTCTCCTTGCAGGATTAGAAATGTTGTTCTTTAGACCACTTCCACTTCCTTCCAGTATTTTTCTCCCTTTTAACCCACTATCTCCTCATTTTCCTTGGCTGCTCTTCTGAATCACATTAATTTCCACACTAAAACCTGTGTGTGTTTAGCTTTTTCCTCTCTGGCTTAGATAAGAATAAGGTTCATCTGATGCCTGCTCTCCCATCCCCTGTATACCTGTGGTCTGTTTTCCTCAAGCATCCTAAACAAAAGAAACAAATAATTCCAACCCCTCCTCCTCCCTGCCAAAACAGTGTATTTCCTTTATGTTCCCTTTGCCATTCACTTCTTAAAACCCTCATTACAGAAGCAACTCACTCCTAAGATCTCTATTTTTCTAATACGACTTTTACAAATCCTTTGAAGACATTAAGTTTCTGAAGGGACACTTGTTTCTTCTTCCCTTAATATAATTTTAGACCTGAATCATCATATACCCTCTTCCAATTGCTCAAATAAATTTACCTTTCTAGGTTTCTTTTGATTGTTTTGTTTATATTTCAAAGTCTCCCCTCAGTTCTTATCTTTCTATCAGGAATGATTAAATGTCCTCTTCTCCAGTAGGTCTAAGCCCCTCCCTTGACATAGGATGAAGCTTAACTTTACAGGATAAATTACTATTCTTGGTAATTGGCCTAGTAATTGCCTAATTCTTGGCAAGCCTATATATTTTTTTGGATATTGTATTCCAAAATCTCTTCTCAGTTATAGTAGAAGTTGCCAGGTCATATGTGATTCTGATTTTGGCCTGTAGGTACTTGAACTCTTCCTTTCTGGCTCTTTGAAGTATTTTTTTCTTTAATCTGGAAGCTCTGGATTTGCCTATGGCATTCCTAAGACTTTTCCTATTGGGTTTTCCTTCAGGGAGTGATCAGTGGATTCTTTCTATCTCCATTTTGTCATCTGATTCTCATATATTCAGTCTGTTTTCATTTATGATTTCTTTAAAAATAGTGTTCAAATTTTTTTAATAGCTTATTAATGCAGTATGTATTTGTCTTTCCTCTGTCAAATCTCAAGCCCATGGTTTTCCCCAGGACTGCCCAGTAAGATGGAGGGAGAGGTATACACAGGCTGGAAGAGACAGAGAAGGACCAGGAGGCCAAGAAGGAACACTCAGAAACATTGGGGGATAGAAATAGCTCCATCACATGGCAAAGAGGATGAAGAAAGCCACCATCAGGCAAAGAGCCCCATGGCCTCAGACAGGGCAAAGCCCAGGATGGTGTAGGAAAAGAGCTGCTGCTTCAGGGAGGGGTTCCTCGCATAACTAATGATGAGACTTCCAAACACAGCCCCATCCCAGGTCCAGAGATGACCACCCTGACAGTGACAGCCCTAGCCCCACTGAACTTGGCTGCTATCTCAATGTTCCTTGAGACAGCTCTGGTTTGGAATCCACACCTGGGGACAACTGAGGTCAAAGAACCTCTGACCTTTTAAGCATCACTGCAGATAATACTCTACTGAGCAGCTGAGAGCTACTCCTCACAAGGGCAAGGGTAGAGATGAACTTGGAGCAGGTGTACGTTCTCAGGGGGTGAGGGGCAAAGCTGAAGAGCTGCCAGCAGAGCAGAGGAGACAGGGGGAGGGTTTTTTTTTAAATTATGATTTTCAAGTAGTCCATTGATTCTTAATGACCTCTCTTTGACTTTTTTCCAGATCAGTTGTTTGTGATATCACATATCTTATTTGATATCACAATGTTCTATTTTTTCTATATTAATAAATACAGATTCTATTCTATAATATATTCCATATTCTATTTTCTATATTATTAAATATATATGAATTTATATTATATTATGTTAATACATATTAAATATTGATTCTATTCCATAATATATTCTATATTCTATTTTTTTCTATATTATTAAAATGTTCTATTTTTTCAGTCTTTTGATTTTACTCTAATTTTTTTTCTATTTCACAAAATCATTGTTTTTAGTTTTAGCTACTCTAATTTTCAGGCAGTCCATTACTTGAATGAAGTTTACCATCTTCTCTTCTAAACTATGCATACTCTTTCCAATTCTTTCCTCTTTATTTTTTACAATTTACCTATTGCTTCATTTTTTCCTAGGTATTCATAGAGACAGCAAGATGGCACAGTGAGTGGAATGTTGAACTTGGAGTTGGGAAAAACTTCATCCATGGCCAAATTAGTTAACTTCTCAGTTTCAGGTCCTTGATTTGTCAAACAGGGACAATAATAGCACAAATCTTGAAGAGTTATCATGAAGATCAAATGAAATAACATATGCAAAGCATTTTTTAACCTTTAAAGTGCTATGTTAATGCTATTTTTATGACATAGACCTCATAGAAAATACACACACACACACACACACACATACACATATATTCCCCTTTTGAGTCCCGTACAGTTGTCATGGAGTTAGTTTCTCCTTGTAGGCTGGATTTGAAGGCATTTCTAAGTCTATGATAACTCATTATAATTGTTGATGTCTTCTTTATTCTCTCCAGCCTTAGTTCCCCCCCCCCCAGGGCAGTTGGGGTTAAGCAACTTGCCCAAGGTCACATGGCTAGTAAGTGTTAAGTGTCTGAGGCCGGATTTGAACTCAGGTCCTCCTGACTTCAGGGCTGGTGCTCTATTCATTGTGCCACCTAGCCACCCCAGCCTTAGTTCTTGACCTGGGGCTTTGTGCCAAGGTGGGGCTCCATCTCTTGCTCTGCAGGATGATCAGCCCTGCTTGTTCTCTACCAAGGTCACCTAGGTGCCTCTGCTGACCTTCACCTCTCAGATTTATTTCCTCTTTGATCTTTGAGGTTTAGAATGCTGGATCTTCAAAGTCCTCCATGTTATGTCTTAGAGTACTAAGGGTAGGAATATGAAATTGAATGTATAACAACCAGCTCTCAAGAAAAAAAAAAGTTTGACATGCTTTTTAAGTTCAATCTGCATTATTAACATTTTCCCATTACTTCCTTGTTGTTCAGTCATGTTTTCAGTCACATCTGACTGTTTGTGACTTCATTTGGGATTTTCTTAGTAAAGATACTAGAGTAGTTTGTAATTTCCTTTTCTAGCTCATTTTACATTTGAGGAAACTGAGGTGAACAGAGTGAAGTGACTGGCTCAGAGTCACAAGCTAGTAAGTATCTGAGGCCAGATTTGAATTCAGGAAGATGAGTCTTTCTGACTTCAGCTTTACCCTCCCCCCTCTATCCACTGAGCTGCTTTGCTGCTTATTAGTTTCTTAAGTCTACACAATCAACAAAACAATAAACGAAACCCTGATTATATTTTTTGCTAATTTCCAAGGAGTAAACAAAAATCTATTGAAAGCTTAAAACTGGCTCTGATAAGACAGTAAGAGCTGGCTCCAGCACACACTTGGCTAGAAGCCTCAGATCCCTGGTCAGAACTGATCTGGATGCTATGCTGCCCAGGTTTCTGACCACCCCGGCACTTTCTCAAGGGAGTCCTTCACTCTTGCTGCCTTTTGGATAAAGTGCCTTGGAAGCTATATGTTTCTCTGGCCCATCTCTGTTTATGCTGGGAGGCTGCCAGCTTACTTGCCTGTGCTGGTATTGCTGGTGGTCCCCTTTCCTACTGCCTAGGAATGCTGTCTTTTTTATCCCTACAGTTTCAAGACTGAAGAAGTCACTTTAGTATTTCATTGGATTTCTTGGTCGTTTTTTGATCTGGGGTAATTTTCAGGGAGTATGTCAATTAAAACTGGGCAGTCTTCTTCAGTCCAGGCCTTGGCTGGAAGTCACCAGTGTATTTTCTAGCACACCATGCCTAGCCTGCTCTTGAGAACCTTCATGATTTCCTTGTCTTCCCTTTCTTTGTGGGCCTGACTGATCTCTAGGACCTGGCCATCCCTAGTCTGCATCAGTCTATCACTGTGGTTACGACATCCCATTTCACTAATGACTAACACTTTGTTAGTTCTAATCTTATTTTGGCTCCTTTCATTCTAGATGAATAGCCTTTGAAGAAGGCAAGTGTGTCTTCCTTCCATATAGTTTTATTGGAATTCTTATTTTATTTTCCTCAAATGGGTTTACTTCATGCATGATGAAAGAATATAGTTCAGATTCAAGTATGGATTGCTGATGCCAAGTAGGCTAACCAAAAGACAGTTCATATGAAAAGATTTTAGATCTTATGTATTCACAACCTGAGATGTACATCATTCCCTCTAGCCAGACTTTCTCCTCAGACTAGCTTAAAGATGACTTTATAAACTATAACTGCCAAAAGTTTACTTAAACACTGTGTCTGCATTTATGGCACTATCCATGCCATTTTAATCTATTTAAAAGATTTTTTTATTTTTAAATTTTTAAAACTGCTATCAAACATTTCTTATCAGGTTAAGACTTTGAAGTTCATATTCTTCCTGGGAAGAATTTATATTGTTTCCTAGGAAGCTAGTGGATATTGCATTGTTAAGAAAGTGCTGATGCAGCATAGTAGGCAGGGGTGCTGCTAAGTGAAATCTCAGGCAAATATTCCTTCTGGGAGTTTTGCTGTTCTGGAATACTAGAAAGTAATCTATCTTGTTTGTTTGTTTTTAAACAAGTGTGGTATCGTGGTGACTACAGGGGTAAAAAAATAATGCTTGAAGTCAAATTTGTAGTTGAATTTCTTCTATAACAATAATAAAAATTTTAAAGCAGTTCCCTCCCAATACACTCCTATGAAGCAAGTAGCAGGAATGTTATTATACTCTTTTTACAGATGGAAAATTGTGGATCAGAGAGGTTAAACCAATGTTTCTTTGGTCATACAGCTGTGGCCTGAGCTTGTTACCACAGGTACTAGTAGTCAAATTGAATGCTACTTGAAGGGAGTATTTTAATAAAATCAATATTAATGTTTTCTTGTAAAGATTAGTTTAGGTGGAAGCCCTGATATGGGAATAGCATATTAAAATTTAGCAACATTGTGACCTAACATCTGTTGTGGGTGAAAGATGAAATGACTGAGGAAATAAAGGTTCATTCTTCTAAGCCAGAGGTTCCCAAACTTCTTTGGCCTTCTGTTCCCTTCAAAAAAAAAGTTGCTTAGTGCCACCCTGGAAATCTACTTTCTTTAATCCTTTAATTGTTTTTTTTTTTAATTTTCAGCATTTCAAAAAATACATAAAATATTTATTTTCAAAAATGATATATCTTTAATTTAATAATTTATTGTAAATTTGTGGGGGGTTTTCCTGCATTGAAACTTTGATGATGCAATAGTGCATCATGTAAACATATAATATCACATTGCAAAGAAGTCATTAGATGTATATATTCCTGCCGATGCTTGCTGGACTTCCTGACAATTTGCAACATGCTCACCTACCAATACTTTCTTGTTAAGACCTGTCAGGGGATTTGATCACTGATCAGTTATAACTTGTATTTTGTGTGTTTATTTGGAAAAAAAATGTAATCACTATGACTTTAACTCTGTTACAGTATAGATGAAACATGTATGAACAATTTTTTTGAAATTCTCTTCTCTTCTTTCCTTATGCTTCCACTTTGCATTTCCTTATGCATTCCAATTGCACCTGAGGCTTCTACTGCCCCCTGTATCTTTTCAGTGGCTCACATTGGGAACCTGTGTAGCATTAATGGTTTCTTTGAAAACATGACTCTTGGGGAAAGCACAGTATAACATGAGTCTTATAATCACTGAACCTAGAATCAGATCCCAAATCTCTGCCTTAGTAGGTGTGTGATCTTGAGCAAAACGTTATCTCTGGGTCTTGGTGTACTGATCTGCAAAGTAGGAGGGTTAGACTGGATGATCAGTTATAAAACTCATTATCTTGTAAATGAAACAAGGTTTCAAGGATCATTTAATTCCAAAGCACCTGTCTTATTAGAGAGGAATAGGTTCCTGACTTATAAAATGTAACTTATAAAATCTAGTATTTATAGGAGCTCCATAGTAGACTTTATATAAAATATCCAATTTAACCTTAAAGTAATCATGTGTAGTAGGAAACACAGGCAAAAAAGTGAGGCATCACACTCCAGGGTTCACAAAGTACTTTACACACATACCATTTGAGAGCTTTATAATTATACCCATTTCACAAATGGGGAAACTAAGACTGAAATAAATTAAATGACTTATCCTTGGTCACATAATTTGAGGGCAGGAGTGGGGAAACCTGCAGGATTGAGGCCACATGTGGCACTCTAGGTGCCTTTGTATCCAAACTGTACAGAACAAATCCCTTAAATAAAAGGATTTGCGCTACAAAACTTGAACTCAGTCAGAAGGCCACACCCAAGGACCTAGAAAGCCACATGTGGTCTCAAGGCCACAGTTCACCACCCTTGTACTAGAGGCAGGATTTGAACCCACATCTCTGTGGATAATAATTTCAGCATTGTTTTTGTTCAGTCATACCTGACTCTTCATAACCCTGTTTGGGGTTTTCTTGGCAAAAATGCTGGAGTTGTTTGCCATTTCCTTCTCTAATTCATTTTATAGATGAGGAACTGAATCATGTAGAGTTAAGTGACTTGCCCATGGTCACACAGTGAGTAAGTGTCTGAGGCCAGATTTGAACTCAGGAAGGAGTCTTCCTGACTACAGGACCGGCACTCTATCTACTATGCCACCTACCTGCTCTGCAAATATTTGCTCTTGTCCAATCACTTTCAGTTCTCTCTTACTCTTCATGATCCCATTTAGGGTTTTCTTGGTAAAGATATAGGAGTGGTTTGTCATTTCCTCCTCCTGATAATTTCACAGAAGATGAAACTGTAACAAACATGATTAGGTGACTAGTCCAAGGTCACAAAGCTAGTAAGTATCCGAGGCCATATTTGAGCTCAAGTCCTCCTGACTCCATGCCTGGTGCTCTATCCACTAAGCCACCTCATCCAAATGTCAGCTTAGTGTCTAGCATATAGTAGACTTTTAATAAATATTTGTTGATTGATTGGTTAAATGAATGAATAAATGTATTCTGTATACCCAGAATAAGAGACAATAGGGTTTCATGAGACTTTCATCTTCAGAAATCTTCTATAAGGTATAAGATCAAGCTAGATTTGACTACTCTCAGATGACCTAGAACTTTAAAATAAACTCTATTCTATACAGATTATGGAAACTAGGGCAAGAAGATCAT
Source organism: Petaurus breviceps papuanus (assembly GCF_028583685.1). Lineage (NCBI taxonomy): Eukaryota > Metazoa > Chordata > Mammalia > Diprotodontia > Petauridae > Petaurus > Petaurus breviceps. The sequence continues at coordinate 53,481,853 of NW_027187460.1, read as the reverse complement.
CCAGTCCAATCCTTTCACTATAAATATGAGAGCAAGCCCAGAGAGGCTGTTACTTAACTTACCAAGGCCCCAAATCTAATAAATAAGATTGTTTGTCATTAGAAGACCTAGTTTCAAGTAGTAGTAGCTCATTGACTCTTTTTTTTTCAGTTTTTTTTAATAATCACTTTAAAAACTTGAGTTTTAAATTATTTCCCTTTCTCTAGTCCTTCCCCCAAACATTGAAAAGGCAAGCAATATGATATTGATTATTCATGTGAAGTCATGCAAAATATAGTTCCATGTTATCAATGTTACAAAAAGAAGCAACAAAAGTAAACGGAAAAAATTGTACTTCAATCTGCCCTCAGACTTCATCTGTTCTCTCTCTGCATTTTTCATCTGAAGTTTTTCAGAATTATCTTGGATCTTTGTACTGATCAGAGTATCGAAGTCTTTCAGTTGATCAGCATTACAATAGTACTACTACTGTGTACAATATTCTCCTGGTTCTGCTCACTTCGTTTTGTATCAGTTCTTATAAGTTTTCCCAGGGTTTTTTTTAAACCACCCTGCTCCTAATTTCTTATAGTGCAATAGTATACCTAGTCCATTGGTTCTTAAATCTCCTCTCTTTGATGTTTTTTCCAGGTGAGATGTCTGTGATATCCGATATCTTATGTTCTTTTATTTTTTATACCCACTAGTGGAGATTTGAAACTTAGTCTTCTAAAGTCAAATTTAGCATTCTTACCACTAGATCAAATTGCAATACACCACCCTAATCAAACAAAACAATAGAAAAGTATCAGGCTTTAGGGTAATGCATGGCGGGAGGATAATTGATTAGTGCTGGATCCTGAGAATTTAGAAATGAAACTCAGGATTACCCTTCTGTGATAGTAATGGAATATAAAGATCCCCCTGTATTGGCTTGGTTTTCAAACTGATTGTGTTAAAACCCAGAGTTTGTTAATCCCACCTGTGGGATGGACTTGTTGATGTGAAAAGAGAGACAAGAACTGGGAGGAGCTGGTGACATAGATTTGGAGAGAGACAAGAGAGAGGCAGAAGAACTTTTTGGAAGCAGCACCCTCGTGGAGGCAGAGAGAGACTGAGAGAATTGCTGGGGGCCACTTTGAATTGCCCTGGACTTTTGAGACCTGCCCCCTGAGCTGCCAAGGACTGAGGAGACATGGCTGTTTTGCTGGTACTTTGTCTGTCTGTTTTGATGTTGTTTTGCCAAATTTGTCCACTGGTGAAAGACAGTCCTTTTGTTGAAGAAGTCCTGGAACCTGGCTGTTGGCTAAGAGCTCCTAAGACTGTCCTGCAGACAGAGAGTGAATACTGTCCACTGGTGAAGGACAGTGCTGTTGTTGCAGGGGTCTGGAGACTGTCCTGCAGACAGAGTGAATACTGTCCACTGGTGAAGGACAGTGCTGTTGTTGCAGGGGTCTGGGAACCTTGCTGTTGGTTCAGAAGCCCTGAAGAAGGATTTTCTTGTTGTATGTTTACAGAAATCCTGGGAGAGGGTTTTGCTAATGTTTTCAGGGGTTCTAGGACTGTTCTACAGACAGAGGATGAATTGATGAAGGGACTGGCAATGTATCTTGTGGCCTTGCTAAGCCTTGTCTCCCCAGGAACTAAGATTGCTGAGAACTTGCCTAGTGTCAAGATGAAGAAAAGACCTCCATTTGGGTATTAAGTGCTGTGCTTAAACTTGATGTAACTCTGGGGTAGATTCAATTGAGATCCAGGGGTGGGGAACTTTTGACCTTTTTGTGTTCTATGATTGAACAAATGAATGTACTTTACTTATGGTTGGAAACTAATCTCCATTTGAGAAGAGGGGCTTTGTGATGGACTAAATGAAGGTACAACCTAGGGGTGGAGTAGTATTTAGAACAGGGACTTTGTAATTGATTGAATGAATGTAAGGTCCTGGGGTGGGGTAGTACTTGGAAATTATTTAATCACCCTTAGTAAATGCTGTATTTTGAATGATGTCATGTTTTGACCTTCTCTGTTCTTGGTTTGTCATTGAATAAAATGGAGAGCACCTATGCTGGTATTTTGAACCTGGGAAGTTGCCTTTCCTTGGCATTACATTACACCTTCAAGAGATGACAAAATAGGACAAATATTTCTTTGAACTTGAAAGAAGCTGGGAGAAAAGATCAAACAAAATCAAGACTTTTGTTCTTCAGTTCTTTATCTTCTTATTCTGGAAGAAGCTAAGGGGAAGAGTGAACTTCCTGGACCTTTGTTTTTATGTGGGAATGTTACCGATAAAAACAGGACCTTTAAATGTATAAATTACTCAGCAACATAGTACTAATGAAAAGAAGATAGGACTTAAGGTCAAAGGACTTGGGTTTGGATCATAGGCATGCTTCCTTCTTAATGATTTGATCTTCTTCAGGTACTTTCATTTTTCTATGTCTTAGTTTTCTCATCTGCAAAATGAGGAGATTGGATTTTATGGCTTCATAAAAGAAGATCCACAGACCCAAAAGAGATACCCAGATCTTTTCAAGCTCTAAAACCTAAGAATCTCTCTGGGATAAAAGAGAACTGGGGACTTGAAATGGACACCAAAGATAAGCTAGGCTTTCCTTCAGTGTTTGGAAGACTTTATAACTGGAATCCAAACCCAGCTTTAGGGAGGGACTTGATTCTGAGCTAGTGGCAGTATTTTTGTGAAATGGCTATCCATTTTCCAAAGTGTTTTATGAACTGGCCAAGATGACTTCATGTGAGGGTATTCTACTAAAAATATTTATTTTTTCTTTTAGGAATTTATTACACCTTTTACTATCTCCTACTAAAACATGGTACATTGCAATGCTTCAAGTTGATATTGTCACTACAACAAAATCTGATTACCATGCTGTTTCATTGACGTTCACAAGCAGGTATATCATATCAGTGCACTCTGAATGAATTTTGTTTTTTGGAGAAAATTATGTTTTGGCTTCTTTGGGAGGCTGTTTTTTCTCTCCCTCTCTTCCTCCTCTAATGGAATGTAGGTTACTTAAATCTGAAGTTTGTAATTAAGGAGCTTTGTAAATTGTCACCATCCATTGAGGTAAGCTCACAATTTAATCCAAAAGATATAGTTCAAGATGTTGCTCTAAACTAGATGAAGGGGATCAAAAACAAGAACCAAATAGTCTTTGCCATAGAAGAATTTATATTATGCTAGGGAGATATAACATATAAAATTGAATACATGTAAGGCATATACAACATAATTTAAATTACATAAGTAAATATATGTGTATAGGTATATATCATAGTCTATTGGAAGGGGGGCAGGCACCCCTAGTAGTTTAGATATATTAGATATATGTTTTGTATATGATATATGTATGTATATATGTGTATATATACACACATATATGCACACTATATGTGTGTAGACATATACATATGCACACAGATATATATATATATATATACTAGGTCAAATCACAGAACCATAACTTTAAAGTGAAAGGCATTTTAGAGGTCATTTAGTCCCACCCCATCATTTTACAGAAGAGAAAACTGAAATTGAGGAAAGATAAGTGATATGTCCAAATCACATACACCCTCCTCTCTCCCTGCAACATACTCTTCAATACAGTGTCACTGACCTCCTTGCTGTTCTTTGCACAAGACACTCCATCTTCAGTCTGTGGACATTTTCTCTGGTTATCCCCCATGCCTAGAATGTACTCCCTTCTTATCTTGAACTACTGGCTTTCCTGGCTTCATTGAAGTTCCAGCTAAAATCCCTCCTTCTCCAGGAAACCTTTCCTGATATCCCTAATTCTAGTGGTTTCCTCCTGCTGATTATTTCCAATTTTCTTGTGTGTAGTTTATTTGTACAGAGTTGTTTTCTCCATCAATAGACCATGAGGTCCTTGAGAGAAGACTGTCCTTTGCCTTTCTTTTAATCCCCCATGCTTAGCATGGTGGTTGGCACATAGTAGATACTTAATAATTGTTTATTTACTGACTGAGCAACTATTAAGTGGTAGAGAAAGGATTTGAACCTACATCCTCTGACTCCCAACCCCACATTCTTTCAATGGAACAATAGAACAATGCCAAATTGTTATCTCGTAAAGCTGCCTCCTCACCTAAAAGAGCTCAGTTTCTATTAACTGTTCTTAAATGACAGTTTCACTTGATACGCTGGATGACAGCATCTCCAAAGGTGAAGAATGTGACTGAAGCATTTTGATTTTTCTGTTAACTCTGATTCTAGTCAACTTCAATCCATTCTAACTTAGAATGAAGTATGAAATATGTTGTTTCCCTGTCATCTCTGAGGATGAGGATAGGAGAGTGGAAAGATGCCTAATGACAGACTGTTTACCCAACTAATCTAGTGTATTCTATGATTCAGCTGATTTTTAAAATAATCTTCCTTACTTTCTATTAAGAAATGCTAAAACAAAACAGTGCAGAATGTTATATATTGTATTCACTACAATTATTCCACCAGAAGACTTTGTTTACCTCGTGATGTTTTGTAAAGGATGGTACAATGTGGGGTTGTGTTTTTGGGAAGTGAATATTATACAGAAACAAAGTGCACCATTAAAACATTTAACGCAAATAAATCAAATATGGCACCCAGAAGAGAACTTCACATTCCAAGTGTAGTCTGAGCAGGGCAGAGTATGAGACCACTATCATCTTCCTAGTCCAGGACACCATGCTTCTTGATGTAGCTGAAGATTCTTGACCACTGACATTTACCGCTGACCCATGCAGAGTTGGACATCTACTAAAACCCTTAATTTTTTCCCCAAATGAACCATTCCCTAATCGGAGTTTTCCAATCTTATACTTTTAAAGTTGATTGAACTCACTCCTAATATTTTCTTTTTTTGCCAGAGTATTTATCTCACGGCCCAAAATGCTGATATTAGAGGGCTATTAGCCCTCTAACAGATGCCTTGAAAAGCATGACCACCAAGTAATTTTAGGATCCTTCCTTCAGTGTGTAGTCAATTCAATTCCTTTTCAATATTCAAAACAGAAGCTATTTAAAAAAATTTCACCTGTGTAGGGAATTTCAAGTGATGGACTTCTATCAATGCGGATAAGCATGTCCCTCTGAAACTTATAGTCTTAGAGAGTTTTTTTTAGGGTGCTTAGAGGTTAAATAATTTCCCTAAGGTCACACAATTAGCATATATACTAGGCAAGACTTAAAGCCAAGTCTTCCTTAATATGAGGCCAGGTTGATGTTTGCCATACTTCCTCTTCTACAGAAGATCTACTAGGCTATCTTTAAGCCTTGTAAAATATGGATTACACACCATTGTTATGGTTTGAACAAACTGTGAACATTTTTTTTCTTTTGGGTTTAGGATATGTGGTTTTCCTTTTTTTTCTTCTTCTTTCTTTTTTAATCAATGATGGCATGATTCCATTTCATTGAGAGACTGATGGGAGAAGTGACAGACCCCAAGGAAATATTTCTTGCCTCTGGGGATAGAAGAAAAACAGGATGAAGCTTTTAAAATTCAATTGCTTTTACAAAGTGTAGTAAATGAAATGAGATAGCATATATAAAGTATTTTACAAAGCCTAAAGCAATACATAAATGTTGTCCATGGTAATTACATATTTAAAATATAAAATATGAAAAATAACCAGATGATCTTGTTCAGTCTTCTGCTTTTGAGTTTTTACTTAAGAAAACAATGTCATCTGGCTTATGAATGTTTTTAAATGACTTACACTTTGCAGTTTATTTGTACAAAAAAATCCCAGGTACTTTCTGTTATTAAAATAAATATAAGTAATAGAAATCTGAGAAGATTAGAGCTTTCCAAATTCTCATTCTCCAGGCCATATGATGAAATAAATATATTGGTCATAAACTCCCCCTGATGTGTGTACCCCTCTGCTCTCATGGAAGCATGAATGAGGTCAGACAATTATAGATATCATCTTATCAACTGGTATCAAAATATCTTGAGCTTGAATCAGATAGGAGAAATGTATGGGTTAGAAGGAGAGGGGCATTGAATACAACTAGAGTACATGAAATCAAGAGAATAGGATTTTTAGTTTGGGAGTCTATGCATATTAGGAAGAACCTGTGTATTGGTCATAAAACTAGTTTGGTTTCCAGTCTAACAGTGTCTCACATACAGTAAATGCTTAATAAATCCTCATTCATTCATTCTCCAGGGGGAGGAAGTTCATAGAATTTTTAGACCAACAAAAGTCTAATTTGCTCTAGGTAGGAAACATGACTAGATATGTGTTTTTTTTAATCCATTTGATTCACTAGAGCAAAATGCTACCTTAAAGACTCTTCTCCACATGGAATAAGAGAGAAATTTTCACCTTCAGATTAGACAGTGACGTCATCTTTGCTCAACAAAGTGGGTAAAGTGTGGATTAAGATGAAAGATAGAAAGAATAAAAGAAAGAGAAAAAGAAACAATTACAGAGAATCTGGTCAGAAAATAAGGCAGGGCTGGAAATGTTTATTTAGATAAAGGATTCCTTTAAAAGAAGGCTACAGCTTCAGTCATACTCATCCTTCCCAATAAAAGATTCAACAGAATTACTAAGGAAAAGTGGTTTCAAAAGCAAGCAGTAATGATCAAAAGGTTGCAACTCAAACAAAGACTGTCCACATTTTAACAGCATTTCCTTTATGGAACTGTATCTAGGAAGAAAAATTCATGTAAACAAAACAAACATTTACAGTAGAGATTCAAATCGCCACACTTAGATTACTCACACCTTAGGGTGTATTGGTAGTGGTGGTTGCTAAGGGATCCTCAGTGATCCCAGAAAGGTCATAGGAAAGGGGAGAAGTGTTCAAAAAAGCAAAATATATTCTGCAAATGACAGGCTTGGGTTCCTATAAAAATTTGATCATTAAGGGGAAGGCCACTGAACATCTAGACAAGGATGCAGTAATCACAGAGACCCAGTATTGCTTCATCAAGAATGGGTTAAGTAGGACAACCAGGATATGGAAAGGATCAGTAAAGATATAAAAAAAAAATTAAAAACGCATTTTCTCCATGGATAGTGGAGCCACCAAATTTAAACTCCAATTTCATAATCCATAATATGCTGCATGAAACAGTAGAAATGACAGGTATACTTGGTCTAGACCAGCTGCCCTTCCTAACTTTGTTTACCTTAAACTTTATATAACTTAAATTTTAAAGTAAACAAATAGAGGAAAGGCAGCTGGTTTAGACCAAAAAGATCTATCTTTGAGGTAACACAATTTTGAGAATGTTAGGTTGATTTCTAAAGATTTTAAAAATTAAAAAAAATGCCGAAGACCTGGGGGTGGGGGGTAAAGGTGGAGGGGAAGTATTACATTGTTCCCATTAAGTCAGTCAAGAAAATTTCACTATTTTCGCATCTCTAGGAAATCTTTAGGAAAATAATCTGCTCATGCATTTGGGGTATCACTGATGAAGGGGAGAGACAAACTTTTGCAAGTCATATTCCATTGTAAAATTCAACTAAACAGTTGCATAATTTATTAAGAGGTGTAGCTAATGCATGATCTCATTGTGTTTATTGTTTGTTAACTAGATGTGTTTTTTTAAATCCATTTGATTCTCTAGAGCTAAATGCCACCTTAAAGACTCTTCTCCAAGAAAGTGAATATGCTCAAATTATACAAGTTTCTTGAATGATGTTCAAATAGACAAAACTTTCTTTGAGAAATTTAATTTTATGAATTTTGACATAGAGAGAAGTAATGCTTGTCAAAAGTGTTTGCCACTGTCTTGGAAGTATGTAATGAAGAATCTAAATGAAATTTCATTTAGACTGTGAGATCTTACAGCTGTTTCTATGTGCATATGTGCTGAATGGATCAAACCTGAGAACACTCAAGAGAATCCTAAATGAGATCTATAATCATGTAAATGAATTGAGCATATGTGCACAGGAGAATAAAGTGATTTAAGAGTATGTTGTTTTACAGATTGATATATGGTTGGATAGACATCCCATAGAGATGATCTATCATTATACGTATCTTGGACAGACATTGCAAAATGATAGTGAACTTGATCTAGAGTTTAATAATAAGAGAGTAGGTTGGTTCACCTTTTTAAAATTGTGTAATGTTTTTAATTTACAATGCTTTGCTTCCTGAAGCAAAGACCCTTCTTTTTTTTTTAAACTCAACTATCTTTCCAGCGATACTACTTTACTGTAGTTATTGAAATGGCAGTCTCTAAAAAATAAAGTGTGGATTGTCCAAAGAATAATGGGGAAGTACAAGGTAGTAGTTTGTAAAAGCTATCGCATATGAGAAAAACCTGATAAACATGAAAGTTTCTTATGCCATTTCTTAAGGAAACAATCATTCTTTGCTGCAACTTTCATAGGCCCACCCTTGTATCAGCAATGCCATATTCACAATGCCTATAGAGATTACAAATATGCTGATATAATTATCCATCACAAAATATGTCAGGTTTGCCATTTGAGGAAATAAACTAGAAAATTTATTAAGATACCAAAAGACTGAGTCCCAAAACCAGAAAGTGAAAGCCATCAGAGTAGTTATGACATTGGCACAGGTAGATAAAGTAGAAAGCACCCACATTTTCAAGCCTTTAAAACAGAACAGACTACCTCAGGCAAAGGTCCTCCTCTCCCCACTCACAGCAACCACCCAGTGTCCTGGAAGTGTGCTCCCAGCAGCTCCGGCCCCTGGCAGTCCTCAGCAGGAGTCCTAACTCAAAAAAAAAAAAAAAAGGCAACCGCCACCAACTGCCAACCGCAGGACCGTTAGCTCGGCTTTTCACTTTCTCTTGTTCTGCTATGTCAGCACGTCCATGGGGCATGGGAGATCTTTAAATCCCATAACCCTTACAACCCTGTACTACTCAATTGCAAATGAAAACTTTGTAAGATCTTAACTTTCTTCCTGAAGGAAACTCAATTCAATTCTATAAACATTTATTAAGTACCTGAATTCAGCAAGATCTGAGTTCAAATGTGACCTCAGACACTTACTAGCTATGTGACCCTGGGCAAATCTTTTAACCAGTATTTGCCTCAGTTCCTCATTTGTAAAATGGGGACACAATGGAGAAGGAAATGGCAAAACCCCCAGTATCTTTGCCAAGAAAACCTCAAGGATGAAGTTCACAGGGTCATGTAGCGTTAGACACAATTGAACAACTGAACAGCAACAACAACAAATTGCACTAAGCTCTTATTGCTCAGTCCTGTCTGACTCTTTGTGACCCCATTTGGAATTTCTTTCTCCAACTCATTTTACAGATAAGGTAATGGAGACAAATAGCATCAAGTAACTTGCCAGGGTTACACAGCTAGTAAGTGTCTGAGGTCAGATTTAGACTCAGGACAATGAGTCTTCCTGAGTCCAGGTCCAACACTGTATCCACTGAGCCACCTAGCTGCCTCTTGCCAAGCACTGGGGATACAAAAAAAAAAAAAGGCAAAAGACAGTCCTTGCCCTCAGAAAGCTTACAATCTAATGAGGGAGAAAACAAGCAAATACATACAAACCAAGCTATGTGCAGAATAACTAAGCAATAACTAACAGAGAAAAGCCCTGGAATTAAAAAGAAGTTGGGGAAGACTTCCTGTAGGAGGTGGGATTTTAGTTGGGACTTAAAGGAAGTCAGAGATATTGGTAGGTGGAGTGGAGAAAGGTATCTCAGATGTGGGGTCCACCAGAGGAAATGATCAGATAAGAAAGAGGAAATTTCTTGTTAATGAAAAAGACCCATCTTTTGAACATTCATATGCTTCTTGCTATATAGCTGAAGCTAATGAAATAGAACAGTCTCTTAAAATTAAATCCTTTTCTGATTCTAGAGAGCATAGGATCCTGGTTTTTTGTGGGAAGAGACCCAAGAGGTCTTCTAGCCCAACCCCCAAATTTTACATGTGAGGAAACCTACATCCAGGGAGATTGGTTGACTTACCCAGCCACCCAGGGAAGATACAGCAGAAACTGAATTTGAAATCAGATCTTCTGACCCTCAAATCAGTCCTTTTTCCACACTAGCATGCTACTCCCACTAATTCTTACTATATATTTAAAAAAATGAGACAGTATAATGTTCCATAATTTGTAGTGATAATGTCAAACAATCTTAATCAATCAGGTATTTATTAAGATCCTGCCATGTATGAGGCATCGCCATTCACACTATAGAGGGTGTTGGAAACATACAAGATCTAGGCTCTGCCCATAAAAATACAGTTTGTGGAAATAACAATATTCAGGAGAAAAAAATGGAGCTTAGAAGTAGAAAGTAGCTAATGAGGAATCACAAACGAGAGGTAGAGATATGAAGGGCAAACAGTTCCAGGGAAGTCCAATGCTGCAGATTTTGATCAGGGGAGTGTCAACAGAAGGGAGCTGGCTCTTTTTTTTTTTAAGCAATTGGGGTTAAGTAACTTGCTCAAGGTTACACGGCCAGTTATTTCTGGGTGTGGTGTTAAGTATCTGGGCCCAGATTCGATCCCCAAGTCATCCCGACAAAAATAAATACTTTGATATTCTAACTCACCCAGTCATTTGATAACTCTCTTTTGCACACTGACTGCATGATGTGAAGGCACTAGGCTAGGCACTGGGCATCCAAAGACAACCAAATGTTGCCAAACCCCAATCATCCTTCAAGAGCCAGCTCCGAGGGGCAGCCAGGTAGAACAGTGAGTAAGAGCACTGGCCCCAAAGTATTTATTTTTATAGGAAACAACTGAAAGTAGGAATCATTTATATATAACAAAACCCCAATCATATCATTGTAAAATGTATTCAAAATTAACCTTTCACTCTAGGATAACAGGTGTGTTCTAAAATATTACCTAGCATAATTGATACCTTAGATTCAGAATTTTTTCAGAACTTTGTACATTTTAAAAGGATTTTGAAGTTCAATTTTGAAACTCAAATTTGAAAATGGAATATTTGCTCCCCAAAACTTTCATTACACCACAGACTTTAGTATCATATGGTTTAGAAATATGAGCTTAGATATCACCTGCACCAATCCTCTCATCTGGCAGAGTAAGAAACTCAGGGCCAGGGCCATAGAATATCTTGCCTAAGATCCTACATAGGTATGAAAGAGCAGAAAAGGGACTCTGCCTGTAAATTGGATCCTTATTCAATTACACCAAAGCTAGCCATAACTAATAGAGTTGAAATAATCTAAGTAATTGCCAAAGTTACCTAAATTAACTTTATTCATTCTATATAAAGGTAATGACCCTGGTAGATAGATAGATTAGATAGATAGATAGATAGATAGATAGATAGATAGATAGATAGATAGATGATAGATAGATAGATGAATGGATAGACAGACAGAGAGATAGATTAGATAGATAAAAATACACACATATGCAGTGTCCATATATTCATATCCACACATATAGATATGTGTACATACATATATGTGGGTGGGTAGGTATGGGGGTGTAGATATAGCACATTAATGTGTATATATATCATATATATACAATATGAATTGTGGCATATAGATAGAACACAGCATATATATATATACATATATAATCCTGTACATAGCATATATATACACATATGTATACACAGGTATATAATGTTTACAATGCACATGGATAGCTGCACAATTTATTTTGTGTACATTCATAGTTGCACATTCTTGCCTATATGCAATAAATTTATAGGTACATTATATGTGTCAACTTGCATGTATATGTAAATATGCAAATTAGTGTGTACATGCATGTATGCACACACAAGTAAATGCACACATATGTATGCATGCACACATATTTATATAAATGCAATATACATGGATGTATAGGCACATAGCATGTACACAGATGTGTATGTATATACACATAAATATATGTGTATATGCACAAATGTTACATATACACAGTACATATATCTCACTAAATGGAACAATAGTGGTAGTGTAGAACCCTGACTCTGAAGTCAGAGTACCTATATTCACATCTTGTCTCTGTCCCTTGCTAACTGGCCACATAACCTTCCTGGCCTCCATTTCCTCATATGTAAAATAAGGGAGTTGAATTATGGTCCCTCAGGTGCCTCCTGGCTTTGGTTTTGACTTTCCAGACTTTGCTATCATGTCATAGCTCCCTCAGTACCTGGCACCTTCTCACCCAGAAACATCCCTCTGCCATGCCAATTCCTTCTGCCGTTATTGATTTCCTTGCAGGGACTCCATTTGATAAGAGGCTCAGGTCTGCGACCCTTCTTCATTCCCCTTTGGGAGTTGCTTCTGACTTTCAAGACTTTGAGAGCAAGCTCTTCCCATCCCATTTCCTTTAGCTTCTTTTTGTTCAGTTGATTTCCAGTACAAGAGTCTTCCCCCATTAGATAATCCTTCAGGAAAGGGACCATTTTTTCTCTTTTTCTTGTATGTATATCCCCAGTGCTAAGTATAGAGCCTAGCACATAGTAAGCGTTTAATTAATGTTACCTTGGCTTTCTAAATCTAAGTCTATGAACTTTGAATTTGCAGGCCCTCATGCCTAGAATTCATTCCCTCTTTTTAAAAAATTTTTTGGTCTTTATTACTTTGTTTGTTTACTTTTAGTTTACAAGATTCAATTCCACAATTCCTTGAGGTTCAAATTTTTTCTCCCTCCCTTCCTTCCCCCCGCCATGGTGGCATACAATCAAGTATAGAATCTGCAAATACTTTCACATTAGACATTAGTCAGGTTATAAAGAAGGATTGTATCAGATGAAATGAACAATGGGAAAAGGAAACAAAACCAAGCAAGAAAAAGACAGAGAGCAGGTAATTTGCTTCAATGCGCATTCAAACTCTGTTCTTTCTAGATCTTTCTCTGAATGTAGACATCTCTCTCCATCATGAATCTTTTGGAGTTTATTTGTAGCCCTGTATTGCTGAGAAGAGTCCAGTCTATCAAAGTTGGTCATCACATATATGGTGTGTCTGTAATTGCATACAAATTTCTTCTGGTTCTGCTCTTCTCTCTCAGCATCAGTTCATAATAAGCCTCTCCAGGTAAATATGAAGCCCATAATTCATTCCCTCTTTACCTTTGCTTCATAGAGTTGCTCTCTTCTGCTAAGACACAGTTCAGACACTGTCTTCTACATGAAGGCTTTCCTGATTCCAAATGCTAGTCTCCCTCCTAGAATGACTTTATATTTTATATCTATTAATTTTACATTTATGCTGCGTATATAATTTATCTATAATTGTTGTCTCTTCCATTAGAATATAAGGCACTTGCTAGTCGGGATTATTTCATTTTCATATTTATACAGTACCTAACACAGTATTTGACATATAGTAGGTGTTTCTACTCCCTGTTCCTATGGTCTGTCTTGGATGGATCATAGGACATTTGTAAAACCGCCCTTAAGAAAAGGGCATCTTGAAATGGAGCCTTGAAAATCTCAAGGAATTCAAGCCTCCCTGTGCTGTAGAACCCAGCTTAAGTTCCCAAGTACAATAAATCTCTTTTAATTAGATAAATCATCTAAGAATTAACATGATGAAAGGAGGCTTTTTTTTGTTGTTGCAACTTTCGTGTTTATCAGGTTTTTCTCATATGTGATAGCTACAAAATGATAACAGAGACTGGTTATCATGAAAAAGCCTAATATAAAAATTTAAAAATGAAACCCAAGGAAGTAGGAGCAATGCAGAACAATAAGTCTTCATTTACATCCAGATGCAAAAGGTTGGGGGTGGGGAGGGGTCTGCCAGAGGTAGATTGAGTTTCTCTGGCTATCAAAGAAAGACTTAGAAACTGTGCAAAAAAGACTTAGACCAGCAGTGGGAAAAGAGTTAGAGGATGTTATAGTTGACAAGGCACCAAGCCAAACATTAGACATCCAAGACTGATAAAGGAAGTTAGAGTAGAAACTGGAGAGGGGCTGGCTGATATTTTCACAACTTTGTTTAGTTTCAGGAGAGATTCCCCAAGACCAGAACATGGTTAGCATAACCCCATTATGGAAAGGGGGTCCAGAGAGTAACTCAAAAATTCTACATTGCGCTGTTCTAATCTCATTGGGGAAAGACTTTTGGACAAGTATTTGAGACCATTCGATAGAGCTGCAAGTCACAAAACCTTGCCTGTGTTTGAGAACAGTCATATGTTTTCAGGAAGTGGAGCTCATGCCTTAGCTTATTGGAATTCCTTGAGGATTTCATTATGGCAGAAGTGCTAAGCTGTTTGCAGGACAAGGAAAAGCTTATGAAATAGTTAAAAAGCTTAAGAGATAGTTTCTATTGTTCCACATAGGAATGGAGCTTGGCTGAGAATGATGTGGATCTAGGAGGCCTAAGAGGATAGAGTGCTGGGACTGAAGTCAGGAAGACTCTTCTTTGTGAGTTCAAATCTGACCCCATATACTTACTAGCTGTGTGGCCCTAAGTAAGTCACTTTACCTGTTTGCCTGAGTTCCTCATCTGGAAAATAAGCTAGAGAAGGAAATGGCAAACCACTCCAGTGTCTTTGCCAAGAAAACCCCAAATGGGATCACGAATAGTCAGACATGACCAAAAACGACTCAACAATAACAAACAACAATGATGGAGAGAAACTTTGATTGTCATTAACAATCCCCTACATCCCAGTAAATGGGAGATAAATAGTATAAGAATATGGCACTTTGAAAGGAAGGAAAAAATGTACCGACCTGGCAAAATTTTCAATGTCTTTATGAATAATCTAAGCCTGCCACCCTACCTTCCAACTTCATGACACATATTCCCCTTCACACACTTATTGATCCAGTCAATTTGCCTCCTTGCTGCTCCTCACACCTAGTACTGCTGCTAGGCAACACAGAGAACAGAGATCTGGGCCTAGAATCAGGAAGATCTAAATTAAAATTCAGTCTCAGATACTTATTAGCTGTTTGACAGTGAACAAGTCATTAACCATTTGTCTACCTCTGCTGCCTCCTGAACGATGAGTACCGTAATAGCAACAACCTTGCTATTGGGGTCTTGTTGTGGGGGTCAAATGAGAAAATGCTTGAAAAGTGCTTAGTATTCTGACTGGCACATAGTAGGTGTTCAACAAAGCTTATAGACAAACGGATGGCATTCCATCTCCCATCTCTGTACTTTTACACAGGCTGACCCCATGACTGGACACCCTCCTTAACTCTGCTTCTTACAATCCCTAGTTTTCTTCAAAGCTCAGGTTAAATGCCACTTTTTACTGCCTTTCTGATAGTGCCTCTCTAAAACTTCCTTGTATTTATTACATATATGTGTATATGTGCATATATGTATGTGTATATACATACATTCATAACACATATTTGTGCATATATCCATCTCTCTCTCTCTCTCTCTCTCTCTCTCTCTCTCTCTC
>NW_027187460.1:53434006-53466402 GCF_028583685.1 Petaurus breviceps papuanus | reverse complement strand
CTCTCTCTCTCTCTCTCTCTCTCTCTCTCTCTCTCTCTCCAAGATATCATTGCATAGTAGATAGGACACTAGCTTCAAGTCAAAAAGACTTAAGTTCAAGTTCTGACTGCCACATACTGATTGTAACACCCTGGGCAAGTCACATAAGGGAATTATCTGTAAGATTCTAAAATGCACAGAAACTGCCGCAATCTGTGATTGTAAAGGAAAAAAGGAAATCCTTCTCCAAGAGCTCCCTACTCAGATAAAAATCACAATCCCAGTGAGATACACACATATATACACACATATATACACGTGTACTATCCCCCTACCTTCCACATATCACTCAATATATTTCAAAGTCGTTGAAGTCACAAATGATTTTATTTCTGGTTTTGTATACCCAGTGCCTAGCATTATACCTGGCAGACTGCTGTTACATAAATGCTTGTTAATTGAGTAGGTTCCTAGAACAGATAGGAGGCATTAGAATTCACTATAACATAATCAGGCCTAATTTTATGATTTGGAATGACATCAGGACTAAGGAACCACCCAAGTATACAAAAAAAACTTAAGCGTTATGTAATGTGGTTTCCCATGTCCGGAGCCATGGTTCCTAGGGATAGCTTGTATATACACATTGCTCAATGTGGCCAAGTATATACACAAGAGAAAAAGACAAAGACACACACTGAAGCAGTGGACAGAGACAAGGGAGAGAGAAAATAGATTAAAGTGGTATGAGGGAAGGGTATGATGGCATTTTTTTTGGTTAGATTTGTTATTTCATTGGTAAGGGAACTCTCTGTGAGGAAACTCCCTCTATCAATGCAGATGGGAGTCTCTTCTATAACTTATAGTCTTAGAAAGTTGACTGGAATTTAGAAAAAAAGTACAATTACAAATAAACATTTCATTTTTTGAAAAATATTTTTGAGAAAAGAAAAAAATTTTAAATTAAAAAAAAGTGCTAGAAATTATTTTCTCCAGATGACTACTGATGAGGCAGGTTGAAATATTTAGGAAAATTATATAGTTACAAATAAACATATTTCATTCTTTGAAAAAAAAAACAATTTAAAAGTAAAGTTGACTGAAGCATGGAAATATTAAGTGACTTGTCCAGGGCCACAAGGTCACACAGCCTGTATGTGTGAACTTAAATCCAAATCTTTCTGACCTTGTGGTTGGCTCCCTACCCACCATACCACACTGCCTCTCAAATCAAGAAGCAAATAAAAATATTAATTTAGGAGAATAACCAAAGACAGTTTCCTTCTTCCTCACCCCAAACCTTCAATTTCAAATTAGGCCTGCCTGGTATTTTTTCTACATAAATCTCTGAGGTCAGGCTAATTGGGCCGGGGATTTTCTAAATCAGAGAGTTCTCAGGAGTTATCTGGTTTTTCCTCTTTTCAATATCCTGAGAAATATCTGAGAAATATCCTGAGAAAAATCTATCATTTCCTTTTTTAGGCTCAGCTTGGGGGGGGTGGTGAGGGTTGGATAAAAAGTTGGTAAAAAGAAAAGAAATTGATACAATTCTCCACTCACTTTTACGTCATAAAAATAGAGGCCACAGGGAGAGGTTCAAGGAACAAATGAAGAAAGGTTGAAGGAAATTACATTGTTTATCCTGAAGAAGAAAAGAATGGGCTACAAAGGGGATATGATGGCTATGTTCAAGTCTTTGCAGGCCTCTTGCATGGAAGAGAAATTCCGTTTGTTCTGCTTGACCTTAAAGGGTGGAATCAGGAGCAAAGGAAGTAAGCAGTATAATTTAGACTATAAGCAAGGGAAAAAAAAAAACTCCAGAATAATTATACCTATCCAAAAGGAGAACAGGAGATAGTGGGTTTCCTGATTCATTGGAAATCATTACTTAAATGATAAATGAGCATTTGTCAGATATGTTCTACTGGTAATTTTTGTTCTCCAGATATGAGTAGGACTACGTGGTCCCTGCTTGTGTCTGTCAAATCTGAAATTCTCTATGTGAAATTTATATTTTTTATACAATGAAACAAATAAATATCAATATGTACTATATGGAAGACCATAGCTTGAGGAAGCCTGCTACCAGAATTTGGGGTCAGTGATCTAGACCCGGGATGTGGAACCTACAGCCTTGAGGGCACAAGTGCCCTTCTAGGGTCTTGAATGTAGCTTTTGACTAAGTCCAAGTTTTACAGAACAAATCCTTTAATTTAACTAATTAAATCCTCTGTGAAGTTTGGATTCAGTCAAAGGGCTGCACTTGAGGACCTAGAAGGCCACATGTGGTCTTGAGGCCACAGGTTCCCCAGCCCTGGTCTAGACTATATGGATTATGAATATTCCATGTACTATCTAAAAATTACTTCCTATATCTTAGATCAATTAATCAATAAACATTTATTAAGTACTTTCTATGTGCCAAGCACTACAAAAGGCAATACAAAAAGGTAAATTTAGAGTGGGAAGAAATACATTTTTCTCTTGTTTGAAGTTTGGTCACATTTTCTTCCTTCTTACAATATCACTAAGTGAGGGTGACAAAGAATCATGGCAATTTAGAATCAGAATGGACCTCAGGGAGCATCTGGTCCAATTTCTCTGTAACAGACAGCATGGTGTACTAGTCATGTCAATGCCCTTGTGTCATAAGGTCCTGCATTGAACACCCCTCCTCCTCCCTCCCTCCCCCCACCATGTATATACTTAATGATTGTATGGCTCTGGACATGTCATTTAAGATTTCTGTACCTCCCTTTCCTCATCTAGAAAATGGCAGATGCGGGGGAGGAAGTTAGATTTGATGGCCTCTAAGGTTTCTTTCAACTCTAAATCTGTGATATTAATTCTATATCTGACCAGTGGTCATCCTCCATTTCCCAAGGCAGCTATTCTTCTTTTAGAGATCTCTTATTTTTAGAAAGTTTTTCTTTCTATAAAGACGGCATTTTTCTGTTTCTTGCCTCCACTCTGTGCTCCTCATCCTGGCCTCTGATGTCCAAGCTAAAATAAAATGGTGAGAGGAACTCACTTGTTTTCCATATAATGGCTCTTCCTTACCTTTACCTTTGTCTAAGTTAATATCTCCAATTCTGCCAACTTACTCTCTTATAACATGAATTCTAAGCTTTTTACTACACTAGGTACTCTCTCTTCTCTGCTTGTCAGAGGGAACATATCCCATTCTCAAAATATTAAAATTAAAAATAAAAGGTTGGTAAAGATTATGGGGCAGGGCAATGAGGTCACACAGTAGATAGAATACCAGTTCTGGAGTCAGAAAGACTTGAGTTCAGATGCCACCTCAGACACTTAACCCTATTTGCCTCAGTTTTCTCATCTGTCAAATGAACTGGAGAAGGAAAGGGCAAACCACTCCAATATCTTTGCCAAGAAAATCCCAAAAGGGGTCACAAAGAATTGGATACAATTGAAAACGACTAAACAAGGAAATGATCATTGGGGAAAATTTCACAGATGTCAATCTGAGTTATAATTTTAGATTTTTTTAGAACTTTAGGACTGGAAAATTCCTCATATAGAAGGTTGAATTGAACTTTGAAGGAAACTAGTGACTCTGAGAGACAGAGGTAAGGAGGAAATGACTTCTAGACTTGGGACACAGACTACACAAAGGCACAGAGATGAAAGAAGGCATGTGATGTGTTGGAAAAATATCAGTTTGATTTGGCCACAGAACTCATGAAGAGACTCAACTATTATTAATCTAGAAAGTTTAGGGCCAGCAGTGAAGCTAGCATGCTAAAAAGAAGAGTTTGCATTCTACCCTAGAAGAAATGGAAGCCAAAGAAACTTTTTGAGTAAAGGAGTGATAAAAGGAATACAAGGCAATTTGGGCATAGAGGAAGCAGTAGCAGCTAGGGCCACAGCTCATCTACTAATAGGTCTGCTGAGGTTTCATTAGGCAAAGTTAATTACATTCATTTGGTCTCACAGGCAATTTAGCACAATGATCAGTCTGGAAGAATTTTATTGACTCAAAGAATTTACACGAGTTCTTTTCACACTCATTCTATCCTAGCAATTGTAAAGGTAAGGGATAACCAAGATTAGGGCTGTCTTTTGAGTTAGAATTGGGTGATTGTGTTTTTAATATTATTACAATTCTTAGTTCCCCTGATTTGGTTTCTTTTAAGAACAGCCTGATTTCTTCTCATCTCAGAGGAAAGGCTAGTGCAAAAGTGCTTAATTAGTTCAATTAGCCTTTTTTTTTCATAAAGGAAGGTATATGCCTCACTACCAGTATTCTCTTTTAAGTCACTGAAAAGCAAAAGCATTAATTTTCAGGCTGACCAGAAGACAAAGGATGAGTACCATTCCCATACCACCTAGTCATATAGTTCTTTGAAAACACAGAAATCTTCACAGTTGCTTAAAATTTGCTCTCCATTATAGTTAAATTCACAAGGGGGCCAGAAGGATTAGGATAGATGAAGAGAATCTGATTTTAATCAAATAAACCCTCTTCTGCACACATACCTGATATCTGTGAACCTGGAAACTTTAAAAGTTTAGGGAAATTCAGACTCATTCCTCAGTTTCCTTCTTATATCTTCAAATAGGTTCATTTTCCAATACTTCCTTCGAGTAAAATTTACCTCCTCATCAATTTCCCTGCCTCTGCTCATTCAATAACCAAGAGGGGAATTTGAACGAGATCTGTTTCAGTTTTCCATAGAAAAGAATTTGTGACATATGTATGTTTTGTTGCAGTTACATGTTTTGATGTTCCCTGGATATTTGTAAATGTATTTATGGTTCTGCAGTAAGCAAACTAGATCTATGCCATTAATTATGAATACATGGAGGCAACATAGAATAGGGGAGCCAAGAATACCTGCCTTCAAACCCATCCCTTGTATACTCTGGGACAGTCACATAACCTCTCAGCATTCTTGGAAACTCTAAAACTATAAGTTTCAAAGCATGTGCCAACCTGCACTGGCAGAAGGTCCCTGTCCCTATTTGGAATGGGTTGATCTTTTTAGTGATTGACAGATGGAACAGAGGTCTTGGATTTATTTAACTTTGACAATGTCCTATATGCTACCTTAGACTAGGACCACGAAAATAAACGCGGCGGAAAAAGAGAAGAGGTAATGATAATGGGTGGATGGACACCTGCAACAAATGACTAAACAGTCCAACCTGTATGACATTGTTATAGGAGAGACCCATCCAGAAAGACCTAAAGTCAAGCACCAGGCTGCCATGTTCTACTCATATCTTTATTTTTTATGAAACTATGTACACTACAGAAATCCAATATATTTTAAGCCAAGCATGTTAACAATTTAATTGAGCAAACATGTATTAAATAATTTTATTATTATGTGCTAGGGATTGTGCTAAGTGCTAGAATACAAATAAAAAGGGACATTATTGCCCTTAATGCCTAATGGGAGAGATAACAAAAGAAAGCGGGAAGCCGGGAAAGGGGTGGGGAAATAGAGAAGAGAAGGTGCATGGCACGGGGGCATAATGTTCAATGGAGTTCAAACTAAGTAGAGTTGCAAATGGAAAGTAAGAGTGAGCTGGAAAGTCCAGATCCCTGCCTTCTATAAAGGAAACCTTCTAAAGAAGTTTAGTACTCCACCCTCCATCCCTCTAATCAGAGGGGAGAAGAGGCTGATGGAGTTGGAAAGATGTGGGGTCTACAAAGCTCAGTGAATGGCATGGTGATGACATTTTAGGTGACCTACTTACCCTGGGAAGGGCATCTCATTCCTTGGAGTTCCAACCAAACAGAACTGCAGACGGAAAATACTGTTCCAAGGACCTTCCTAGTTATATATCCAAAATTATAATAATAACAAGTATTTACATAATAATTTACATTCAGATAAAGTTTTTCAACTTTTATAATAACACAGAAGGTAGGCAGGCAGGTATTATTATTACTATCTTACGGATGAGGGAGTTTGAGGAACAACAATTCCTCAAATAATTTTCTAGAGATTGTATAGTCAGTTAAATGACAGAATGAAGTTCAGGTTTGTTCATTCAGAGTGTACTATAAAACATTCCATCTTATCTAGATACTATGCCCATATCTCTGTACTAAACGGGGAGGGGAAGGCCATACTCTTTACCTGTGAGATCTTGGGCAAGTCATGTGATCTCTCTGGGTTTCATTTTCTTCATCATTAAAATAAGGAGACAGGGAAGAGTGTTCTGGATGATCTCTAACCTTTTTCCTAGCCTTTAATCTATCTTCCTTTGATCCAAGAAATTCCTAAAGCTGAGATAGGAAGACAACATAATTACAAGTCAGACAATAGGTAAAAAAAAATTTCAAGACAAGAGGAGGGTATTCAAATGTTACATATTGAAAGGTTCAGAGAATTTAAAATAAAGGGGAAAATCTGCATTGAGTGGGATAGAGAGGGAAAATTGTTTGGAGGAGAGATTTTTGACATGAACCTTGAAGAACACAAAGAGTGGTGGGTAACAAAAGAGAAAATGGAATTCTAAGCAGAAAGAACAGCATAAGGAGAGCAGACATATGAAGAGAATAGGAACATGACTGTTTCTTGGTTATGTTGTAAACAAGATTTTTGTTTAGGCATTAGTTGGACAAAACGACATTTGATGTCCCTTCCAATTTTGTGAT
This sequence comes from Petaurus breviceps papuanus, assembly GCF_028583685.1. Lineage (NCBI taxonomy): Eukaryota > Metazoa > Chordata > Mammalia > Diprotodontia > Petauridae > Petaurus > Petaurus breviceps. The sequence goes on along the minus strand of NW_027187460.1, from coordinate 53,459,789 downwards.
TCTGTGATATTAAGCCTAGCCTGGCTGAAAGTAGAAAGTCTGTATTGGGAAAGTGGTGACAGATTATATTAGATAATAAGTGTGGTAGGGCCAATTGAGGGGGGACAGAGATGAAAAGTTTGCTTTTCCTGAATGATAGAGTAGCTTGGAAGGTCCCTAAACAGGGAATAAAGGTAACAACAATAAATGTCTGATCCATCAGTCACATCATGAGGGAGTGGAAAAGGAAAAGTAAGGAAATGGTCATCCAAAGTGATGTACAGTCATCAGTCAGTCAATAAACATTTATTATGTGCTAATCATGTGCCAGGCACTGTTTCATGGGCTAAGGATAAAAAAAGGGCAAAATTCAGCCCCTACCATCAAGGAGCCTACAATCAAATAGGGGAGAGAACAAGCAAACAACTATATACAGACAAGTTATATGCAGATGTAATGGTAATGGAGATTTGAAGATCTTCCCTGCCCCAATTAGTCTAAGGGAATTTGAAGATTTTCCCTGCTTTAAAAGTAAACTCTGCCCCCTGTGAATGTAGTCACATGGAGCCTATGGGAGGAGTTTGCTGAAGCATGAAGCAGAGCCCACAGGAAGCTGGGAGTCAGAGCCAGAGAGACAGTGGGAGAGAGGACATTTAGGCAAGGAGGTAGAGAGGTTTGTGAGTAAATATTGATCTTATATTGGTTTGTGGGAAAGCTAAAGTATGGTGTGGCTCTCTGCTACATTGTGGTGCATTAACTTCTATGTGGCTATGATGGATTCAATTTCTTGGCGTTGGGATTTAGTTTTCTGGTGCCTGAATAAAAGTTTTGGTTCTGTCCTCTATATGGAGAATCTGTTATATTTTGTGATTGAGCACTATACAGGAATATTTATAGTCATGGTCAGTGCTGTAAATATTTCATTGGCACTACAACAGGATAAATGGGAAAATAACAGAGGGTAGGCAGTAGAATTAAGAGAAGTTGGGAAAGGCTCCCTGTAGAAGATGGGGTTTTGGTTAGGCTTTGAAGGAAGAAGAGGATCCAGGAGGTGGTGATGTGGAGAAGAGAATTCTAGGCCTGGGAGACAGTCAGAGAAAATGTCCATATCAAAGACATGGAGTTTTTTGTTAGTGGAACGCCAAGAAGGCCAGTGTCACGTACCAGGGTAAGATGTAAAAGACTGGAAAGCTAGGAAGTATATAGGTTATGAAGTTCTTTAAACACCAAACAGAAATTTTTGTATTTGATCCTAAAAGTAATAGGGAGCCACTTGAGTTTATTGAGTGGGAGTGAGGGGGTGATATAGCCAGATGTGCACTTTAGGAAAATCATTTTGGTGGCTGAATGGAAGATGGATTGAAGGGAGAAGACTTGAGGCAGGTTGATCTACCAGAAGTCATATCTAAAATATATAAAGAAATTTGCCAAATCTATAAGAATGTAAGTCATTCCTCAATTGGTAAATGGTCAAAAGCTATGAATAGGCAGTTTTCCAATGAAGAAATCAAAACAACTTATAGTCATATTAAAAAATGCTCTAAATTATTATTGATTAGAGGAATACAAATTAAAACAACCTTGAGATAGTTTATACCTATCAGATTGATTAAAATGATTGAAGGGGAAAGCAACAAATGTTGGAGAAAATGTGGAAAAATTGGGTCACTGATTCATTGTTGATGGAATTGTGAACTGATCCAACCATTTTGGAGAGCAATCTAGAATCATGTCCAAAAAGTTATTAAACTTCTTTTATTTATGACTAAAATGCATTTATTATTAAATTATCGAACATATTCCAGGAATGGCACAAAATGCAAGTTTTCCTTCAGTAAAACATTTGTAGTTTCCTTTCAGGGGATAATAGAAGATATTTGTTTTAGCTATTTAAATTACCTCAAGGTTTCTTGACAATATTTAGCTATAGCATAACCCAAAAAGGGAAACATACACAACTCTAAGAACACATGCAGTTCCATCAACTGGTAGGTTTACAAATCAAACAAACATTTATGTGACGAGATGTCAAAACAAAATTAACACAATTCATTCCATTTTCCCCCAAAACTCATTAATTTACAAAGGCCCTACCAGAAATGCTCATTCTCTTAATTCAGAATAAAAATGGAGGCATACAATGATTTCATCTAATTTTCTAATGACTCACCTCATGGCATCGATTCTACATGTCATGTCCTTAAAAATCGTATTTACAGCGATAAATAAAAATGACACTAGACAAGTGGCTACAAACAATGAATCCAGGTATTTTTAACTTGCTTGTTTTTGAACAGGAGATCACTAGAAATTATTTTCAATATCTCCAATTAGGTAAATTTACACAACAGAAAAAGTCTCTCTCATGGAAGAACATTTTGATACCATAATATATTAACGTACATATCATTCTACTTATATACAAGCACAGTAAATACCATTTAATCCAGACATGGATAATAACTAGAATTCTACCTGTATACATCTTGTGTAACAGAAGTCATAAACCAACCCACTTCTACATATAAAATCTCTCAGGGCTGGTCTGTTGTTTTTTTTTTTTTTTTACTCACATTCCTTCTGCCTGCCTTTTAGGAATAGGTTGTCTTTTATTAAAAATTATGTAAAACATCCTATAGTATCAGAACTCTTTTTATTATAACACTTGAAAGTAAGCTGACTTAGCTTCTAAATCATTGTTTCAGCTTATGTCTCACTTGTAATTTTATTTTTAAAATTAACTTTTATCCCATGGCACATTGTATTATTTTGATAAGGAACCAGTCACCACCACCTACAAAATATCCCCCTTTCATTACTAGCTTGTACAATACACTTACCCAACTGGTCAAGATAAAATTGCAATATACATTCTTACTACAATAATCACAAGTTATTAAGTCTAATTAAAAAAACAAAATGAACCCAGTTCATTTTAAAATCCAGCATAGTTTTTATTAAGGCTGGGATTTTTTTTTCTTACCATGATTACTCAAAAAAGCTCGGAAGAACATGATAAAGCTAAGAGTAAATCTCAGAAAACCTGCAGTGGACACCAATAAACCTTTCACTGGTTTCTCAGACCTTTTAGTTATTTTAATGAAACTGATTAATTTAATAAAACATCCAGAGTCGGCCTAAGGACGTGTTTCATATCAGGAAACCACAAATTATGGCATAAAAAAAAACCCCAACAGGAAGCACTTCTGGTTTCTGATTAAAAAAAACAACAACAACAAAAAACAAGTGCCAGGGCTTGTAAGGGACAGAGTAATTTTCTACTTCACTTAATCTACACACTCCCACCCCCTGCCAATAGTAACATAAAACATTATATATGTTTATACAATAGATATACATGTATCTGGCACTGGACTGTTTCTTAAGGAAAAATGTGACTTCAGTTGAGGTGCAAAAACTGCTTCATGACCTCATAGGTTGTGAACGCCACGACCTGGGAGGGAACACAGCGAATGTAGTTAAGAGACAGGCCCCCATAGAGTTCTCAGCGGATGCCATGGTGTCTGTAGACATACAATGTCTTCAACATTGTAAGGCACTTTTCAGAATCTGGAAGAATAGTCCCTAATTGCATTCGACGACGGGTTACGTCAAGTGGATAAGATATTGTCTGTGCTATTGCTCCAGCAACACCACCACAAAGCAAATTTATATGCGTTTTCAAAATTAAGACATTAGGGTTGTCTGATGAAGGTCTTCCAAGCAAGGTAGGAGCATGGGAGAGACCAACACTCTTTAAGGTACCAAAAGTAAAAAATGAAACCCCTGCATAGGGAGCCATGCCTACAATGGTAGGCATCAGTCCTCTGTAAAACCCACGAAAGCCACCTTCCTTTGCATAAATTGTTTTGAATGCATGAACAATTCCTGTGTATGTATGTTCTCCTTTCGCCTGGAATGCCAGGCGAACTCTAACCATGTCAAGCGGGTAAGTACTGATGACTGCTGTCATACCTGCCATGGAGCCAGCCATTAGCCGGTGTATATGTCCAGAAATCCCAAGTTTTGTGGTAATTAACTTTTTATAATGGTCAAAGGACATAAACTGAACTGCACCATATGGAAATATTCTAATCATCATTGCTCCATTTCCTTTATACAACCCAAGATAGCCTTCCTTTTTGGGGGACAGCACACAATGCATCAAACACTCCTAAATGTTTGTAATGGTGATTATGTGCCTGTAACAATATCTTCACTCGATCCAAAGGTGCAATAGTGGTTTTGGCACAACATCCTGCAATACCTCCTGCCACGAAGGAGCACAGCCAGTAGAAGTCCCGGTGAGCTGCCGCCGGCGGCGGGCTCGAGCTCCCGACTCCCGCTCCTCTGGCCCCGGGGGCCGCTGATGTCGACACCGAGTCCACGGGGCTGCCTGGGCTCCAGCAGCACAGTCAGAGACCCGGGGCCGCCCATGTCCAGCTCATGATGGAGGATGACGAGGCCTGGCCGGCAGCGCGCGACGGGGCAGCCCCGGAGCCCAGCGGCTGAGCTTCCATTAGAGTCGCCAGGGTGGCGCCGGGAAGTTATTAAACTTCTTATCCAGGGGGTGAGGAACTTGCAACCTCGAGGCCACATATGGTCCTCTAGGTCCTCAAGTGTGGCTTTTTACACTGAATTCAAACTTCACATAACAAAGTTGGGTTCAGTCAAAGGGCCACACTTGAGGACCTAGAGGGTCACATGTGACCTTGAGGCCTCAGGTTCCCAACTCCTGCTATATCCTTTGACCTAGCAATACCCTAGGTCTATTTCCAAAGATGACTTGGAAAAAGGAAAAGAACCTATATATTCTAAAATGTTTATGGTAACTCTTGTTGTGGTGGCAAAAACTAGAAATTGCAGGGATTCCCATCAATTGGGGAATGGTTGAACAAGTTGTGGTATATGATTGTGATGGAATGTCACTGTGCTATGGGAACTGATGAGTTCAATAGAAAAACAGGGAAAGACTTGGGTGCAATAATGAAGAGCAAAATGAGCAGAACCAAGAAAACATTGTATACTGTAACAGCAATACTGCTTTAAATACAACTTTGAGTGACTAAGTCATTTTGACTATTATAAATACCCAAATTAACCATATAGGATGTAAGAATAAAGACATTATATGCATCCAGAGAAGGAACTGATAAAGAATAATTTTACCTGTATATGTATATATGTATATGTGTGTATATATACATGTGTGTATATACATGAGTGTGTATATGCATATACACATGTGTGTATATATACATATACATATATATACACACACCTATTTGTGTCTAAGGGTACTTCATATCTGGGGCAGAGAAGGAAGAAAAAAGGGAAAAAAAGAAATTTATATGAAAACTCTATTATATATTTAAAGGAAAGTTGTACATAACAGATTTATAGTTTCATGTGCAATTATCCTTTTCTTATACTATGTTATAGAATCGTTTTATTCCATAACTTAAAATAAAATAAAGAGATAGTTCCTTAAAAAAAAAAAAAAGAAAGAAAAGCTATGGCAATATTCTAAGGGTGACATGATGAAGGCCTGTAATGGGGATGATCGCCCTATCAGAGGAGAAGGTAAAGACATGTTTGGAAGATGTTGCAAAGTTGAAACTGACAGGCCTTGGCAACAGATTTGATATGGGGAGGGGGGGGGCCTGAGAAATAGCGAGAAACCTAGAATTCCAGCCTGGGGGTCCAGGAGGATGGTGGTGTCTCAATAGCAACAGGGAAGGAAAAAACTATATACATAGTCACAACAATTTAAATGGAAAGAATAATGACATACCAAAAATAAAAATAACAAAATTATAAAATTCAAACAGAATGGAAACAAAGAGATATTAGCAGACACTCCCAATCTACCCCTTGGTTGAGGTAGGAAGCCCACAGGAGTTACATATAGCAAATGTTTTTGGACTTTCTCAATGCATTGATCAGTCGTACTGATTTTATTTTCCTCTCTAAACAAAAAAAAAAAACCAACACTATTTATCATATGGCATGACTCTTGGGGAAGCAGAAGGAGAGGAATACATGGGATACTATGATGATATAAGAAACATAAAATATCAATAATTTAAAAAAAAAAAAAACAGTAACAAGGAAGGTAGGAGTGAGGTGGGTTCAGAGATAAAGATAATGAGATCAGTTTTGGACATGCTGAGTGTAAGATGTCTACTGGAAATCCAGTCCAAGACATTTGAAAGACAGAGATGTAAACCTGGAGATCAGCAGAGAGGTTAGGGCTAGATAGGTAGATTTGAGAATTATCAGCATAGAGATGACAGTTAAATCCAGGTGAGCTAATGAGATCACCAAGTGAAATGGTGCATGGGGAAAAAAAGGGCCCAGATCGGAACCCAATGGGCCACCTACAGTTATAGGGTGTGACCAGGATAAGGGTCCAATATATAAAAATGAGGAAGGATCAGATAGGTAGAAGGTGAACTAAGAGAGAATACTGTCCCCAAAACATAGAGAGAAGAAAATATCAAAAAGAGGGTGATTAATCATGTCAAAGATTGTAGAAAGGTTAAAAAAAAAGAATGAGGATTGAGAAAAAGCCATTGTATTTAGAAACTAAGAGATCATTGGTAACTTTGGAAAGAGCCTTGAAACTGCTATGGTATTTGTAAAGACCTGGTAGGAACCCTGAGTTTATGATCACTTGAGCTCTGACAATACCACTAGTTGGATTAGCACATCTTTTGAATATTAGTCATAGATAGAGAACCATAGCTTTAGAGGCTGGCCCTATTCAGAACCTGCAGGACAATCAGCTTGCCCAGCAAGACCATGGGACCAGTGGTTCTCCTTCATGTTCCTCCAATATCACAAAAAAATGCAAGAAATATACAAATATATCATCAATACCAATATCCTATCTGTTGGAAATTTTTTGGTGATGTGTGGACCACAAAAAGAAGGCAAAACATAAACTCAAAGTACAGGTGTTTTTATTTTAAACCAGTATAATACCATCAAAAAAACCTTGAATTATCTTACTACGACACTAAGTACTTCTTCTTCTCCTTTTCCTCTTCTTTCTCCTCCTCCTCTTCCTCCTCCTCTTCCTTTTCCCCCTTCTTCTTGTCAACAATTTTATCAACAATTGTCAAATTGTACAACAGTTAGACTGTGAGTAGTCCCTTGAAAGTAGGACTGTTTTTACTTTCCTTTATATCTTCTTATATTCTTTGTATTTATGAGAATGCAAAGTTAGGTGGCACAGTAGATAAAGTGCTGTGCCTAGAGTCAGGAAAACTCATCTTTCTGAGTTCAAATCTGGCCTCAGACACTTACTAGCTTTATGACCCTGGACAAGTCATTTAACCCTATTTGTCTCAGCTTCCTCATCTGAAAATTAGCTGGAGAATAAAATGGCAAACCACTCCAGTATCTTTGCCAAGAAAATGCCCAATGGGGTCACAGAGAGTCAGAAACAACTGACAACAACAAGTGTCCTCAACACCTAGCATAGTGCTTAATAAATACTAGTTTAATGACTGACAACAATGCATATTTCAGGTAAATACAAGGAAATAATAAAAATAATTATTATAGCTACTACTTATATAGTGTCTTAAGGTTTGCAAAGAACTTACAAATATTATCTTACTTAATTGTCACAACAATCCAGTATGATAAGTGCTATTATTATTCCCATTTTACAAATGAAGAAACATGAGAGAGAAAGTGAATGACTAGAGTAATATCTCTGGTAAATGTCTGAGGCAGGATTAGGGACTCAGATCTTCCTCTCTAAGTCTTATATCCCACCCCTTGTATTACCTAATATGACTATGATAGCTTAATTTCTAAACCCATATTACAAGAAATTAGAGCAGAAATTAAATAGTAATATAAATCTAAAAAGAGAAAAGCTGAAAAATCTGAAGGCATTAAAACTCTATACAATACAAATTTCAGAAGTGCTACCTAATAAATTAATAGTTAGATACTACTACTACTACTACTACTACTACTACTACTACTACTACTACTACTACTACTACCACCAATGACTCACGTGATTTTGGAAGAGATATAGACAAACTTTGAAAGGGATTTCAAAGAGACCTCAGAGTTTTATTATGTGAATCTAATTCATAGGGTAACTAAACCAAAACAGAGGATTTTTAAAATGCTAGCATCTGCTATGATCCTAATGACTTTGGGGGCAGCTAAGTGGCTCAGTGGATAGGGTATTAGACCTGGAATCAGGAAGACCTGAGTTCAAATCTCACCTCAGACACTTAGTAGCTGTGTGAACCTTGAAAAATCACTTAACTTCTGCCTTACTCCACTGGAAAAGAAAATGGCAAACTGTTCAAGTGTCTTTGCCAAGAAAACCCCATGTTTGATATGATCTGTAGGGTCACAAACAATCAGATACAACTGCACAATGACTTTGAACTTTTCTTCATAGTTATTTTAAAGTCACTAAATTTAATGTAATCAAAAGTAGATCATGTGGGCAAGCACCTGTAGCATCAAATTATTGACATTTTCTATTATAATATTACTTAGAATTTTAAATCATCAGTGCTATTTATTCATATGCCTAGAAAATTCTTTGGGGAAATATAAATAAACTTCTGTCCTTGCAGTAACATTTCAGATCCATTCTCTAGAAATATTTTGCCTTAAAATTGTGCTGTCATATTAAGTTCATGATTTATGATGGGTACAATGCTCTTGATTTGTGAAACCATGTGAATTTCACTTTTATATGATTTGAAAGTCACTGGAGATTTTCTAAAGGGCAAAAAAATTGGCCTAAGTTCCAGTCGATGATTTCCCTTTTATAAAGCAGAAGAAATCACTTAGTAATGATCAAAATTTTCAATATGTAAGCTTCTTCACAGAGACTCGGGGGATCCATAGCAAAGTATATTGCTTGTAATTACTTCAGCACTATTTTTATTTTTCACATGAATGATAAAATCCTCAGTCTCACGAAAAGGTTGTCTTAACATATTGCTTTAAAATAAGATCTTCAATACTTACTATCTGATTAATAGTCACTGGAATTTAGGATATATTGAATGATCCTAAAATAAAGTTAGAACAGCATAATTTGAAATTTACTCTCCTTTGACAATAAATTGGGAGTTACTTTCTTCTGTATGAGTCTAAACATAACTAGATTCTCTCTTCTTTTTTTTTGTTTTCCTGTTTTGCCTTAGCTGGATCACTAGTTTAATATCTAAAACATAATTTCAATCTAAATCTAATCTAAAACATAAGTTCAATAAACATAATTTAAATAAACAATTCTAACTATTTTTATTTTTCATTCAAAATATTTACGAGAAAGTGGGACTGTGTTTCATAATCAGTGTGAACACATCCCTACCATACCATTTGTCAAACATGGAACTGATTTAGAAGATGAAATAATCTGAGTCATCTAGAAGTGTTCTTCATTCTCAGGAGAACTCAGATCACTAGTTATCATTGTCTAAAATTCTCATACCCATGAGTTAACTTATGCAGAAGCATTTTGAATCTTAAAGTGCTATATAAAACAAGTTACTAAGTTAAATGGAGCCCTCATTGAGTTTAGCACAACATTGAAGACATGATAGATTTATTGATATAGTTCATTTGTGCTGAATGCCATCTCACTTTTTGTTATATGTCCTATTACACAGAGACAAAATTCAATCAAGATATTAAACCTTGACTTAAAACATCTAACTTCAATTGACCAGAGAAAAGCAGAAAAGACCAAAATCACCATGTACTTCTTTTGGCATTCCCTATACCTTTAGCTTCTAATGCCGGGTCTGTTTTCACATCGCCATTTTCTGCAATATTGCTCCCAACCTCACAATCAGGGCCATTGCTTTTTCTCTTGGGTAAATGTTCTTCCTCTCTCACTGATACATTTTTACTTTTGGCCTTTGGCCAGATGCCCATGACCTCCAAGAAGAAAAGCAGCATCTGGACAGATGAAGCATTTTTTTTTTAAATCCCTCTCCCACATTAGCTGCAGGCCCCATGGATATGCCACCTACAGTGCCTGCTTCTGCCTTCCTCGTCTTCTGTCTGGGATTTGCTCCAGTTCAGCTCTTGCCTCCTTGATTACATTCAGACCTATTTTCCCATTCCTTGGCAGACCTCATCCTCTCCCACAGCTTAGACTAGCATCAGTTTACAGACGATTATCAGATATACCTTTGTAACCCCAACCTGCCTCTTCTCTCCATCTATAACTGAATTTATTTATTTTTTTTAAGCAATCGGGGTTAAGTAACTTGCTCAAGGTTACACGGCCAGTTATTTCTGGGTGTGGTGCTGAGTATCTGAGGCTGGATTTGATCCAGGTCATCCGGACACTGGAGCCGGTGCTCTTACTCGCTGAGCCACCTGGCTGCCCCTTATAACTGAATTTCAAAGGTTCTTTCAGACATCTTTGCTTGCCTGGATGTCTTAAAGCTTCTCCAAACTTAACATAGTGCAGCCTTAACTGCTGATCCTTCCTTTTGACCCAAATCCTCAATCTAACTTCTTGGTCAAGGAGAGAAGCTCTATTCTTTTACATTTTGCATGAGTGAATGTTCGTCTTGCTTAATGAATGTGTGAATATTCAAATCTAGAATTTCCTTTTTCTTTTGTGAGGGCTCCCTCTACCAACGAGACAGTGACTTATAATAATAATAATAACAACAACAACAATAATAGCAACTAGTGGTGGCTAGGTGGGGCAGTGAGTAAGAGCGCCAGCCCTGGAGTCGGGAGGAGCCAGGATCGGTTCCGGCCTCAGATACTTAACACCCACACACACAAAAAAAAAAACTGGCCATGTAACTTTGGGCAAGTTACTTAACCCCATTTGCTTTAAAAATAATAATAATAATAATAATAGTAGCGCTAGCACTTATATAGTGCTTCAGGATTTGGAGAGTGCTTTACAAATATTCTTTCTTCCACCCACACAACCATCCTGGGAGGTAGGTAAGTGCTATTATCCCTATTTTATAGGTGAGGAAATTGAGGCAGAGAGGTTAAATGATTTGCCCAGGATCACATCATTAGTAAGCTGCTAAGGCAGGATTGGAAGCTAAGTGTTTCTGACTTCCAGTCTATCACTCTAGGTGATAGGTAGGTGGCAGAGTGGGTAGAGAGCAAGGCCCTGAGTCAGGAAGACCTGAATTTAAATCAAGTCTCAGACACTTTTTAGCTTTGTGACTCTGCGCAAGTCACTTCAACCTATTGGCCTCAGTTTCCTCATCTATAAAATGAGTTGGAGAAGGAAATGCAAATCACTCTAGTATCTTTACAAACAAACAAACAAAAACAAACCCAAAAACCAACACCCCAAAACACCACCAACAAAAACCCAACCCAAAGAATGTCACAGAATTGGACATGACTGAAATCACTTAAGAGCAATAACAAAAGCTTAATATATAAAACCTAGGGACTTATCTTAGGCATAGAAAAATGATGACTTGGGGAGAACAGGACTGAACAACCTGTAAGTATCAGAGATACAATATGAACCCAGATCTTCCTAATTTCCATTCAAGCAAGCATTTTTCTTATTTTCTTTTTGTTTGCTTTTTAAAAACTGGGTTTCTCCATGTCATCGAGGTTAGAAGGACAAAGCTACTCACGGGTCTGATCCTACTACTTATTAGCAACGTCAGATCAACAAACATTGCTTACTATTTCCAGGCACAGGCCCCTATTTCATTACGCACCTGAGGCCATTTGCTCTTTCTTCACATAACTGGTTCTTCCCCACACCCCAACCTGTCCCCCACCAATGTCCAATTTAGTGCAGATATGGGATTGGCATAATCAGTTGCACCTCAGAACACTTGAGCTCAAGAGGTATGCCAAGCTTTTGCTTTCTTGGTAGCTGGGATTACAGAAAGCACCACCATACTCACTTTCTCTTCTTACTGTCTCAAAGATTTCATTGATAATATTGCTTAAATATGGTTTATTTACAATAAAATTATAATCCATTCCTCCATTATCTAATAGACTAATGCACCATTTTTTTCTCATTATCATTCAAACCTCTAATTGTATTCTAAAGCCCTGTTGCCAATGGAAAGCCCTGTTAGCTTATTTTAAGTGCAGGAAATATATAATGGCCTCTTGGGTCTACCTGGTTCCCATAGCTACTTTGGGAAATTTTTGTTAGAAAAAAAAAAAGTAAGGGTTGGCTAGGTGGCACAGAGAATAGAGCACCAACCATGGAGTCAGGAGGACCTGAGTTCAAATATGGTCTCAGGAACTTAACACTTAATAGCTGTGTGACCTTGGGCAAGTCACTTAACCCCAATTACCCTACCTTTCCCCCTCCAAAAAGCAAAAAAAAAGTATAATCACAAATGCTCAGAGACCTCAGAAATATCTTTTATAACAAAAACTCATTCTGATGGAATAATTTAATCAAGAAACATTCCCACTTAAGAAAAGTAACTACTTTTAAATGGAATAGGGCAATAAGCAACCAACACTCTTATACTTACATGAATTTATCAGGTCAGTTGTAAGTCCTTTGACAAGAGGATAAATGAGTAAAATAGTGAATTTGAAATAGTGATGGATTTGGGGTGAGGAACAGGATTCAAATCAAAGTTCTGCCACTACCCATGTGATAATGGGCAGATTGTTCAATTTTTCTGGGCTTGAATTTCCTTATCTATGAAATAGGCAAATTGTTTGAAGTAGATGATCTCTGAAGTCTCTTACAGCTCTGAAATGTCTCTTCCCCAGTCTCTTTATTTTCTCCCCCCTCCCCGCAATATTTACAGTGCCCATGATCACAATAAAGACCATGATTATAAGTATCACATTACCTTCGATCACAAAATATATCAAACCCTCCAGATAGAGGATAGAACTGAAGGATTTATTTAGACACCAGAAAATTGAATCCCAAAACCAGTAAGCATATTCCATCATAGTACCAAAGATATTCAGAAGCCATAATAACACTGAGAGCTACAGCATCCTTCAGCCTTCCCACAAACCAATACAAGATCAATATTTACTCACAAATATCTCTATCTCCTTGCCTGAGCTCCTCTGTTCCCCATAGGCTGGCTAGCTCTGACCAGCTTCCTGTGGGCTCTGCTTCCCTTCAGCAAACTCCTCCCACCACCAGCTCCATGTGACTACATTCAGCCTATCAGGGGGCAGAGTTTATTTTCACAGCAGGGAAGCTTCCTGTTTCCCTTCAGCAAATTCCCTCCATCACAGGCTCCATGTGACTATATTCGGCCTATTAGGGGGACAGAGTTTACTTTCAAAGCAGGGGAGGTCTTCACACTCCCCCCTAGGTCTAGTAAAGGTCAGGGAAGATCTTCAAATTTTCCCATTCCCATTACACCCCCCCCCCCCGCCTTTGCTGTTTTGTTGCTTATCTTTCATGCATGAAGAACACCAAAATGACATCATGAAGTCCGGGTTAAGGTACAGGGTTTACAACTCTGGCTAATCATACCAATACAATGTCAGAAAGCTCTACCATAAGTTGGGCAAAAGTAGTCCGTATGACCATTTGGGAGTGAGTTGTCTCTAAATTTGAACATCTCACATTTCTTTTGAGTTGCTGGAATTCAGTTTTGCTCCTAGAATACATCTTCTTTGGTGTAGGCATGCCATGAGGGGCAGTTCTGTGCCAGTGTCTCCCATGTCTCATGATAAATTCCAAAGTTCTTCACAGATGTTGGGAGTGTTCTTGTATTGCTTCTTCTGGCCTCTGTGTGAGCACTTTCTTTGGGTAAATTCTCTGGAAAATAGTCTTTTAGACAAACATATGCTTGCCATTCAAACAATGTGGCCACCCCATTGGAGTTGCACTCTCTATAGTAGAGTGATAGTTCACCTTAAGAAAAGATTTCAGTGTCCAGTGCCTTATCTTTCCAGGTGATCTTCAGAATCTTCCTAAGACAATTCAATTACAAGCAATTTCTTTTCTTGGCATGGCACTGGTATTTTGTCCAGGTTTCACAGGCATACAACAACAAAGAAAACACATGGGCTCTGCAGACCTTCCTTTTGGTAGGCAGCCTAATACATTTTCTCCCTAATACTTTTCTTCAGAGCCTCCCAAACACTGACTTAGCTCTGATAATGTGTGCATCAATGTGTCAACATAATCATCTATGTGTTTATTCCATATTTATGCCAAGGTAAGTGAATTAACCACAGCATTCAAAATTTCTCCATTCACTGTAACCAATGGTTCCAAATGTGGAAGGTATGCTGCTGACTGATAGAGAACATCTGTTTTCTTTGTGTTCATCAGTGGCCATAGTTAGCACAAGCAGCAGAGAACTGATCCGCTATTCTGTTGAATCTCAGCCTGAGGCTGCATTGAGTACACAATCACCTGTTAATAAAAAATCACACAATAACTCCCTCCACTCTAGTTTAGCCTTTTCAATTTAAATAATTTACCGTTAGTGCAGTAGCTGACCTTGATGATGCTTTCATCCCCTTGAAGATATCCAACAATATCACTGAAAACATCATGCTAAAAATCATGGAAGTACACAACCCTACTTCATTCCACTGGTGACTGTGAAAGTGTAAGAACATTGTTCCTTATGTAGAACCTGTGCAAACATGCCATTGCAAAACCAGCATACTGATGAACTTCTCTGGGCAACCAAATTTCACCATGATCTTTCACAGGCCCTTGAAATTGACAGTATCAAAGGCATTGATTAGGTCAGTGCACATTGTGTATAGACCTCTGTTCTGCTGCTGAAAGTTCTCCTGGAGTTTCTGGGTTTTTTCATCCCTTTCTGAAGTCACACTGGTTTTGGGGTAGATGACCATCTTCCAGGTGAAGGATCAGCCAATTAAGGAGGACTCTGGCAAGAATCTTGCCAGCAGTGACTAAGAGGAAGTTCCCCCCCCCCACCCCGTGGTTGTCATGGGACAGTCTATTTCCTTTTCCTTTATATAGATGGATAATAGAGGCATCCTTGTTCTTCTGGGGGATAATGTTCTCTTGACATATAACCCAGAAGATTTCCATCAGCTTTTGTATGAGCAGTGGACCCCCTGCCATGTAGATTTCTGCTTGAATAGAATCAGCACCAGGCATTTTGCCACAAGAGAGAAAACTAATAGCATTCAAAACCTCTTTTTCAGTGGGAAGTTTGGTTAGCGAGGGATTGACTTCAATTCAGGGTAAATGGTCAGTGGCTTCAGCACTGGTTGATGATGCTCTGTTGACAGCCCTAGAGAAATGTTCAGCCAATCTTTCCAGGATCTCGTCCTTATCAACTATCTGTGTGGCTCCATCATCACTGAGTAGTTGAGAGGCACCAAAGGTCTTTGGCCCATAGACAGCTTTCAGGGCATCTTTGAAATGCTCTGAATTGTTACTTTCAGCATAAAACTAAGTTTCATCTGCCTTCTTACTGAGTGAGCAATCCTGCATCTCTCTAAACTTTGCTTGTTTTTTTTTCTTTTGATAGAGTTAAATGTTGCTTTTTTATAGATGAACAAACTATCCTGCTGATAGACCTTGTAGAGCTCTCGTTTTTCTTTTAATAGCTTCTGAATTTACCTATTATTTTCATCAAACCAATTCTGATGTTTGCTAGTGTTCTGATCCAAATGAGTAAATGCAGTGCAGTGCATCAGATCTCTGAAAAGTGCCCACTCCTTTTCTGTTCCCCTGTTGCCAACCATGTATTGACTTAACTTTCCCTCTAAGTTAGCAATGTTCATCCTCATAGAAGCACTCTAATCTGTTGACATTGTCTTCTCATAATCATCTTGCTTTGTGGCTACTACTTTTGTTGAATGTAAATATTTAGCTTGGAGAGGACTCGTCTATGCTCAGTCCAGTATTTTGGCCACACATTACCTTCTTCATGCTCACATCCTGTCTTTTCTCCTTACAATGATATAATCTATTAAGTGCCAATGTTTGTTGCAAGGGTACATCCATGAAGTTACATTTAGGAAACAGAACACCGTGTTGGTGATGAGAAGGTCATGAGATGCACAAGTCTTCAGTAATAAGTGACTATAGCTCTTGCTGTTCTGACTCCATTCCTCCCAAGGATTTCCTGCCATGTCTAATAGCCTATGCCTACTCTGGTGTTAAAGTTACCCAGAATTACAAGGTTGTCCTCTTTCAGCACATTGATGATGAGAGTCTCCAGGTCTTCAGAACATTTTTCTTTGACTCAGCAGGTTTCATTATGGTGGGAACATATACACTGATGATGGTGGTGTGGCACTTTCATTTTGGGAGGCATACAAGCTTGTTGACTAGATTGGTTTCTACTGTGAAATGTATGCCATGTTCATGGTGTTCTCCATAACTGTAGCTATGTGTAATGGTAAGGGAATTTGAAGGTCTTCCCTGCTCCTCAGTGGGCCTCACTTGGGGCCCAATAAGAGAAGCTTGCTTAGGGGAGGCTTGTTTTTTTTAGCACACCCTCTATTACTTTGTAATTAGGCAGAGGGGTCATGAGGGTTGTGATATTCTCTGACCCTGGAGAAGGCTATATATACTCCCTGAGGTGAGGTTTTGCTTTGGGGCTCACTTGTGGGAAGAGTTGTGTGATTTGGCCAGATGAGACTCTGGGCAGCCATTGAACCCCCAGCTTTGGAAATCCAGATGTTGGTGCTTCTCTCTCTGGTAACTAACTATGTATGTATGTATGTATCTAATGGTCAGACAGCTAGAAACCCTATCTGTTGATCTGTTGAATTGTGTTATTTTCTCTATCTATATTTTTTGTTTGTTTGTAATTTCTCTGTATTTTCTGAAGTTCAGGGTGCTGACTTTTTCCCCTGAACTAAGAATGATACATATGTTTGATTAAAGTATGTTTGATTGTTAATCCCTTTTGAGTTGCTTTCCTTTAGAAAAGCAGATCAAAGAACCTGTGCTAGCAGCCATCCTGGGTATGCTAGGGTGCTTGCTATTATACTACTCCAGAAAAACTTGTATGCAGCTCCAAATGTGGAAGCTGGCCTACATTCATCAGTCTTGTTTCACTCAGGGCTGCTATTTGGACACTTTACCTTCTGATTTCTTTTGCCATAAGAGCAGTTCGCCTTCCAGGTCTACTGGATTTCTTATTGTCCATAAGTGTGCACACATGCTTTATACCAATGGTTAATGGAATCATCTTCACAAAAGGTTTTGTACATTTTTTTGTGTTCAGCTACTGGGTAGGATTCCAACCTTCCATAGTAAGCAGGCCCAGGTTGGGTGAAGCAGACAATTTTTAGTGCACCTTTTCTAGCCCTTTTTTCATGCTAGGAGGTGATCAGTGTGGTCCTTAAGCAGGCTGCCCTGACACCCAAGGGACTGCTGAATCCCATTATTGCTTTAGTTCGGTGAGAAGGTGACCCTCTGGTTTGGACTGCCTGTATGCAAGGTTATGACTACATGTCCAGCATATCTGCACCTGCTGCTTTGTCACTAACCTGTCACAAGAGGACTTCAAGGAGGTAAAACAGTAAGATAATAAAATACTAAAATAGTAGCATAATTAAATAATAAAAAACAAAATAGCTGAATGGTAAAATAATACAATAATAAAATTGTAAAATTATTGAATAGTAAAATTGTATGGATGTTGACTTTTGATGCATGCGGAAATTGGATTTAAATGAGGCAGAGTTACATGAAGTCATCAGCCTCACTCTTTCTTTCACAGTCATTGGAGCCCAATGGCAAGACAAAAGTCAAGACATCTGGTGATGGCTCTGGATGCAGATGACCATGGCATCTTTGGTGTCTGACCAAGCTACAAGTGCTTCACAGCACCTGCTTCTGCCACCTTGATGGCCCATTGAAACAAAACGTTCACATCTGCCTATTCTACCAGGGAAGTCTTCACATACTTTAGGTGGACACCCCTCCTAACTCACCAATGGACTTGAGGCCCATCATTTATCCTTAACCTGGTTTAGCTTGATTGCCAAGATAGTTTTACCAGGGAGTGACTGCTGTACATACTACAGCTTCTTGGAACCACAGGTAAGCATTGTGTGGCAAGGGACACCAGAGGTTGATGAGTGTAATCACAAAGTGGGATTTTAGTTGTTTTCCTTTTGGAGTTCAGTGTCCCAAACTCAGGCTAAATTATGAACATCTGAAAAATTGATCTCCTTTGAACCATTATAATTCACAACTGTGCTGAGTCACAGGTAGATTTTGTACCTACTGACTCTGAGCCAATCAGGGGCCAAGTCTTTGTTATATATTCTGGGAGGTTAGTATTTTGCTTTGGGGGATTGCTCACAAGAAGGATCTTTTGATTTCTTGGTGGAGACTCTGAGTAGCTGTTTGTTGAGTCCCCTTCTCCCCCAACTGCTTAGATGCCCATGTTCTTCATCAGTTCAGTGATGTATGTAAAGTGTATGGCAATATTGCTTTACACTTGGAGCCCTATTTATTGGTCTTTGTGCTATTTTCTCTACTTATATTTTCTCTGTATTCTCTCCAAGTTCAGGGTGCTGACCTCCCTGAACTACTGAATGTAATTAAAAGTAGAATTATTAACCTCTTTTTGAGCAGTCTTTCCTTTAAAAGCAAATTGAAGAACCTGTGCTAATAGGCCATCCTTGGTGTGATAGGGTGCTTGCTATTATGATGCACAGCCCTGAAAAGGGCTTAGCAGCTCTCACAGTAGAAGTTCTAATCTTCCCTTAACACCCCATACACCCTATATGCCCCATATGCTTGTACACATGCATACAAGAAAGAACTCTCTGGCAGTGACAAGAAAGACTATTTTTTAGAGGGAATAATGATGGAAAACCATGTTTCAAGGCTATTGAAATTAAAAAGATGGGGCTTGCATGTAGTTGGTAGCAATGGGACTAGTGAGGTGACAGATATGAGAGCACAAGACCTGGTAAGTCAGTTCATATGAGAACTGAAGGAAAAGGAATAACCAGACATAATTTCAAGGTTTTGAAAAATGGAAGACAGAATGAATGGGGGCACTACAGATAGAAATAATGAAGCTGCCATGTCTGTCCCTTCCATGTCTGTCACAAGTCAGGAACCCAAGTCCTGCCATTTTCAAACTTTGAATCAGTAGGTAAATATTATCATCCTATTCTTTGTATTCTCTTTTTCTTCCTCCTTTTTTCTTTTTCCTTCTGCATTTTCTTCTCCTTTTCTTTCTTCCTTCTTCCTTTTTCCTTACCCTTCTAATTTATTTTCTTTTCATCTTACTTTTTATTTTTCTTCCTTTTTCTCCTCCTGAATTTTATCTTCATTTTCTTTCTTCTTTTTTCTTCCTTTTCTTTGTTCTTTCTTTTTCATATTTCTTGATTCTTTTCTCTTCATCCTTTCCCATTTATCCTATCTTTTTTCTTTTTCTTCTCCTTTTTCTTCTTCCTTTTCCTTTCTTTTTCCTTTCTTTTTTCTTCTGTATTAATTTTTTCTTTATTTTCCTTTTTCCTTCATTAGCTTTTTTTTCCTTCTTTATCCTTTTTCTTTTTCCTGAAAAAAGGCATAGTCTGAAATATTTCCAGCCTGGAGCTTTTTAAAAAGTGGAATAATTAAAGGTATTTCACCCAGGTACAACAAATAAGCTCTTTATGCTCAAGAGTGCTGGGAATGGTCAGCAGTGGTCCTTTGGAGAAGGACCCTCCAACTTCACAAAAGCTAGTCTTGTAAGTTCTCCACTGACTTCTTTCAAATCAGCCCATGACACTCCTAGTTTTCAATTACCTTCACATCAAGACAACCCACTAGGGCAGCAGAAGGTCATAGGTTTTATAGGAAAATGACAGGTTCTTCTTGCACAAGCATAATTGATTTGCATCTACTGTCACAGGTGGGGAAACACTAGATACTGGCTAATCTTCAGCACCCGAGGGAGTCTAATAATCTAAACAAGTAGTATAAGAATAACTGGTTCTGGGCCAATGCTTTAGTTGCTCCTTCTTGGAGGGTCTTTTTTCATAGGGACAGAGCCACCCTTTCTCAGCTCTTCTTTTCAGTTTACTCTTGGCTTGGGTTCAACTTAAGTCAGAGCCTTTACTCAGAATCTCTCCAGAGTTGGATGGGCCCGAATAAGGGTAGAGGGTGGGGAAATAAACTTGCCTCAGGTACCCTCCAACTTACCCAGTCTTTTCCATTAATGTCACACTTTTAAAACATTCTTACTGGGGCAGAGGGGGACCACAAAATCAGGCTAGATTTTGAATGGTTTGTTACCTGAACTGGAGTTTTATTTGAAACATTAAATTAAGTAATAAACATCATTTAAATATTAATCAAATCAATAAATTTCTCATTGATTTTGCTCTTTATCTCTCAGTTGAGAGTAAAGGTCTACCCCTGAAATTTATTCAGTGCTTTTCTCCCCCTCTCTTTCTCTCTTCCTCCTCTTCCCCCTATCTCCTGTATTCTTTGTCCTCTCTTCCTTTCCCATGTCTTTCTGCTTTCTCTCTTTATATCTGTCTCTCTGTGTTTCTGTCTCTTTCAGTCTTTTTCTGTCTCTCTACCCTTTCTGTCTCCTCCTCTTCCCTCTAGCTCCTGTATTCTTTGTCCTCTCTTCCTTTCCCACGTCTTTCTGCTTTCTCTCTTTACATCTGTCTGTCTGTGTCTCTTTCTCTTCCTCTGTCTTTTTCTGGCTGTCTCTCTACCCTTTCTGTCTCCTCCTCTTCCCCTGCCCCTTTTTCTAAACTACCACTCACTGTTGCTCCTATTTTTCACTTCCAAGTTAAAAAAAATCATCTGGCACATGACAAACAGCATCAATCATTTTAAAGCAGGCTTTAATTTTAATTAAAACTGAAAAATCACCAATTTGAAAGAAAAGAGATAGGTTTGGTTTTCACATGTGTGGCCTCTTGGGGAAGTGGAGGGAGGGGCCAGAAGCAGAGGAAGGAGAGACAGGGGACTTCAAAGTTCTTTATCAGATCTTTAGGAGAGATGAATTCTTCAAGCCTTAGTCTGCCTCAGACCCAGCCTCCTAGGGGTATGGGTATGACAGGCAGAGGGAGACAACAGCAGCAAAGTACCTGCCAAGTCACTCATTCATCTCTTCCTTTTAGCTCCTTACCTCCTGTCTAGCTCTTTCATGGGAATGGCCAGCTTGAACTTGCTTATGGTTTCCCTCAGGCTTCACCATCTCTCCCAGCAACAACAAACCAAAATAATTCTGTTCTGGCTCTCAGGACTTCATTTCCCATTGTGTATTTCTCCATGTCTGGGAGGTACCTTATTACATTTGAATACGATATGAAGGTTTTCAGGAAATAGCAGGGTGGGAGTGCTGGGGAAGAATGAGGGGCAGCCCCAGAAAAACCCACAACAGGATCTAGTTTGGGGGGACTGTAAGAGGGAGGGAGCCCAAATATGAAACTAATCATTACCTCAGAATTTTGAACCCTACAATTTCATTGTTGTGGGTACTCCCTCAACTAACACAGATCACAACTATACCCTCCTAAGGAGAAATTCCCTGAAATCTTCTCTGTGGGTAAATAAAAAAGATCACATTGTGGCCAGTGGAGTGATATGTATCTGTCCAAATTTAGTTAAGGTGGTTTGATGACAAGCATACCAGGTCCAATGCTTCCAGGTCTTTTTCTTTTCCTAAGTTTATTGATATACTTTGCTGTTATACTATAAACATTTATAGATTCTTCCCACTTTGTTCAAAGTCTCTTGTAATAAAATCAAATTGAGTAAAAGGAGTAATAAAGGGACTGCATCTGAAAAGGTGTGTGACATTTTATATGTGTTGTACTCCCTTCCCCCATTTAAAAAAGTATTTTAAAAATCTACCTTTTCTCCCTCCTACTCACACTTCACAAAAAAAAGGGGGGGGACAAATTTTTTATGACAACTATGAATATTCAAGAGAAACAAATTCCCCAGTGATTGTTTACAACGTTTTTTGTATTTCATGCAGTTGTTAATGCAGAAATTGTTCTCTGGGTTCTGCTTTTTTATTCTTCATCATTTTATAAAAGTCTCCAAAATTGTTCATTTTTAACATAGTGATGTTATAGTGAACCTTGTTCCAGTTCTTCTTATTTCACTTCCCATCATCCATTTCCTCATTATTTCTTTATTTAATTTTGCCTTTTGGAGGGCAAATGGGGTTAAGTAACTTGCCCAAAGCTACACGGCTAGTTTGTGTGTGTGTGTGTGTGTGTGTGTGTGTGTGTGTGTGTGTGTGTGTGTGTGGGTGGGTGTTAAGTGTCTGAGGCTGGAACTGAACTCGGGTCCTCCTGACTCTAAGGCTGGCGCTTTACTCACTGTGCCACCTAGACGCCCCCATTTCCTCATTTCTTAAAAGATAGTAGTACTAGTAATCCATCACATTCATATACCATAACTTTGTCCAGCAAGTCCTCTATTGATGGACACTCCCTTAGTTTCCAATATTTTGCTATCATAAAAAGAGCTGCTTTGAATATTTTTTGTATGTGGACGATCTTTTCCTCTAGCTTCATAGACTCTACCAGAGATTACTCTCTGTTGGCTTAGGATCTTGGTCTTTTAAGATCCAGGGTCATCTTCCTATTAAAGTGAAGTGGTCAAAGAGGATTTTTTTTTGCTCTTTGTAGGGCAATTGGGGTTAAGTGACTTGCCCAAGGTCACACGGCTAGTTTTTGTGTTAAGTGTCTGAGGCCGGATTTGAACTCAGGTCCTCCTGACTCCAGGGCAGGTCAAAGAGGATTTATATGACTTGTTCCTTCATAGTTATCTGTATGCTGTCCTTCCCCCATCCCCATTAGACTGTGAGCTTCTTGAGAGCACAGACTGCTTTGTTGTTGTTGTTACCGTGTTTCCCCGATAATAAGACCTATCCCAAAAATAAGCCCTCCCCTTACTGTGTAAGATTCCTCTAAAATAAGCCCTGCCCCGAAAATAAGCCCTATTGAGATTGCTACTGTAGTGAAGGTGATCCCCTGCGCTACACGCTACATTACGGTACCCTGTATGCACCGCCCCCCCCGTGAAATGCACGCCGCGCTCCAAGCTGCATCCAATCAGAGCTGCAGCAGTGAGCGTGTTATCCTGTTCTTTATTGAATTCATTATTGAATAAAGGTACGTTTTTTTGTTCACATTTACCTGTTTATTAAAATTGCTGTCAATGTTCATTAAAATAAGCCCTCCCCTGAAAATAAGCCCTCTGGTGTTTTTCTGTCCAAAAAATTTAATAAGACAGTGTCTTATTATCGGGGAAACACGGTATTATACTTTTCCTTGTACTCTTAGCACTTAGCACAGTGCCTGACACACAAGGGGAACTTGGTAAATGCTTCTTAACTTGACTCTAATACAAAATATTATTATTACCAGTTTGCAATTGAATAAATTTGAACCAAAGATTACATATTAATAAGTGTGCAACTAGGATTTCAGTGTAGTTCTCCTCCCTCCTAAGCCCAAGGCACTTTCCCCAAGACGGTGCCTCTCCCTAGTCATAGTAATAATGATAGCTAGTTTTTATAGAGCACTTTATAATTTTCAAATCACTTTAGTCATTCAATCAGTAAATTAATATTTATTAAATACCACAATGTGCCAAGCATTGAGATAAATGCTGGGTATATAAAAAGAGGCAAAAGATAATTCTTGCCCTCAAGAAGGTCACAATCTAATGGAGAAGACAACAAGCAAACAACTATGTACAGCAAGTTATAAAGAGGATAAGTAGGAAATGATTAAATGAGGGAAGGTACTAGAATTAAGAGGGGTTGGGAAAGGCTTCCTGTAAAAGAAGAAATTTTAGTTGGGACTTAAAGGAAATTGAGGGAGCCAATAGATGGAGATGGGGAGGAAGAGCATTCTAAGCACAGGGTAGAACCAAAATAAAATGTCAGGACCCAAGAGATGGAGTATCTTGTTTATGGATCAGCAAGGAGGCCAGTGTCATTGAATTGAAGAGTAGTACATGGCAGGGAGTAAGATATAAGAAGCCTAGAAAGGTGGAGTAGGGAGGAAGCACTGGGTTTTGAAGGGCTTCAATGCCAAATAGAAGATTTTTATTTGATTCTCGAAGTAAGAGGGAGCTGGTGGAGTTTATTGAATAGAAGGGTGACCTGGGTTTTAAGAAAATCATTTTGGTTGTTGAATGGAGGATGAATTGGAATGAGGAAAGACTTGAGAAAAACAAGCCAAGCAGCAAGTTATTGCAATAACCTAGGTTTGAGGTTATGAGGGCACGTACCAGAATGGTGGCAGTGTCAGAGGAGAGAAGGGAATGGATTTGAGATACATTGCAAAGGTGAAATGGAGAGCCCTTGGCAACAGATTCGATATGAATATTATCTCAGCTTGCAACAAATCTGTGCAGGGCCTGGGGGTATTTATATCCCTATTTTATAAATGAACAAAATGAGGCTAGAGGATGTGATTTGTTTCTCCCAGTGTCATACAGTTAATGAGGATCTAAGGTAAAATTTGAATTCAGGTCTTTTTAAGTCTTAAGTTCAGCATTCCATCCACTTTATTCATACTGTGCTTTAATGTTTGTAAAGTTCTTTACATACACCACACACACACACACACACACACACACACATACACACACACATCTCATTTGATCATCCCAACAATCCTGTGACACAGGGACTGTTAATTTTCCTCCTTCACAGATGGGGAAAAATGAGACTCAGAGAGATTTAAGTGACCTGTCCAGAGTCACACAGCTAGTCAGTGTCTCAGGCAGGATATGAACTCAGATCTTCCTGACTATAAGCCTCTACTATATTTGAGAGCAGTAGGAATAAAGTTAGAGGAGAGTAGATTTCAGAAGTCCTGGAAAGTCAGCCAGATAAGATTGGACTTTATTTAATTAAAAAAGCAAAATCAAAAACATTTACTGAGTGCCTAATTTATGCAAAGTACTGTTTTCTTCTTGATTAAAGGGACATAAATCTTTATAGAGCAAGCAGTCCTGTCCTCTGTAAATAACTTTGGCCATGCTAGATAAGTGCAAGATAGAGATTTATTTCATTTGATCCCGAAAATTATCCCATAAGGGAGATATTATTATCCCTATTTTAGAGATAAAAAATAACTAAACAAATAGTCATTGATAGTCAATAAACAATTATTGAACATAGTATTTACTTATGCTAAGTTCTAAGGAAACAAATATGAAAAAAAAAAGACAATCCCTGCCTTCAAGGAGCTTACAATCTAACTCAGGAAGACAACATGCAAAAGGAAAATGAAAGGGAGGGTGGTATGTTGGAGAAGTGGGAGAGGTCCCAAGTAGATGGAAAATGAGATGTTTGTACTGAGCACCCTTTTTAAATGGAGGTTTAAAGTTCATGACCCTTCCCTCCAATCAGAGGGGCAGAAAGTACTGAGGAGGTAGAAATAGAAAAGCTGATTTGTTTTGCAGGTTGCCAAGTTAGTTATTTTCTTGCTTTGTGTGTGTGTGTTTTCTTTCCCCCCAAGATGAGTTTCCTGGGACATAGTGGATAAGTCAGAGAAGTCCCAGAGTAGTACTACCAGGTTAGAAATTAGTTTAATGAGAGTGAGAGGTTAAATGACTTGCCTAGGGTCACATGGTCACTAAGTGCCTGGGGCAGGAATTAAAATGAGGTATTTCTGATTATTCATTTGTAACACAATTTTTTTTTATATGTGAGAAAACAGTAGCTTAGCTAAATTAATTTTCAACAGTCTAATATTATATGCAAATTTATACTTCCATAGTCCCAAACTCTATAAAGAAAGGAGGAATATATCTGTATATCTTTCTTCATCTCTTTCCTAGGGCCCAACTCTCTCTCTCTCTCTCTCTCTCTCTCTCTCTCTCTCTCTCTCTCTCTCTCTGTCTCTCTCT
>NW_027187460.1:53409781-53433906 GCF_028583685.1 Petaurus breviceps papuanus | reverse complement strand
TCTGTCTCTCTGTCTCTCTCTCTCTCTCTCTGTCTCTCTCTCTTTCTCTTTCTCTCTTTCTTCTTTTCCTTCACACTGTTTTGGTCATTGTGTATATTGATTTACTGGTTCTTCTTATTTTACTCTTTATCAGTTTATATAAATCTTCCCATGCTTCTCTGAATTCTTTATATTCAATCAACCAACCAAACTATAAAGATTTATTAAGTGCCTACTATGTGCCAGGCACTATGTTAAGAACTGGGGATACAAAAGGAGACAAAAGACCATCCCTGCTCTCAAGGCACTTACCATCTAATAGCACATTGCTCTATTCCTCTGCTCATGTACCACATTTTAGTCATACTCCAATTTATGAGCATCTACCTTGTAAATAAGTATAATAGATGGTGATTTAAGGAAGTTACAGTGCCAGCAAATTGGGGAATCAGGGAAAGTTTCCTAGAGGAGTTGATGCCTAAACTGAGCCTTGGACAAAAAGAAGCTATCTGAGAGGCAAAAAGGGGAATACAGGCCAGAATGAAGGAATGCACAGAACAGAAAAGAGTCTGGGTTTGGGGCAGAAGAGAATAGTCTGATTTCCCTAGACCACAAAATTCATAAAGGAGAGGTAAGAAATAAGAAAAAAGCAAGTGACTAAATATAGTTTTAAGAGGAACTTAGGAATGATGAAGAAAAAATATAGCCTGAATTAAGTATTTAAATAATCAAATTGGCTAAAAATTGGAGGCATTTCCCCTTCAGCTAAAATTCTCAGACTTAATTTTGCAGGTGTTATAAATTATATTTTATGAGTACAATATATGCAAGTAATATATGCATATATACATACCAATATGCATATATGGTGGGTGGGTATGTATAATATATCTATACACATTTTGGGGCTTTCCAACTCAAAGTTAGCTGCCTCAGTGGTTTTGGAAGGCCACCCACAGAAGAGACATAATGAAGGAGTAGTTTGCCACTGGCAAGGATTTGGTTAACCTTTGATTAAACATAGGAATTTAAAGTATGAAAAGGTCTGGAACCTGACATAGCCCTTTGACACCATGCTGTCTGTCATTAGTGATAATCCACTATTCAATGCTCAGCTCTGAAAATGGAATTAGACGCCTTTGGTTTTCAACCTTAGCCCTCCTCTACTGTAAACTGAACCCTGCTGTGTTTGCAGACTTCCTGATTTACTGCTTTGCCTTTAACTATTTTCAGGCAAGGAGGGGTGGGTGGGAGGGTAGAGGAGCTCATGAGATCAAGTGAGTACAAACAAGACTTTTCAACCACCACCAAGGGAGGTGACTTTCTGGTTAGCAGAAGTCATGAGGTCAGAAGAGTTTTATTCCCACAGATGACTTAATCTTCCAATTTTTTTTTTTCTAACTAGGTGTGAGAACTTCCCTGCCAGGACATTAGACAAGAAATATTTAGAATACTTTTTTTACTTCCTTTTAAAAACAGCAATAATTGGCATGGGTTCCTCCATGTCCCTTAGAAGTCTCTGAGGAGCTCACCATTTTTAACCACAGCATGTCAATGTGTCTACCCAATCCAGATCTTGTCTACCATCTTGCTGAATGAGGAGGCTTAGGTTGGGTTTTCTTTGGAGTCTGTCGACATGCATTCTTCTCAGGCACAGGAGTGGTTTATTGAAATTTAATCCATCCTCTTCACCAGATAATTTGATCCCAGACTAAATCATATCACGTCAATGAAACAAAAAAAAATGTTCATCCAATTAGTTCCAAATGAGAGTGATGTTTGTTGTTATTGTTGTTTTTCTCAAGCCAAAGGGACATGAAAACACTTTTGCCTCTAGGGCCAACCAGGATTATCTCATGTATTACACTTGAAAATTATTCCAGATTGAATTATCAGACTTTTGGACTGGAAGATGATAGTATTTGCAAAATCTATCTATATCATCTCACTTGCTTGCTTATAGAAGAAATTGTTTGGACAGCCAATGTCAATCTTGAAGTGAGGTTAAAAAGATTGAATTGTATTTTTTTATATAACACAGAAACTATTAAAACATATATGTAGCTACCAGGTAAAAAGTAAGGGTTAGGAATCTCTAAAAAATGTCCCAAGAAGTTATTCTTAAGTGATAATTCAATTACTGATTAGGTTCTTTCAATTGAACAGAATATTTATAGAGGGTGTTTAGAGCATTCCTCTGAAAAGGGATCTGGAAGTAAAAAAATAAAATAAAATAAGATCTCTTTCCAAGTCAGTAACTCAGAATATTTCAGTATTGGACAGTGGGACAGTTTGATAGCAGAACCCCACTCAAGGAACCGAAGCAACTTTCCTTGAGAGAATGAGAGAAATTATTTAGTGAGGACAAGAAAGCAAATGAACTTTCAGGGAAATTTCTAGCTCAGCACAAATGTTCAAGTGCATAAAATTTTCGCTAAATTAGGAACATTATTTTAGAGCTAAAATATAGCACACTCAGGGGTGGCTAGGTGGTGCAGTGAAAAGAGCATTGGCCCTGGAATCAGGAGGACCTGAGTTCAAATCCAGCTTCAGACACTTAACACTTACTAGCTGTGTGACCTTGGGCAAGTCACTTAACCCCAATTGTCCTCCCTTTACCCCCTGTAAAAAGAAAAAAAAAAGAATATTCGAAAATATAACACACTCAAGCATTCCTGAAAATGGAGTGAAATAATGATTAGAATTTCTGAAAGTCTTTGAGATTTGTGAAGAGCTTTATAAATACTCCGTTTTATCATTACAACCCTTTCAGGCAGTCACAATTATTATCTCCATTTTATGAATTAAGAATCCGAGGCAGACTGTATGCCCAAAAGTCATGCAGTTAGTAAGTGTCTGAGGGCAGATGTGAGCTCAAACTTGCCTGACTCTAGTTCCATCTGATTCTATCTGACTGGAATCCACCTGACTCCAAGTCTATCCATCTAGTCTGTACCATCTAGTTCCCTCAAGAAATGAAGTTTCTTCTCCAAGGTCTAATTAGTCTATCTTGTTATGAGAATACTGAGGCTTCCCAGATGCGAAACAAAAGGAGGTAAAGGGTGCATGGTAGGGATAGGGGCAAGGTGCAAAGAGGGTAGCGATTACAGACAGATTGCATCTAGGCTTTTCCTCTGACCACCAAGAAAACAATGCTGCCAGCCACTGATGCATCCCCATAAAGAAGGGGAATAGAGTTTCCACCACCTTCTCTGGACAATCCCTCTCCCTCCTTCACTATCTAGGAAGAGCAATCAAGAAAGAGTTCAAAAGGCCTATACATCCCTACAAGCCCTTTCCATTCCTTCCTTTCTCCTCAGGTAACAGGCTTCCTAATTACTTGTTGAGTGTCTCTCTCCTGCTCCACCTTGGGAAGTGGAGACTACATTTTATGTTCTGCTTCATGAGTTCTTTGTCAAAACTTAACACCATGGAGGTGGCAATAATTTTCAAGGGAAAAGTTAATATTGACCTACCCTTTTAGCAACAGAAAGTCACCTCTTCAAATTCAGTTACATGACATTGAAGAACTGTCCCCTTTTTCCAAGACCTATTAATAATGACTATAGCTGTCATTTATAGAGAGCTTTAAGGTCTGCAAAGTGAATTACATACATTCTCTCACATGAGCCTAATAACCACCCTTAGCAAACTGGCACACAGATGAGTTAAATGACTTACCCAGGGTCATATAACTAGTGTCACATAACTAGTCTGATGCCAAATTTGAACTCAGGTCTTCCTGACTACGGTTCCAAGGTTTTATCCCTTGTGTGACACAGAGGAGGAGGGCATTAGACTCAATGACCACTAGGGTAGGTTGCTCCCATCTCTAAATCTGTGATACTATCAGCTTCTAAAAGCTGCCTTCTTTTTCCTACCTCACAAAGTGCCCTTATATCCAGGAACAAAAAGGTCCCTCACCCCTGGAGATCTGTTTTTGTCCTTAACAAGGGGTAATGGGACTGTTTTTTGAAAGCTTTGCTTGGAAGCCCAGATTTTAATTTTAAAACAATTTTAAGGAAGGGTCTTTAATATACAGTGAACAGGGACAAAGTAGGCCTGTTCCTCACAAAAGAACTTTGTGCTGGCCTAACCTCATGGCTATCTCATTATAGCTTAGTCTGTTGTTTTGAAAAATAACTCATTCCACCAGAGATGGAAGATAAGTGACTGCCAGCAAGGAGAGTGGGGCTATGGGGAGGAGAGGAGGGCTTTTGTTCTTTGTAGCAGCAAGGCTGGAGGCTGAGGAGTGTGCTTAGGGTTTTATCGTCTTCTATAACTTCACACCTGGGAAGGAATTCAGCTAGGACTGGCTGTATCAAAGAGGTAGTAATCTCGACCCTGCTTTGCCACTCTTTCTTTCTTTGTCTGGGGAATCCCTGAGGAATTTTTTCACCCAGGCAGAAGTTTCCTGGTTGCCTCTAAATGGATCGGGTTCAGAACCTTCCTTTTCGTCAATAATAGTTTTAAGGTTTGCAAAGCGAATTACAAATATCTCATTTGGTCTTCACAATTACTCCTTAGGTAGATAGTCTTTATTATTATTGCCCCCATTTCACAGTTGAGATATCTGAGGCTGAGGGAGCTTGAGTGACTCACCCTTGGGTCACACAGCCAGTAAGTAGCTGAAGCAGGATATGATTTCAGATCTTCCTGACTCCAAGTCCTTTGCTACCCTGGATAACCTCATTTTCACTTCTCACTCCCCTCCCCACTCCTGCCTTAGCTAACTTTTTTGTGTGACCTTTCCTCATTAGGCTGTAAGCTCCTTGAGGGACTACCTTTCCTTTTGCTTGTATTTGTATACTCATTTCTAACCACAGTATCTGTCTCATTGTAAAAAAATTAACAAATGCTTATTTCCCCTCTCCCTCCCTCCCTTTTTCCTCCTTCTTTCCTTTCCTCCCTCCCTCCCTTCCTTCCTTTTTCTCCTTTCTCTTTTCCTTCCTTCCTTGATTATTCTAGGTTTCATTTTTTTCATCTGACATTAGGTGAGATACCAGAGGAAAATTTACTTATATCTTACTATACTAACCATACAGAATTTCATAGGATTTTAAATTTAGAGCTGGTAGGGGACATTAGAGGCCTCTGAATCCAACTCTCCACCTTTTATAGATGAGATTGCTGAGACTGAAAGAAGTTAGGTGACTTACCTACAGGGACACATAGCTAGTCTGAGGGAGGATTTGAACACAGGTTTTTATTCGACTGTCCACTAGAGACCACCTAGCTGCCTCCTATTTCTAGTGACTATTACAGAATCAAAGTGGTCATTCATGTATGTCTTCATTCAGTCATTTAGTAATGGTATAGTATAGGTAGAGTAAGCCAGATGGAATGGAAAGAACCTTGAGTGACCTTGAATGAACCACTTCATCTCTTTTGGCCTCAGTGTCCTATCTATAAAATATGGAGGTTGGATTATTTTTCTAAATTTCTTTTCAATTCTTAGTCCTCTGACTCTAAAAGCATTTTCAGAATGGCCACAAGTTATTTAGGGAATACACAAGAGTTGCATTTTTGAGGTACTTTCTTCATTTTGAAAATACAGCAAAACTGCTACTGAAATGAAAAAAGTTACAGAAACAGACTTTATTTTTGATGTTTTCAATCCATTTCATTTTGTTTGTTTATTTATTATCCCTCTCTACAAACATTGTGACCCTTTAGCAGGTTCCTTTTTCCCTCTTTCTCCAGGTCTTTTGTGGTTCTTATTAGAGTTTACTAGAGTTTTCCCATTCCTGGTTTCATTGTGGTATTTAAAGGTGATTGGTATTTATTTAGCTCCTTTTAAATGATAGCAAACTGTTAGCTTAACACTTTAAATTATTGTTTATAATAACTTTGAAGTTTTCTGATTTTATAGGTAAGAAAAAGTCAAATAAATAGGGAATTAGAAGAAAGGATGCTAGAGCAATCAGAATTAAAATGGGCACAGAGTTTTCTGAATTCCTTGGGAAGGAAGGCTGATGAATAGCAATAGTCAGCCTATAAATGTTTTGAAACTATTGAACTAATTATTTTCCTTGATGAAGAAATAGGAAGTTTGAGGATAGCATCTGGTAGAATTTCAAGTCCTTCAAGGCAGGAACTATTTGATTTTTGTCTGTGTATCTGAGTGATTTTGAATACCTGGATGCTGATTACAAACCTCATTCTTCAGCACCAAATGTCCATAGCTTTACTCCCAACTACTTGAACCCTACTCTCTCTCACCATATTCGTATCCAGAAATAATGTGCTATATGTTTCCAGAAGGGTCCACCCTTTGCACTGTGCTTCCTGAAGTACCTGCTTCATATTTCACAAATTTATTTTCCTTTTAAACCTCTTCCTTTCTCATTTCTCCCATCTTCTGATACTCAATGAACTGGCTTTCTTTTGATTACATTACTTTCCTTATCACCCTCCCTAGTACTGGCTACACTTTCTCTTACCCATTGAAATCACTGATGTTGTGGGAATGTTGGAATAAAACTTATTCCTCATTGTCACTTATATATAGATCCCCCCCCCCAAAAAAAAATGGATAGATCTCTGGACATGGAGTCAGGAACACTGGAGTTCAAAATCCAGCATCAGACATGTATTAGTTGTGTGAGTCTGGGTAAATTACTTAACCTCCAACTGCCTCAGTTCCCTCATCTGTAATATGGGGGAGAGGGTAATAATAGCACTTACCTCCCAAAATTATTGTGAGGATACAATGAAATAATGTCTGTGAAGTGCTTTGCAGACCTTAAAGCACTACTTAAATAACAGCTACAATGAAGATGATGATAATTATGATAATTGAGGAGGAGGAGATGATCACTAGAGAACTATTTTTTCCTCCCTTTGATGTTTGAGCTATACAAATTTATCACCCAGCCCAGATCCTAGAGGCCACTATCTATTAGCTTTCCAAGACATTTGCCTTCGTCAATGAGTTAAGTACATGGTTCATAGGCTTTCTGTCTTCCTAAAGTCCTGCCATCGTTTTAGGGAATTTCAACATGTATATTGATGTCCCTTGACTACTTGAATTTCCCAGTTCCACAATCAACTCCTTTCCGGTGATCTACTCCTCCACTCAATTTCAGTCACATGTGGAGATGGTAATACCCTTGATCCTGCCATCCACAGGCATAAAGTCAGCTAAACCTACTTGCAGCAGTGTGTTGGAACCAGCTCAAATTAACTCGGGAGAAGTGATTGTTCAATTTTCATTATATGCAAATGCTACAATTTAGGACTTGATTTGTTATTTTGTTGATAGTCTATATTGGGGGTTGACAAACTACAATTTGAAGGCCAAATTCTCCCCACACCTTTTTGTACAGTTCTTGAGCAAAGAATTTTTTTTTACCTTTTTAAATACAGTAAAACCTCAAGAACGATACAAAAATAGTCTTGGTCCCTGAGTCATTGTTTGCTAAATCCTGGTCTCTTCTTAAGAAAATGATGGAGAAAATGTTAATCATGCAGATGAAATTTAACTGTGTGTTTTGCATACATTTTTGAGAGCCACTTGTTAAACATTTACCAGCATACCCACCTCTATGCTCCTGAACTTAAACATTTCTTTATATGATCATAATCTTTTATCATTATATCTTCCCTTGGGACCTCTCATCGTGTTCTTCATCCTCTACATGACATTCTGAACCTCTGTATTTTGCAGGCTATTAACCCTACAGGAACTCTCTTTCTATCTCAGCTACCTGATGAGCCATTTCAACTCTATGCTATATTTTACTCTCAGATTTCTTGTTTTTTGTTTTAACACTGATCATGCTTTTCCAACTTTGAATTATTCTCACAATTTGTCTTCTTTCATCCTCTTCATATGGAGTGGAAGATCTGCAACTCTGTGCTAATTGCCTTCATTACAAAATTTATAACACATAATCTCAACTGAGCCCTTAACTGTAATAAAACAAATGCTATTCTTCCCAGTTGATTCTCAGTCCCACTCTCAGTGGCTATTACAATCTCTTCAAGTTTCCTGTGGCACACTCTCAACTGAGGGCCTGATCTCATACTTTATCAAAAAAAAAATGGTACCTTTTGACAAGAATTCCTTCCCCTCCTCCTTATTTAATTTCACAAGCATATTTTATTATGTCTTCCTTCATTTTTGTCTCATATCAAAGAGGTAGCTCTTCTTACCAAGACCAGTCTCTCTATATGTACCTTTAATCTGATCCCTTTCTGTCTTCTCCAGAAGGTTGCCCGTGCAATCATCATCCCTTCTCTTTAATGATCAACTTCTCCCTATGTAGTGACTGCTCTTCTGCTGCCTAAAATACTTTCCCAATTCTTAAACAACTTTCACTTGATCCCACCCACCATGCTGGCTATCAGTCCATATCTTTCTTTCCTTTCTCTGGTAGCCTCCTTAGAAAAAGGTATCTACTTCTTTTCTCTCTTTCATGGAAACCCTCTGCTTTCTTGCTTTTGATCTCATCATTCAACTAAAGCTGCTCTCTTTAAAGTTACCAATGATATCTTAATTGTAAAATCTAATGGTCTTTTGGTTTTCATTTTTCTTGTCCTCTCTGCACTATTCAATACTGTTGATTACTTTCTCCTCCTGGAAATTCTCTCCTCTTTGGATTTTTACGACACCACTCTCCTGGTTTCCTTCCTGCCAGTCTTCTTTCATTCAGAGACACACCCACTAATCATGAGTGTCCTTCAATTCTTTGTCCTGAGCCTTTTCTCTTCACTCTATTGCATCTCTCTTGGCAATCTCACAAGCTTCCATAAATTCAATTATTATTTCTATGTAGATAACTTCTTTCCTTTGTATTCCTACTAGTTAATACAAAGTCTGACACATTTTAAATGATTAATAAGTGTGTCTTTATGGACTATCCCCGGTGTCTAGTCCAGTGACTTGAATATAATAGACATTTAATGTATGTCTACTGAATTGAATGACTACATCAGTATTCATTTAAGGGATGTTGTTGTTCATCCTTTATGTTTGCAGGGGACCAATGACATCAGGAGGGTAATACCTTGACTTGCAAGTGAATTGGATTTAAGTGAGGCTAAGCTATGGGGAGTCATCAGCCTCACTTCCTCCTCCAGAGTTACTGGAGTCCAATGGCAAGCCATTGGTCAAGATGCCTGGAGATGACCTCAAATGGAGTGGAAGAGCTTGGTCTTTTTAAGCTAAAGTCTCTCCCAGGTCTCAGTCAGTGTCAGTTAAGGGATATGTAGAGATAGGGATAGAGATAGACAAAGATATATAATGGCAGAGAGTCAGTGGGAGTCAAGATGTATGCAGGGTGACTTTATCAACTCACAGAATCACAGAATGTCAGTATTGGAAAGGATCATGGAGCTACAGTCAGGATAACACAAAATTTAGCAGCTTCTACATTAAAGGATCAGAGAGCTTGACATATAATATTACAGAGGGGAAAGGATCTAGGATTACGACCAAGAATCTCCTATCCAGCAAAACTGAGTATAATCCTTCAAAAGAAAAATGGATATTCAATGAAAGGGAGAACTTTCAAGCATTCTTTTTTTGTTGTTTGTTTTGTTTTGTTTTTTGATGAGGCAATCAAAGTTAAGTGAATTGGCAAAGGTCACACAGCTAGTAAGTGTCAAGTGTCTGCATTTGAACTCAGGTCCTACTGACTCCAGGGCTAGTACTCTATGCACTGTGCCATCTAGGTGCCCCTACTTTCAAGAATTTTTGATGAAAAGACCAGAGCTGAGCATAAACTTTGACTTTCAAATACAATACTCAAGAGCAGTATAAAAAGGGGGGCAGCTAGGTGGCGCAGTGAATACAGCACCAGCCCTGGAGTCAGGAGGACCTGAGTTCAAATACAGCCTCAGACACTTAACACTTACTAGCTGTGTGACCTTGGGCAAGTCACTTAACTGCAATTGCCCTGCCTTCCCCCCTCCAAAAAAAAAAAGACAAGAGTAGTATAAAAAGGTATGAGAAAAACAGCTGTGAGGATTACAGGTCTTGGGGGGCGGGGAGAGAAGAGTCACATGATAAACCCATTCTGACTGAAAGAACTCAGAAACAGAGTGGGCAGAGGAAGATGTTTATTACCCTTCAGAAGTGGGTGAGGTGCTAACTAGGAACACTTACATCATACATAAAAAGGTGAGAGCATGCTTAAATATCATTAAGGTATTCTGACTTCTCCCCTCAGAGTCAGGATTGGTCCAGACTCCTCAGGGTTACAACTCTTCCTTACACTCCCACTATAAGCTTTCATTACATATTCACCCTCCCAGATCATGTATGCCATTAAGATAAATGAGGTTAGTTGAGCAGGGGCAGTAGCGAGGACACTCGTGAACAGGTCCTGACCTCTCAGATTTGAATGAGTTGTCTTATCCCAACTTTTCTGATTCCTCCTGGCATTGGAATGGCCATTGTCATGGTAAAATAAGATAATCATGTTTCCTTCACAGCTTGGGAGCATTATGTCCCAATAACATCTGTGGGAGCAAAACAAGATACCTCAATATCTCCTCTTACAAAGGTAAACAGGAAAGGGAAATCATAAGGGACTTATTAAGATTAAGCTGTTTCCATTCCTACATGGGAAGTTGATACTTGTAACTCATAAAAACTTTCTTATTATTAGGGCAGTTAGGATTCTATATACACAGAGGTCACAGGTATGAGTTGAATATGAAGGGATAATATCTAAAAAATAATAAAATTAAGGAGTGAGAAAGAGGAACGAACTGGGAAAAAGGGAAAAGAAGTAATTGGGTAAATTATCTAACATAAAGAAGTAACTTAAAGAAGTAATTGGGTAAATTATCTAACATAAAAGAGGCAAGAAAAAGTTTTTACAGTGGAAGGGAAAATGGGGGAGGTGAGAGGGAGTGAGTAAACCTTACTCTCATCAGAATTGACTCAAAGAGGGAATGACATATACACTCAATTGGGTATAGAAATATATTTTACCCTATAGGAATGTAGGAGGAAAAAAGCTAAAAGAAGGGGGAGGGGCTGTATGATAGAATGTAAGGCACACTGGGAAAGGGTTAGTCAGAAGCAAACTATTTTTGAGGATGTACATAGTGAAAAGAGAATGAGAATAGAATAACCAGGGTGAGATTGGTGTAGTGAATAGGATAAAGGGAAATACAGGTAGCAATAGTGACTGTAAAAAAAATAATTGAAGAAAATCTCTCTGATAAAGGCCTTATTTCTTTTTTTTAACATTTATTTATTTTTAGTTTTCAACATTCATTTTCACATGATTTTGATTTACAAATTTTTTCTCCCTGTCTTTACCCTCCCCCCACCCCAAAATAGAAAGCTTACTGAATACACCCTCCCCCAATCTGTTCTTTCTTATATCCTTCCCTAGCACCACCTAACTTTCTAGTAGAGCAAGATGGATTTCTGTACCCCAGTGCCTGTATATCTTTTTTTTTTTAAATACATTTGTTTTTAAAACTTTGAGTTCCAGTTTTTTTCCCTTCTTCCCTCCTTACCCACCCCCACTGGGAAGATAAGCAATTCAATATCAGTTGTACATGTGTAGTTATGCAAAACATTTCCAGAGTAGGTATATTGTGAAAGACTAACTATATTTCCCTCCATCCTATCCCACCCCCCACTTATGCTAGTGTCTCCTTTGACCCTATCCCTTTTCAAAAGTGTTTGCTTCTAACTACCCTCTCCCTGAATCTGCCCTCCCTTCTCTTATCTCCCCCCTCTTATTCCTACCCCCCTGTTTTCCTGTAGGGTAAAATACCGAATTGACTGTGTTTGTTATTCCCTCCTTAAGCCAAATTCAATGAGAGTAAGGTTGTCCCATTCCCTTTTACCTTCCTGCTCTTCCCCTCCCTTGTAATAGTTTTCTCTTGCCTCTTTTATATGAAATAATTTACTCTAATCTCTCTCTCCCTTTCCCCTTCTCCCAATATATTCCTCTCTCACCTCTTCATTTTATTTTTTAGATAACATCCCTTCATATTCAACTAGTCCTGTGCCCTCTGTCTACGTATACATGTACATACATATGCACACACTCACATATATATTTATACACACCTACACCCTCTTATACATACATATATATGTATACATATATGTATGTATATATATATATTCCCTTTTACTATCCTCATACTGAGAAAAATCTTATGAGTTATAATTATCATTTTTCCATGTAGGGATGTGAATAGTTCAACTTTAATAGTTCCTTATGATTTCTTTTCCCTGTTTACCTTCTCATCCTTCCCTTGCTTCTTGTATTTGAAAGTCAAATTTTCTGTTCAGCTCTGGTTTTTTCATCAAGAATGCATAAAAATCCTCTATTTCATTGAATGACCATATTTTTCCCTGAAGCATTATACTCAGTTTTTCTGGGTAAGTGATTCTTGGTTTTAATCCTAGCTCCTTTGACCTCTGGAATATCATATTCCAAGCCCTTTGATCCCTTAGTATAGAAGCTATTAGGTCTTATGTTATCCTGATTATGTCTCCACAATACTCAAATTATTTCTTCCTGGCTGTAAAGGCCTTATTTCTCAAACATATAGAGAACTGAGTCAAATTCATAAAAAAAAGATCCATTCCCCAATTGATAAATGACAAAAAGATATGATCAGTTTTCAGATGAAGTAATCAAAGCTATCTATAGCCATATGAAAAAAAAATTAACTCACTATCGATTGGAAAAAATGCAAATTAAAACAATTCTGATGTAAATGACAAATATTGGAAGGGATATGGCAAAAATGAGACATCAATGTACTGCTGGTGGAGTTGTGAACTGATTCAACCATTCTATAGAGCAATTAGGAACTATGACCAAAGGTCTATAAAACTATGCATACCTCTTGATCTAGCAATACCACTACAAGGTCTGTATCCCAAAAGACATAAAAAACAAAAGGGAAAAGAACCTATATATACAAACATATTCAAAGCAGCTCTTTTCTGGGGGCAAAGAATCAGAAATTGAGGGGATGCTCATCAATTGGGTAATGACTGAAAAAACTGTGGTATGTGACTATGATGGGATACTATTGTGCTATAAGAAATGATGAGCAGACTGTTCTCAGAAAAATATGGGAAGACTTGCATGGGCTGATGCAAAGTGAAATTTACGGCATACAAAATAACAGTAATATTCTAAAATGATCACCTGGGAATGATTTGCCTACTCTCAGCTATACAATGATCCAAGACAACTCTGAAGAACTTATGATTAAAAATGCTATCCATACTCAGAGAAAGAACTGATGGTGCCTGAATACAGATTGAAGCATATGAACCAAAAAAAGCTCCCTTCCAACTCAAAATTTATGATGTGACCTAGACATTTATATTTGTTTCAATACTTCAAAAGATCCAGACTATTATGGAAGACCCTATTTTATACCAACATTTATTTTATTCTGATTTTTTTTTTGGTCTCCCAGAAGTATACATCCTATTTCTCATATTGTATTGTTACTACTCTGGGAGAAAAAGAACCTTTTATTTATATGGGCATAGTTTGAGTTATAAAATCAATTTGATGCCTGGGGTTCATAATATGAGCCCACCACCATATATTTGCTGTTGGATTAGATGTGGACACAAGCTTACTTCACTTTTGCTCCTATAATTATTGCAATTTACTCCTTTCCTTCCCCAGTTCAGATCTACCTCTTCAATATGCCTTAGTACAAAAGTATGCTCCTTGGGCCAGATTAAAGTGTAACTGGGAAATATGTAAGAAAATTAATTTAAAAAACAATAAAAAAAATATTGAAAAGGATCTCAACAGCCATATAATTCATATACAGAAAACAATGTGATTTGGATGACATCATATCTGATTAGTAGTCATCCCCACGGTGGCTAGGTGGTGCAGTGAGTAAAGCACTAGCCCCGGAGTCAGGAGGACCTGAGTTTGGTTCTGGCCTCAGCCACTTAACATCCACACAAAAAAACTAGCCATGTAACCTTGGGCAAGTTACTTAACCCCGATTGCCCTCCAAAAAGGCAAAAAACAAAGCAGTCATCCCCAAATCTTTGTTGAAATGGTCTGATGAGTAGGAACCCGCTACCTTCAGAAGCAGCCAGTTCTAAAATTTGAACAACTCTAATTGTTAGCAAATTGTTTTATTTTTCTTTGACATCAAGGATAAATTTGTCTTTTTGCAACTTGGACTCATTACTGTTCCTGGTTCTTTCCTTTGGGGCCACGCAGAACAAATCTATAATCATTCTTCCACATGACAACCTGTACTTTCATACTATTATCATGATCCCACCTGAGTCATTTATCCACGCTAAAATTCAGAGGAATTCCTTCCCCACATCCTCATATGGCATGTATACAAGGTCATTTCTTTCTCTTGATACTTTCTAGCTTGTTAACTATCCTTGCTAAAATGTGGCAGCTTGAACTGAACCGAATATGTGTTCAGATCTAGTTAGAATACAGCCTGACAGGCATTTCCCTACCTGTGGATGCTTCTTCATACAGCCAATGCCAGCTAGGTGGCAGAGTCGGACAAGTACTGGGTCTGGAATCAGGAAGACCTGAGTTCAAATTCAGCAGCAGACACTTACTAGCTGTGTCACTTAAACAAGTTGCTTAAATTCAGTTTCCTCCACTGGAAAATGGGGAGAGCAAAAGCACTTCACTCCCAGGGCTGTTGTGAAGATAATTTTTGTAAAGCACTTAGCCCAGGGTCTGGACACAGTGGGTGCTAAATAATTGCTTGCTCCCTTCTTTCTAGTTCTATGTCACATTCTGTAACTTAAATTTTAGGGGCTTCAATTTCCTCATTTTTAAAAAGATGATTTTACTAAACAATATTAAAGCAGGTCTCTTCGCATTCTAGAAGTCTATGGTATAAAGCATTGTTATAAAGTCCCGTTCTCATTCTAATAGCCTATGGAACAAATCAAGAATTGCTGTAAGAAAAAAATTTGAAATAAATTTAATTGGGTGTTTCCTTCCTTCACACTCTGAGCAGAATAACAACTTTTATAAACTATAAAGCAGGTTCACTTTAGAGTGCATGAAGGCTTGAGATTTTTGTCATATTTTTGGAGAAAGATCGAGGCCTTTTTTGTATAATTGTTGTCTCTGATAACACTGTGTAGAACCCTTGGTGAAAAGAAACACTTTGGAATCAACAGAGTAATACGATAGCTCCTTATGGGATACCAAGCTTATCCCTCATGTGACACCAATTTCAAAATTAACTGGCAGGGTTGTAAAAGGTCTTTCTTCTATACTCGATTGACTTGATAATCCATACCATGTTTTGACATATTTTGTGTATTACAACTTATATTCTTTTACTTCTATGCTGTCTGATGGATTTGTATACCAGTTTAGAAAGCACCAGGGAGAGAAACAAGTTGGCTGGAAGCTGAGGGTTTCATTTTTCTTGCAGAGGAAGTGAGACACCCAACAATTCTGATTTCCTGAACTCTCCAGGAATTCTGTGCAGATATGATAAAAGATTATTTAATTATTTGGAGAGCAAGATATGACAAGGGAAAAAATAGTAACCTTATGGAGAGTCAGTATCTTAAGGAAAAATTTAAATGTTTAAGTATATTCTTTATTTAAAATAATAACCTAGATCTTTATGACAATAGAAATGTTAATGTAAAGGAGACTATAGTAACATCCAGTAAAACATTTGGAAATTTGGGGGAGAAGGGGAACTGTTTTAGTTATTTATTTAGCTCATCTATGTTATAAATTTGATTAAAGATAGTTGAAAGCCCTTTGAGGGTCTTGAGGGTCTGTCTGCATGAGGTCAAAGCTACTACTTTGCCCTTTGGCCTGATTTGATTGTAAAATGAATATATGGGTTCCTGTTTAAGACCATCTGTTGTCTCATGACCTTTGAAGCACAAATCCTATTGATGAGTGTGATTACAACAACAAAAAAGCCATAATAATCCAGATGAAGACAGAGGGCAAAAGGGCTTTGTAGATTTCCGTGTTAAATTAGATTATCATATCCCCTTCCAGAAAGGATTAATGTAGTGTGCTAGGTTCAGGTTTGGGGAAGAAAATTATATTTTCCCATTTTCAATCCAGAATAATGATTTTCCAAAATTATGTTAATGATTTTTGTGGGAGTGTGGGTAAGACCTAGACCTGGGATTTCAACAATGTGAGGAACTCCTAGTGCTGAAACTCCCTTTAATCAATTCAGAGTGACTGCTTGAGTATAACTTTTCTTTTTAGTGCATTTCCTGGAGGCAATTAGGATTTGACCATTGTCATTTGACCAGCCTAGGATGTGCCAAATCCTTGATTTGAGTCCAGGTCTTTCAAGGCCATTGCTTTCATTCACCATGCAACTGTGCCCCTCACATGAATGA
Source organism: Petaurus breviceps papuanus (assembly GCF_028583685.1). NCBI lineage: Eukaryota > Metazoa > Chordata > Mammalia > Diprotodontia > Petauridae > Petaurus > Petaurus breviceps. The sequence goes on along the minus strand of NW_027187460.1, from coordinate 53,417,585 downwards.
CTATATGTAGAAAGTATTTTATTCGGCTCTGTGAATATTGAGGTTCTTTTTGTTGAATAATTGTAGAGCTAGTTCAGAGCAGTGGTCTTAAGAGGACCAATAATGTCATTCTCAGAGACTAAGTATAATATCAAGCTGTAGCTATCTAGACATCAGATCTTTCAGGTTTTCCAAAGAGCCCCAGATTCAGGTGGATGTCTCAGGACTCTTGAAAGTAAGGAAGAAGCATCCAGTCACCCAGAAAGAAACAATATAGAATAAGACCTAATACCTGGTAGGAAGTTGATTGCATCACTTCAACACCAGAAGAAAGATCATTGATGTCTTGATCACTCTAAGAATGAACTCTTACTTCAGAACAAGCATAAGTCAAGTATCAGTTGTCCATCAGTCAACAACCATTTCTTAAGCACCTACTGTGTTCCAGAGGGAGCTAGGGAGCCCAGTAGATAGAGCACTGGGCTTGGAATCAGGAAGACATCCTCATGAGTTCAAATCCTCAGACACTTACTAGCTGTGTGACCCTGGGCAAGTAATTTAATCCTGTTTGCCTCAATTTCTCACCTGTAAAATGACCTAGAAAAGGTAATGGCAAATTGTTCCAGTATCTTTGCCAAGAAAACATCAAATGAGGTCACTAAGAGTCAGACACAATTGAAATGACTCAGCAACAGCAACAACACGCTACATTCCATAAATTTTGATGATACAAGACCAAAGAGAGTTCCTGCTCTTAAGGAGTATGCAGTCTAAGGGTGGCTAGGTGGCACAGCAAATAGAGCACCGGCTCTGGAGTTAAGAAGGTCTAAGTTCAAATCCAGCCTCAGACATAACACTTACTAGCCATGTGACCTTGGGTAATTCACTTAACCCCAATTGCTCTGCCTTCCCCCCTCCAAAAAAAACATTAAAAAGGAGTACACTGTCTAATGGGTGAGAAAACATGTGAACAACTATGTGCTAACAACTCATATATATATATATATATATATATATATGATAAATTGAAGATAATAAATAGAGGGAAGGAACTAGAATTTAGAGGAATTAAGAAAGGCTCCTATTAGAAGATAGGATTTTATCTGATACTTGAAGGAAGCCAGGAGGCAGAAATGAAGAGGAAGAACTTTCCAAACATGGGAGATATCCAACGAAAAATCCTGGAGTCAGAAGATAGATTGTATTTTTGAAGGAAAAACAAGGGGAAAAAAAATCTGTCACTAGATTGCAGAATCCATGGGTGGGTGGGGTGGGGAAGGGAGTATAAGGCATAAGAGAACTTTAAATGCCAAACAGAGGATTTTATATTTGATCCTGGAGGTGATAGGGAGCCACTGAAATTTATTGGATAAGGGAATGACAGAGTTAGATCTGAGCTTTTAGGAAGATCAATTTGATTGCTGAGTGGAGTGTCAACTGAAGAGAGAGCAGGAAGACAAATCAGTAGGCTATTACAATAGCTCAGACTCGAGATGATAAGAGTCTTCACCAGGGAGCTGAGAGTGTTGGAGGAAAGAATGGGGCATATACAAGAGAAATTACAAAGCAAAAAATCAAGAGGATTTGGCCATACATTGGATATGAGAAGTTAAAGAGAGAGTAAACAGTCAAGGATAATGTAGAGGTTGTGAGTCTGGAGAATTGAGAGAATGGTAGCACTCTTGAGAGTAATAGAAGAGTTTGGAAGTAGGGAGTGTTTAGAGGCAAAAGAGAGAGATAAGCTTAAGATGTCTAAAAGACATCCAGCTTGATATGTCTAATGCAGTTGAAAATGTGAGGCTACTGACAGTAAGAATTTTTTTTTACATTTTTAATGTAAAATTTATTGAATTTATAATGTAAATTTTTTTTTTTTTACCTTTTGAACTATACAAAAACAGACAGTGGACTGAATTTAGCCCATGGGCCATAGTTTACTGATTCCCTCAATAAAAGTATTGAAATATTACATGTTATAGCCATTTCTGTGGGGGTGACCTATCCCCCTACTAGACTGCCAGCTCACAAATGCAGGGGTTATACCTTAACTATACTGTCCAATCTCCTCCTGTGCCTTGCACAGTGCTCTATACACATTAGCTGTTGGGTAAATGTTTATTGATTTGACAACTCTGATTTGACACTTGGTATATTTAAAAGGTCAACCTTTCTAGAGGACAGCTGAGAATCATGGGAAAAGGGCAGGAGGAGAAACAAAATAGAAAAACAAATGGAGAGAAGAAGAGAACAAGGACAATTCACTGGTGGGGGCAGTGATGATGGTGCTGGTGATAAGTAGCAAAGAGCTTTGATTACAGAATTAGTGATAAAGAGGCAGAAACCAGTATAATTCTTAGCCTTTGAAGGAACTTGGAGGCATAAATATGGTCTTTCTATGTTGTTTATTTATATGACAAGCATGGACCTGTAATGCCATGCACAGAAGCTTCCCAAAAGAACTGCTACTGTGAACAGCTTTTTTTTTAAGATTCTGATTACTCAGTATAGTGATCGCTCTATTCCATAACAAAAGCAAAATATTTATGGAAAATCAAGGTACAGCATAATTCAAAATACAGCATTCACCATATTTCAACTTATCACAGAAAATCATAATATAATATATATATATATATATATATATATATATATAAAACATAGTCTCAAAGTAAAATAGTCACTCAAGTTAATTCAGTCAGTCACAAAATAGTCACTCTTAAGTTAATTCAATCAGTCACCTATCAGTAGTATCAAAGTACACAGTCAAAGTCTTCCACTCTTGGGGCAAAGTCTTGATTAACTCAATCAGTCACTAATCAGTAACAATAGTCAAAGTACTCCAAGTACAATCAGTCACTTATTCAGTAAAGTCTTACTAAGTGTCATTCACAAAAATCTCCACCCCTTAGGTCACTAGTAAACTATAATTCCATAATTACTTAGTACCCAAGGAGGGGTCTTTTCTTTATCTTGACTTGGGGCCTGTTCTCAGATTCCCTGGATCCCCTCTCATGGTCCCAGATTCTACCTGGATTCAATGGCAGACAGCTCTCAGTTCCTTGACCAATTCTCTGTCCTGCTCCACACTGGACTTCACAAGGTCTGGTCCATGTCAGCTCCTTCATCATTTCTTCTCCAAGGAATTCAAGGCTCAACCAAGCCACAAACAAACAAAGTCTCAGCATCCTGGTCATGCTTCAGTCACCTGGGCTCCTGGCTCCTGGGCTTCTGGGCTCCTGGCTCCTGGTTCTTGGCTCTGGCCCCCTGTCTCTGGGCTCTGGGCTCTGGGATCCTGTTCAGAAAGAGCTCCACCACTATGACAAGTTCTGAGGACTCAGTTCTCCATTCTCTCTTCTGTAGCTGCTCTGCCACCAGATCTCAGTCTCAAGGAAATTCTGACTGTGCCTCTCTTGCGGCTTTTCTTTTATACACAGTATTATCTACTTCACTTCCTTCTGCCAACCCCTTCCTGTTACATCAGTTAACAGGAGACAGGAATTCATACCTTCTGTTCCCCCAATCAGAGGCTTGATCAGTTACCAAGTGTTAAGTACCTACTTTTGCCAACACAAAAGGGATCTTCAAATTCAAAATTACATTACCATTACAGGACCTAGCTAGCCATTCTGCCTTATGGCATCAGTTGCTTCATAATAGCTCTCCTTGTTTGTGAGATCTTTCCTCTCTCATCTTCCCTCTCCAATCCCTTCTAAGGCCCAGCACCGATAATAGCTAGCATTTATAAAGCACTTTAATGATTTCAAAATGCTTGACAAATATTTCATTTTATCATTATGACAATCCTGAGAAGCTGGTGTCTGAGACAGACAGAGGTTAAGTTACTTGCCAATGGTCGCAGCTAAGTGAGTGTCTGAGGCAGGAATTGAACTCAGGGCTTCTTTTTTTTCCCCCAAGTCTTACACTGTATTCATTGTGCCACCTAGCTGCCAAGCTAGCAGTGATGCTAGTCACTCCTGTGACCAAACTACTTCTAGTGACTCTCCATCATCTGTGTTGTGAAATCTGTATCTCAGCATTATTCTCAAAGAATTCATGATTTCATGTTAACTTCCCTTTCCATCTTTATCTTCTGATCCTTCCCCTCATTGCTGAAGGAAGTATCAGTTTCTTCCAGGCATGGGTGAGAAAGTACATGCCTGAATTGAAGATAACCAGTGCAAAAATATGGTGTAATATGTCTGAGAGGCAGCAAGGACAATTTGGTTACATTAGAGTGAGGCAAGAGAATGGTAGATTGTGACCAGGTTATGAAGAAGCTAAGGAGAGGGGGTTGTATTTTATTCCAGAGTTTATAAGAAGTCAGTTGAGTTTTTGAGTAGGGAACTCTCTGATCCTACTTATTCTCCAGGAATACCACTTTGGCAGCTGCATGGAGGATGTGTTAAGAGTAGAAAAAGACTTGAAGCAGCAAGATCAATTAGGAAGCTATCGTGAGAGTCCAGGTGAGAAATGGTGAGGGCCCAAACATAAAGTGTATATGTGTTTGTGTGTGTGAAGGAAGGATGCGTGGGGGAAGAAGAGAGAAGAAGAGGGAGAGGGAAAGAAGAAAGAAATTGTCAGAAGATCAGGCAGAGAGAGAATAATCTTTCTGGATTCATTCCCCTAACTCACACTTATAAGTTGGGTTCCCAGAGGGGCACATGTTTATGCAGATTCTGGGGGTGTGGGGGCCATCCTTCTAAGGCTATAGAGCATCACACTCTCTCCCATAGGTGTATTTCTTATTAACAATCAAATAGTAGATTTAGTTCTTAGCAAAGACATTTACAGAAAGCAAAACCAGTCATTACAAAAGCAAATCTGTGGCCCATTCTCCCACAAATACATAAAGTCTGTGAGAACAGCAAGTGTTGACTTGCAATGGTGCTGAGGCACACATATGGGAATACAAATGACCATGGCAACTTGCACCTCCAGAACCACAGAACCTTGCTGTCCTTTCTTTCTCTGGAGGCTTCTCACACAATTTGCTTCAGGGTGTAGTGTTGATGATGTTGAGCTGCCTTGTTGCTTAGATGGGTTGACTCCTGGAAAGATGCGACATCTCAGCTGCAAGAGGTCCATGAATCAATAGTTCCCTTAGCTATGGAGTCTCTGTTCAATGGATTTTAAAATGCCTGGGCTGTTGTTAGACTGGGCCAGGATGATCAAGCAGCTGCTGCGATCTTTCTTCATGGGGTATGGTGTCTTTACTAAATGGGTCAATTCCTTGGACTCATTCTTTTGGGGGGGGGTAGGGAGGTAGGGGAGGATGCTGAAGTCTTCACCATCTCAATCCTCTGGCTTTGCTGGGAGTAACTGCAGTCTTCAGGTAGCCTTACAGTGCTCTTCTCAGCTGAAGTATTACTATGCTCTTGCAGAATGGGCAGTGAGCAGTAATAGAAGTAAACATTTTTTGACTCCCTCAAGGCCTAGCTCCTAGATTTGGTACCATTCGTTAGAAAGTAAAAGTCTAGGACAGTTAGGTGGCACAGTGGAGAGAGTGCTGGACCTGGAGTCAGGAAGACTCATCTTTATGAGTTCAAATGTGGCCTCAGACACTTACTAGTTGTGTGACCCTGAGCAAGTCATTTAACCCCATTTGATCAGTTATATAAAATATAAATTTGTTTATATATTTATATAAAATATAAATAAAAATCATCTTCTATAAAATGAACTAGAGAAGGAAATGACAAACCACTCTACTGTCTTTGCTAAGAAAACCCCAAATGGGGTCCCAAAATGCTGGACAGGACTGAAAGAGGTTTGAACAACAAAGGAGAAGTCTAGCCTACAGTTCAATAATTCTTTTCTGTTTTCAATGAGTATTCTATATTTACTTATGGTAATTATCCAGTTACACTTTCTAGATACCTGCTGTGGTATTATGCAAATGTGGTATTATGCAAATTTCAGAACAAAAGCAATCTGTGCCCTAGGGGAGGGTTCATTGTTTCCTGCCATTCCATTTGCAGTTGGGCTATTCAATCCTCCTAGTATAGTGAGTGCTGTCTTTACATCTGAAAAGGCCTTCAGTTTAATCTTCACTTTCCCTGTTTTTGCTCTGCCTGACCTTTAGCTTTTCTAAATCTGAAGGGTCAAAGCCATTTTATTGTTGTTGCTGAATAGTTCAGTAGTGTCCAATCCTTCTTGATCCCAAAGGATTTTTCCTGACAAAGGTACTGGAGTGGTTTGCCATTTCCTTCTCCAGTGGAGAAAGACAAACAGAGGTTAAGTGACTTGCTCAGGGTCACACAGCTAGTAATCCTCTGGATACTGGATCTGAATGCAAGTCTTCTTGACTCCAGGCCGGGAACCCTAATCTGCTGATCTATCTAGCTGCCTCAACATAGCCGTATGTATATGTATATACGTATGTACCTATAAGGTATGCATACATGTGCATGTATGACTATGTATATGTGCATATACAAAGATCGTGTTATGAATACTTGCATGTGTGCATTAATGTATATATGTACAAACACATATACATGCATACACACATGCCTCTCTAATATAATATATACATATACACCTGTGCACACAATGTACACACATATAGGCATATGTACATCTATCTCTATGTGCATTTACATGTATATATGTGTCAATAGTGTGTATGTATGTCAGAGAGAGAGAGAAAAAGAGAGATTACAAAATGATCTCTCATTCAAAGCTGTTCATAATCTAGCCCCCTCCTACCTTTCTAGTCTTATTACACTCTACCCTCTGATCTCTACTCTTAGATCCAGTGATATTGGTCTCTTGACTGTTCCATCAAAAAGGCACTTCATCTCTAAGCTCCTGGCAACTTCTCTGGCTGTTCTCCATGCCTGGCACACTTTTCCTCCTTGGCTCTGACTACCAATTGATCATCCTGGCTTTCTTTAAATACCTACTAAATTCTACCTTCTACAAGAAGTTTTCTGAAGGGGTACAGGCTCTGGAAACCCCCTTGAAGTCTCCTTGAATCTTCCTACTTGATCTGCCATTTGTTCACCTGAGGTTGTAGTCCCCTCAACTGACCTTTCCTTATCTCTGTATCCAGTTCTCAGTTACCCTTAAACTAGCCCAGGCTGTCATTGTTACCTCTGGATTGCTTCCTGCTACTTCCCACCCTTGATTCTATCTAAACCCCATTCTCTTGGTTCCTGGAGTCCTACTTCTAGTCATCCCAGCCTACTGGCCACTCTCACCAAGATTCTCCCTAGACCCCTCCTCCAATCACCCCAGACTCCTTGGCCAACCCTAAATCCCTCCCACAGTCTTTCTTTATATGATACATCTCAGGCTCCATTAAGGGGCTTAGATTCAATCTGGCCTGTTTACAGTACCAGTAGACATATTCAGATTCCTTAAAAGTCTGGTCAATATGGCAGATCTTTAATAAATCTTATTTTCCTTTGACGGAAAGAAGGCTTGTGTCAAATTCTTTCAGGCAGGTACCTGGTATTGCTGTTTGGGGATCCCAGTACCCCTAAACCTCAACATTCCCAATGACTTTTAATTTTAAACTTTTAATGAGCTTTTTCTATTATTTCCTATTCATCCTGTATATAGCTTGCTTTGTTTGAATGTTGTCTCTACCATACCATTAGATTGTAATCTCATTTAGGGCAGAAACTGTCTTTTGTCTTCTTTGGGTATCTGAGAGCTTAGCATAGGGCTGGCATATAGTAGGTGTTTAATAAATGTTTCTTGATTGAGTGATAGATGGATGGATAAATAAAAAGAAAAGATATATATTTGGATAGAAAGATTGAAAGATAGATTAGATAGATAGATAGATAGATAGATAGATAGATAGATAGATAGATAG
>NW_027187460.1:53360604-53409771 GCF_028583685.1 Petaurus breviceps papuanus | reverse complement strand
TAGATAGATAGATAGATAGATAGATAGATAGATAGATAGATAGATAGATAGATAGATAGAAAGATAGATGGGCAGATGGGCAGATAGGCAGATAGGCAGATAGATAGCTTGCCCATAGAATTCTATTAAAAGTCAAACATTAAAGAGATTTTGGTCAGAATTGTTGGCTGATGTCATGTCAGAAGAAAGATCTACTTTTTCTTCTGATATGGAAGAATTTGTCAGATTTAGAGTCAGCTTTCTTGCATACCCTAGCACATATTCTTGAAATGTTGAGAAATAGTCTTCCTTAGCATTTCATCAATAAGTCTTTCACATAATAATTAAATAAATAAATAATTGAAAATAAGTAATTTTGCATGAAATGAAAATGTGGACAAAAAGGTGTTTACAGTCAACTGTATTAGTATTGCAAAAGTCCTTGAGTATTCTGACCACTGCTGACACTGGTAGCCACACCAAAGAGTATAATTTTCTGGAGGGTGGGAAGACCATTTAAAAGAAAGTTGTTTAAGCTTTGGATTCACTAGTTAAATTTACAATCAGAAATTCAAATGCCCAGAATGTTAGCTCCATTTCCTTGTGGAGCTTTATGAAAAAGCAAGTTCACATCAGGGACTTTTGAGGAAAAAAAAAAGAATTCTAGGGCTATTGCTAGACTTAGTATCTATTCAGTATTATCAATCACATCATACCATCGATAGAATTATAGCTTTAAAAAGGAACCTGTCCTTTGTTTTCAAAGAGAACTAATGACATTATGGAGTGATGTTTTGACTTGTGCATGAATTGGACTTAAGTAAGGGAGAGTTGCACAAAGTCATGGCAACTGGTGATGTCCCAGGATGCAGTGGATGAACTTGGCATCTCAGTGTCTGATCAAACTCTAAGAAGTGCTCAATCTGCCTCAAGTCACCTTCAGGACCATGGGAAGAAGTTCGTTCTCATCTGCCCATCCCAACAGAGAAAGTCTTCACATGCTTGGGGTAGACTTTCCCCTAACTCGCTGACAGGTTGGAGGCCTGTTGGTTACTCTAAACCTAGTTTAGTTCATTTGCTGAGACAGTTTACTGAAGTGTGGCCATTGTACATGCTACAGCTTCTTGTAGCCACAGCTGAAAATTGGATGAATATGGACCTAAAGGTAGATGAGCATCCCTGAAAAGGGTTCAGCAAGCCCTGACATTACAGGTGCTAGTTCTCCTGAACACCCACCACACTCCAAGCCATCTAGCACCTGACTATCAATCCCCTTTAAAACATTGCCAAGTGGACATACAGCCTTTACTTAAAGGCATCCAGTGAGGAAGATCCTCCTACTTCCTAAGGAATCAAATTTCATTACAACAAGGCCAAAACTATTAGGAAGATTTTTCTTCATCAAACCTAAACATTTTTTCCTGCAATATCCACTTATTTTTTAATCCAGCTTTCTGGGAAACAAGAAAAACAAGTTAATCTTTCTTTCACATGACAGCTCTTCAAATACTTACAGACAACTCTCATGTTCTCTCTAAATCAACTTTCATTTGATCTAAACAGCTCCATTTCTTTCAAACAATTTTCATACATATGGATTGGCTTTAGTGTCTTGACCATGCTGCTGTCCTTCTTCTGATTGCACTCTAGCTTTTCAATGCTTTTCCTAAAATATGACACTCATAACTGAACACAATTATGTCAGATGAAGTCTGACCAAGGAAGAGTACAGAGGGTGCATCACTCTCCAAGTTGAGAATATTATGACTCTTTACATGTAACTAAAGGTAGCAATGGCTTTGGGAGTTGCAATGTAATACTTCATTTATGTTAATTGCTTGAAGAGCCTTTGTACATGGATGATTGTCCAGTTATACCTTGATTATCCTACATTTTTATGTTGATTTTTTAAACTGATTATAACATTTTCTGTTTAGATTTTTAGATGATATTTCATTAGATTTAGCCCATCATTCTGATCTGCCAACTTTCTTTGTGTCTGGATTTTGTCATCCAACATGTTAGCTAGCTTTCCCAGCTTAGTGTCATCTACAAATTTGACAAGCCTTTATTCAGTTCATGGATAAAAATGTTCAATAGAACATGGCCAGAGAAAAATGGGGGTGCAGGGTGGGGTGGACTCCACTAGAAATTCCCCTATAAGTCAACATAAAATCAGTCAACATTAATGACTGTTCATGCACTGTATTCAATCAATTCTGAATCAACCTCTTTATACTATCAATAAGTTCACATCACTAGCACACACACGCACGCACACACACGCACACACACTTGCTTTGTTGACTCTGATTACTTTGCTCTTTACTAGTTCATGTAAACTTTCCCATATTTTTTCTGTATTCTTAATATTTAAAATTTTTTAGAGTGTGAGATTCCATTTTATTTATATCCCACAATTTTTTCATCCATTCTCCAATTACTAGGCACCTTCTTTGTTTTCAGTTTTATTATTTTGCCAAATACTGATCTAGAAATTTCAGTGTATATATGACATTTTTTTCAATCTTGGTCCTTCTATGGCTATATGATCAGCAATATATGCATGTATATATATATATGTGTGTGTGTTCAAACACACATATATGTGTACATGTGTATATATGAGTCATATATGAGATCTATGGGTCAAAGGGTATAAATAGTTTAGTTACTTTCTAGAATGATTCCAAATTTTTATGAGTAGTTAGAGCACTCCATAACTCCATCAAATACTGAAATGCCAGCCCTCTTGCAATCCTTCAAATATAGATTATTTCCTTCTTTTTGTATTTTTGCCAGTCATCTGGATGGGTGGTCAGAAATCAACTGTGTTTTAATTTACATTTCTCTTATTATTAGTGACTTGGAACAATCTTTCATAATTTAGCCTTTAGTTCATAATTCTTTTTTAAAATTTGTTCATATTCTTCAACCATTTTTCATTACCTAAAAATCTTAGATATGATTTTTGTCAGAGGTATTTGACATAAATAAAATTTCCCAACTGACTGTTTCCTTCTTATCCTAGTTACATGGATTATTTTTCTACAGAACCTTTTCAATTTCATGTAGATGAAATTTTATCTTTTCTCCTTTATGATATAATCTATACCTTGTTTGGTTAAGAATTTTCCCCTAGTTAAGGTATCTCTAGCCTCTAATTTTTATTTTTTTTTCTTTTTGACTTTTTGAAGGGCAACTGGGGTTAAGTAACTTGCCCAAGTTTATATAGCTAGTTTTTTTTTATGTGGGTGTTAAGTGTCTGAGGCTGGAACCGAACTCAGGTCCTCCTGACTCTGGGGCCGGTGCTTTACTCACTGTGCTAACAAGCCACTAGAGCCTCTAATTTTTCCTAAAGCAATATGACTCTTTTATATTAAGCTTTATATCCATTAGGAACTTTTTATGCTGTATGGTATAAGAAAGATGTTAAAGTACATTCATTTTTTACCAAACTGTTTTCCAGTGACCCTAGCTGTTCTCATTGAATTGGGTTTTACATTTCCAAGTGGTTTGTTCTTGACTTAATTAAAAACTATATGATTGAGTTTGATTATTAATGATCCTTGCTTTCCTTATATGTTCTACTAATTTATTTTTCTATTTTCTTCACTAACACAAAGGCTCTTGACAATTTGACCCTTTTGCATAGCATTTGATGACTTTCATAGCCTGGTCCAAATCTCTTCTTTTAACTTTATTCTACATTATTTGCTTGGGCACACTCTGCAGATGACTAAAATTTGTTAAATAAGGAGGTTGGACTAGCAGGGCAGTAATAGTGTGTAGTGTACTGCACTGGAACTCAGAGGACCGCGGGTTCAAACCCCAGTGCTACTGCTTTCTACTTGGGTGATTTGGGGCATGTCACTTCTGCTTTTCTGAGCCTTGGTTTCCCCTTCTACAAAGGGACTTTACTATGTGGTCTCCAACATACCCTTTGGTTCTAGATTTGTGATCTATTTCCCAGATGATCTTTATGGTCCCCTCCATCTCAAAAACTCATTATTCCAAAGATCTTGCTTCCTTTGATGGAAATCACCTGTATTTACACATACACACACAAACACACACACACTATCCATATATCTATATCTTTGTCTATATATATTTTGTTTTTTTAATGAACTAGTGATGTATTTTTATAGGACTCCTAATAAATCCCCTCTACCAATGTAGATTGACACCTGCTGAGCAAATATAGTCTTAGAGAGAAGCCTAGAGTACTGATCAGGAAAGTGACTTGCCCAGGGCCACAAAGACCATATATGTCAGAAACATGACTTGAACCCAGGTCTTCCTAATTCTGATGCCACCTCTCTAGCCACTAAACCACACTATAACTCTCATAGATATATATGTGTATACAATACAAATGCATATTCATATACACATACATGTTCATTTACACAAACACATGCATTTGTATAAACATATGCCCATACAAGGACAATATCTTTGTTGGACCTTGACTATAAAATATGTTACATATTGGGGCAACTATGTGGAGCAGTGAATAGAGAACCCTCCCTGGAGTCAGGAAGAACTGAGTTCAAATCTGTCCTCAGGCACTTAACACTTACTAGCCATGTGCCCTTGGGCAAGTCACTTAACCTCAATTACCCTCCAAAAAGCAAAAAAAAAAAGTTACAGATTTAAACCCTGTTAATGTATATAGCAAAACAGGACCTCTGATGAGCTCAACTGGAGTTATACTAGTATTTAGAAACATCGAAACTACATGTCTACATAATTACTCCATAATTTAAGCAGGTTTTCATCTGAATTAATAATGCATGCTTTCACTAGATTATTCATTTCACTAATTGTGTTCTATATGTGTTAAAAGCTGAAAATTATTTCTTGCAATTTTTGTATTTGGTCTCCAGAATGTGCCGCATATAGATCAATTACTTAAGGATTGTGAAGCTTTAAGTTTGCCATCTTAGTAATAATACACATTTCTAAACCATTATACAATATAAAAGGAGCTTTCCTTACAACAGCTCATTGTTCAAGTCCTCTTATCCTATATCTTACAAAGGAGTAAACCAAGCATTAGAAAGAATAAATTACTCAGTTGCCTAGCTCTCAGAGGTAGGATTTGAACCCAGTTCCTGGGATTTCTATTTCAGTGCTCTTTTTTTTTCCTCTTCGAAATTATCACAGTACATGTGGGGCAAAAGAGTACACAGTGGATGGAGTGCCGGACTTGGATCCACTGAGATTGAATTCTGCCTCAGACATTCTCTACCTGTCTCACCCTCATGACTCACTTAACCTCTCCATCCTTCAGGTTCACCATCTGTAAAAAGGGGATAATAATAGAACAAGCCTCACAGAATTGTAAGCATCAAATGAGTTAACATATGTAAAGTGCTTTGCAAACCTTAAAGCACTAAATAAATAATGCTAGCTATGATTATTATGTGAATAGAGTCCCACAGATGGGGATTTAGCTGTGTGCTATACAATTTTATTTTTCTTTCAGAATGGACAACTATTAAAGGTGCTGCCAAACAAATATATATGAATATAGCATATTATTAACTTAATATATGAATATTAATGTATTTATATATAATAGCATAGTATTGCTTTGCAAGAAATGATGCAAGGGCTGGTTCCAGAGAAAACCAGAAAGATTTGTGTGAACTGAATCAGAGTGAAGTGAGCAGAGCCAAAATAATAATTTATGCAATTATAACAACATTGTAAAGACAACTAGGTTTGAAAGACATAAGAACAATGATCAAGACAATGACCAATCATGATTCCAGAACACTGATGATAAAATGTGCTTCCTACATCCTGACAGAGAGGTGATAGTCTCAGTACAGAGGAGACATTTTTTGGGGACATGACCAATGTGGGAATTTGTTTGCTCCAGCAGCTGAGAAAACCCCAGGGATTTGGGACAAAGCTCTCCTCTCTGGAAGCAGAGTTCTACTGTGGCAAAAAGCTCAAAAGTCAAGTAATTGAGTGGCAACATGAGCAAGCAAAGGAAGCAAAGCAAGCACAGCAATGTAACTTTCGATTCCTTTTGTGGGGACAAAAAGGATCAAAGCATGGAAGAGGAAGAAAACAGTGAAGTCAGAACTCTTACCCCAAAAGCTTCCAAGAAAAAATGAATTGGTTACAGGACATAGAGGAGCTTAAGAAGGATTTTGAAAACCAAATGAGAGAAGTGGAGGAAAAACTGGGAAGAGAAATGAGAATGATGAAAGAAAATAATGAAAAGAGAGTCAACAAACTGACTGAAGAAAATAACACCTTAAAAAATAGACTAACTCAAATGGCAAAAGAGGCTTAAAAAGACAATAAGGAGAAGAATGCCTTAAAAAGCCAAATTTGCCTGATGGAAAAAGAATCTCAAAAGCTCACTGAAGAGAATCATTCCTTCAAAATTAGATTGGAGCAAATGGAAGCTAGTGACTTTATCAGAAATCAAGATACTATTAAACAGATCCCAACAAATGAAAAAATAGAAGTCAATGTGAAAATTCTCATTGGAAAAACCACTGACCTGGAAAATAGATCCAGGAGAGATAATTTAAAATTACTCAACTACTTGAAAGCCATGATCCAAAAAGAACCTGGAAATCATCCTTGAAGAAATTCTCAAGGAAAATTGCCATGATATTTTAGAACCAGCAGGTAAAATAGAGATTGAAAGAATCCACCAATCACCTCTTGAAAAAGATCCTCAAAAGAAAACTCCTAGGAATATTATAGCCAGGTTCCGGAGTTCCCAGATCAAGGAGAAAATATTGAATTTGGCTTAGGGAGGGAATGACATAGAAACCAATAACTCTACAGGAGAGTAGTGGGGGAAGGGGATGAGAGGGGGAATGATGGAGGGGAAGGCAGGTTGAAGGGGAGGGAAGTAAGAAACACACACTTTTGAAAAGGGACAGGGTCTAAGTAGAGAATAGAACAAGTGGGGGGGTGGTATAGGATGGATGGAAATATAGTCAGTCTTTCACAATATATCCACTGTGAAAATGTTTTGTGTAGCTACACGTGTACAACCTATATTAAATTGTCTATCTTCCCAGTAAGAGTGGGTAACAAGGGAAGAAGGGAAAGAATCTGGAATTCAAAGTTTTAAAATCAAATGTTTAAAATATATATATAATTATTGTTTTACATACAACTGGGAAATAAGATATACAGGCACTGGTAACGAGATCCATCTTGCCCTACTGGAAAATCAGAGTGGGGATGGGGGAGGATACAGGAGAAAGCAGATTGGGGGAGAGGGTATTCAGTGGGATTGCTGTTTTGGGGTGGTGGGTAGGGGAAAGATGGGGAGAAAAGTTGTAACTCAAAATCTTGTGGAGATGAATGATGTAAACTAAAAATAAACATACAATTTAATTTTAAAAAAGAATCCCAGTTTTGCCTTTATACTTGGATTCCACCCAGGGCTGGACAAATGGGAAGCAGGGGATCCCAACCTTCATTCCCACCAGATGTCCATTGTTTAGCTATGGTCATATTTTTCCTCCAATCACCTATAAAATACATTCAGGTATAAAATACAGGTGTAAAATAGTCAGGTGTTTAATAACAGTGGTAAAACTATAGTTGACACAGTTTCTTATTTGATTTTGATTATGCTTTTGGATGGCACTCCTCACATTATAACTTCAGAGTATCAACTTTTAATTTATTAATGATATCACCTGTATATTTCTGTGCTTCGTTATCTGAACAGCCACCAGCTATTAATCCCCTGGTGTGGAATTTCAGATATGCCCAGCTCCTCTCCACCATTTCTTTCAATTCTAACTTCCCTTATCATTTCTTAGTTGTTAGAGTCCTTATTGGGATTATTTTAGGAGTCAGCAGCAGCAGGGGGAGGAGAGAGAAATGACTTGTCAGACTATAGGAAAATATTTCCCTGAGTCTTTCTACCTTGCTTTACCTACTAATAGGGTTCAACATGAAGGCTATATGGCGCACTGATGATCAAACTATCTTTATAAGTCTCTTCAACTTAGCTTGAAAAATATAATCCATTTGTAAGAGTTTAACAAAAAGTGATCAATTTTAAAAATGAAAAAAGTTTGTTTTTTCATTCATACTTTTAAAGCATAGCTCATGTTGGTGTCATTTTCCCTCAAGGATAAGAGTTTTGAGACATGTAATAACTTCAAGGTACACCTGTCTCTATTTCCTTTCCATCTACACCAAAAAAATGCAAAGTTCCTATCAGTCATATATTTAATAATGCATCTAGTCTTCCTTAAGCTAAGATAGGATATTTTAAATTTTATCTGTTTTTTCCTATAGGAATGAAGGGATTTCTTCATCTTAATTTTCCAGGAGTATTCAACCTTTGTATTTTTACCTCAGTCTTCAGAAAGTAGTTCTTTAGGTGATATTCTTCCCACTAGGCTGGGACAAACTGTGGATGCATAAATAGAGATGCCGCAAAGCTTGCCCAATACAGATTGGTTCATACATTTAAACTGTACTGTCCTCCCAACCTCCAACCTTCAAGTAGTCTATGGTTATTCACCAGAGTGACCCAGGGACATTACATAACCATTAATATTCTGACTAAAAACACAAGCTTTTCAGATCTAAAATGAATGCTTAAGTTTATTTGACCCTAACCATTTTTTCCTCCTCTATCTTAATAGGACATGCTTTTAAAGGGATCATCAGAGGATATTAAAGGCCAAGGCTTTAAGACAAGACATTATCCAGCACACTTGCTCAAATTAACAACTTTTTTTTTAATGCTTTATTAACTTCTGATTTACATCATTCGTTTCCACCCGATTTTGAGTTACAAATTTTCTCCCCATTTTTTCCTTACCCACCGCCCCAAAATAGCAGTCCACAGGATATCCCCTCCTGCAATTTGCTCTCTCCCATATTTTCTCCCATACCCCTTTCAACTTTTCCAGTGGGTCCCTATACCTCAGTGCCGGTATATCTTATTTCCCAATTACATGTAACATGGTATTCACAATAGTAAATATATATATATATATATATATATATATATATATATATATATATATATAATTCAAATATTTAACAACTTCTTTTAACATTTACATTCTGATAGGTACAAACACTAATTCAAAATACAGATGGCCCTTGATTAGCTACTAAATAATGTGTTTGTTGGCATCTTCCACTTTAAAGTCAGAACATAATGGTTTGAAATAGGACTGAGCACTATCACTGAGCACTAGCTAAGCCCAAAGCAGCATTTGAGAATTGTTCCTCCCTCCTTTACATTGAAAATTGTATCTCATGCATGATAATGTCTACTGGAGGCTTTGAACTTTTCATGTAACGCATGTAATTTGATGGACCACAAAATAAGTGGCAGCCAAAGAACCTAAGAAGATCTCAGAAATAAATAAAACAAGGGTATCCAGAAAAATGAATCATTTTTCCATTGTTCTATGCCCTAGAGAGATGCTGTTCAAAATATTATATTTGAGGAACCATAGATTTAGAGCTGAAAAGACCTTAAGAGGTTGACTAATTCAACCGTCTCATTTTACATGCAGTTCCCTAGGACACCCTCACAAGTGAGCCCTCAGAAACATAGCCTCTGAGGCATTTAGGGGGGTCAATTTTTAATGAAAACCATAATGTTTGAGCCCCTTGTAACATGTTTTATTTTACAAGGTCAGCCAGGGGACATATTAGTTAGGAGCAAAAGGTATTTAATCAAATAATAGCAAATTAAGTGACAAAGAAGTCTCCCCAAGATAAACATAGAGATACACTCTTTTCAGTTGCCACCCTCCAGTATTTAGAAGAAATACTAAAAGGGAACAATGAACAAAATGGACAGACATATAGGGAATATATGTGATTAGGGAATATATATTAAGTGGTTCACATCTAGGGAACATGCGTGGCCAGGGAATGTATGCTTCTAACAATGAAGACTCCTATATATAACTTGTAATGGATATGGTTGCCATACAAATAAATTCAGGAACAGGACTAAAAAGGACCAAGTAAAGTTGGAGAAGCTGGCAACCTTTGTTGAATTCCTGCCATTAATCAAAATTATTTCCCCATATATACAAAGGGTGAAGCACAAAGAAATTAAATTATTTGCCTAAGGTTGGACAGAGAGAGAAAAGTAAAAACAGGAACTTAACCCAGGCTCCTTTTTATGTTGTTGTTGCTTATTTGTTTGTTTGGTTTTTACTATATCAAGCTTTCTCCCACTCCTGGCTAAGTTAAAGCATGTCCAGAGGAGGGAATGAGATGGTGAGGAGACTTAAAATCATGACATGTAATTAACCAATAAGGAAAAAACAAAACAGTGGTTTTTAGTTTAATGAAAGAAAGATATGATTTCTTCCTTTAAATATTTGAAGGGTTGTGAAATAGAAGAAAGATCAAATTTATTCTGCCTGGTCTTAGAACTGGGAACAACAAAATTACAAGGAGACAGATATTGTCTCAACACAAGGACAAACTTGTTAACTTTTAGAACTCTTGATCACTGGAATGGCTTCTATGTATGCATAACTTTTCTGATGTTGTATTTAAACAGAAGCTGGACAATCACTTTATTGTTTCGACCCTGATGACTGAGAATGACTGCAAATAGCAATTTCTGTTTTGACCAGAAATCTGAGAGTCTTCCCTTCTCAGATTGATTATTTTTTTTTACAAGGTAAAAGAGGCCATTCCTTGCCTCATATCTCACCTAGCCTTAATCACTAAATGGGCTTTGACTCAATCAAACTGAGACCCAGGAAAGACCTTAACTTAAAAAGGTCAAGGTCTTCCATGGCATCCATGGCCATCTGGAGAGAGAGAGAGTCTGATGACTTTGCACAATCCTCCCTCACTTAAATCCTATTCATTTTCAAGTCATGACATCTCCTTCCTGATATCATTCTCTACTCTGAGAACAAAGGACAAATAACAACAGAATGACCACTTATTAGGAGATGATGTGTGGTGTGTGTAAGAATTAGAAGCAGCATGCTACAGTTTTAGGAGCACAATCTATAGCCAGAGAACTGAGCTAAAATTTTGACTCTACTACTTATGAAGGAGAAATCATTTAAGTTTTCTTGGTCTCGGTTTTCTCATTAATAAAATGAAAAACTGGGACAAGATGGCCTCTAAGAACCCTTCTAGCTCTAGAACTGTGATTTTATAGCTTTGAGACTGCTTCCAGGCAGAGCCAAGATGGTGGAGTAAAAACAAGACTCTGCATGGCTCTGGCTCCCACCACCTCCAATACATGTAAAAAAAAAATGACTCTAAACAAATTTTAGAGCTATAGACCCCACAAGGTGACAGAGAGAAACAAATCTCCCACTGAAGGCGGCCTGGAAGGTCAACAGGAAGGGTCTATCACAGCGTCCTGGGAGCCAAGCACAGTTCCACATGAGCCATGCAGTTTTGGACCTGGGGTGGCCATGACCAGCGGCAACCAGAGGAGACTTCAGGAGAGTGAATCACCAACAGCTGTGGTGGTTTCCAGACTTCTCAACCCATAAATGCCAAAAAGAAAGTGAAAGATCAGTGTGGAACTCTGTTGGAACTGAATGACAGAAGAGTGAGGTCTGGCCCATGCCCCCGGGGCAAGAAGTATCTGAGCGTGGCTGCTTCTGGAGCTCCTGGCCTGCACATTGTAGGGGGGACCAAGTGACCATTCTTAGGGTAATCACTCTTGCTTTAACCAGCTTGTATCTGGATTACAGTCTTGGGTGGTGGTCCTGGGGTGTGTAGCCAGTGTGCCAGAGCCTATAGAGGCTGCAAATAGGGCATCCGACTAATAGCTCTGGCAGCTGTGAAAACCCCAGTGACTTGGGACATAGGTCTCTACAATCTGGAAGCAGAGTTCTACCATGGCAAAAAGCTCAAAAGTCAAATCAAATTGGTGTATCAGCAAGCACCCCAGTGTCCCCAGGGTGGCTGCCAACACAGATTCTTAGATCTGCTTTGTTAAAGGAAAGCAACTCAAAATGGGTTAACAAGCTTACTTTAATCAGTCAAACATGTATCATTTACCTACTTCAGGGGAAAAAAAGGTCAGCACCCCGAACTTCAGAATATACGGACAGAATTATCAAGACAGAGAAACAGTTCAAGTAGACAGGTTTCCAAACTGTCCAACCATTACATACGTACCAAATCAACATCTGGGTTTTTCAAAGCCGGGGGGCTCTCAACAATGGCTTCCCAGAGTCTTATCTGATCAAATCACAGAACACTTCTCAAAGTGAGCCCCAAAACAAAGCCTCAAATCAGGGTTTATATAGCCTTCTCCTGGCTCAGAGAATGTAACAACCTTCTGGACCCACTGGCCAATCAAAAAGTATCTACTGAAAAACAAGCCTCCCACCCCAGGCTCCAGGTGCACTTTAGCCTAGGGGCAGGGAAGATCTTAAAAATTTACATTCCCATTACAATTGGCTGGAAATATGAGCAAGCAGAGGAAGCACAAACAGACCATAGACTCCTTTTTGGGGGACAGAAAGGATCAAAGTATGGAATGGGAGGAAGACAGTGAAGTCAGAAATCCTGCATCAAAAGCTTCCAAGAAAAATATTAATTGGTTACAGGCCATGGAAAAGCTCAAGAAGGATTTTGAAAATAAAGTAAGAGAAGTAGAAGAAAAATTGGGAAGAGAAATGAGAATGATGCAAGAAAATCATGAAAAGAGAGTCAACAGCCTGTTAAAGAAGACCCCAAAATATACTGAAGGAAATAATGCCTTAAAAAATAGACTAATCCAAATGGCAAAGGAGGCCCAAAAAGCCAATGGGGAGAAGAATACCTTAAAAAGCCAAATCTGCCAGATGGAAAAGGAATTTCAAAATTCACTGAAGAGAATAATTCCTTCAAAATTATATTGGAGCAAATGGAAGCTAATGACTTTATGATTAGTCATTATGTCAAATATGACAATATTTTCACATTGCCTTCTATTTTTTCATTTGTTTGGATGTGTTTAATAGTATCTTGATATTATTTCATTGAAATTTGAATTGAAATATTGAAAACTATTTCATTGGAAAAACCACTGACCTGAAAAATAGATCCAGGAGAGATCATTTAAAAATTACTGGACTACCTGAAAGTAATGATCAAAAAAAGAGCCTAGATAACATCTTTCAAAAAATTATCAAGCAAAATTGCCCTGATATTCTAGAACCAGAGAGCAAAATAGAAATTGAAAGAATTCACCGATTGCATCTTGAAAAAGATCCCTAAAAGAAAACTCCTAGGAATATTATAGCCAAATTCCAGAGTTCCCAGGTCAAGGAGAAAATACTGCAGGAAGTCAGAGAGACTGCTTCCAACTCTGGGATTTTGTAATTCTATGAAATACCAACATGCTACAGAGAGTGGAAATTTTCATTAAATGTGTATTAAAACATGCATACTTACAAAAATGTGTGAGTGCCCCCATTGTTTGCCTCTCAATTCCATGTTATGCCTTAAGTGGCTATTTACTTGGCCTATCATAGATTAAACTTTAAAACCAATGTTTTATTGAAACGTTTCATAGTAGTGATCTGATCTACCTTTTCTTATACATACCAGTTTATTGAGGTTTATTGAGAGGATCAGGACTGGGCTTAATTTTACATAGCACTTTAAGATTGCAAAGTACTTTACATATGACATTTGACCTTCACAACAACACTGTGAGGTAACTTCTGTTTTTATTATACCCATTTTACTCATGAGGAAATTGAGAATAATAGAGGTTAAATGAATTGTCCAGGGGAAAACAGGTAGGAAGTATCCTTGAACTCTGACCTTTCTGACTCAAAGTTCAGTTCTCTATCCACTATAACACCTAGCTGCTTCCACTGGCAAATTGGGACTATTGTCTGTCTATCTGTATGTTCATCTCTCTATTCAGTTCAACACATGGGAAAGGGGTGAGGGAGAGAGTGAAAATGATTTACACGAATGATAAATACAGTATAATTTGAAAAAGGAGAAAACACTAATAATTATAGAGATAAGTAAAGATTCCCATAGAAGCTGATACCTGGGATGAATCTATAAGGAAGCTGAGGATTCTGAAAAAGGCAAAGGTGAAGAGGAAGTATATTCCAGCCATGAAGAACAGTCTGGGAGAAATCACACAGCAGGGAGTTGGAATGTCAAGTCTGAAGAACAACAGGATTAACCTATCAGATCTATCTATCCATCCATCTCTCCATCCATCCATCCATAATTCATCTCTCTGTCTCTGTCTCTGTCTCTCTCTATCATCTATTGTCTACATATCTATAATCTATCTATATATTTCTCTATCATCTAAGAATGAAAATCACCATAAATACTTAATAAAGCTTCTCGATCAATTGATTAATTGCTAGTCCAAATGAGACAGCTTAGGTGTGACCCTGGGATCTATTTCTATACTGTAGAATTATAATATTAAAATATAAATTAAAAATAAATTAAATTATTATAATAGTCTATAGAATACTATAGAATACCATTTAGTGATGCATCACACTAAACTGTTCTGTTGGCTAGAAAATGCTTCTGTATATGAAAAGGTATAATCAAACTTGTGTGAATATTAATAAGGTATGCTAAATCCATTTTTGTTCCTCTGAAATTAGGTGCCTTTATCAAATGAAATGTATTTAATAGCACCCTGTGTACAAGGACAGAAAAATAGATTTCATAGATTTCTTTGTCTTTTGCTCTCTAAACAGCTAGATTTTTTATTTTGCTTTTTTTTTGGAGGGCAATTGGGGTTAAGTAACTTGCCCAAGGTGAGACAGCTAGTTTTTTTTGGGGGGGGTTGTGCATGTGTATTAAGTATCTGAGGCCGGATCTGAACTCAGGTCCTCCTGACTCCAGGGCCAGCACTACTCACTGCGCCACCTAACTGCCCCAACAGCCAGATTTTCTAAGGTAGTAAAATGGTGAATCTCTTATTTAAAGCCTATATATAACCTATGCTGCTATCTTCCTTCACCTCCCATTCAAATTTCTCTCTCTCTCTCTCTCTCTCTCTCTCTCTCTCTCTCTCTCTCTCTCTCTCTCTCTCTCTCTCTGTCTCTGTGTCTCTCCCTTTTTCTCCCTCTCTTCTATGTGAGGTTGGAAATTCATCATTTTGGTGCAAAGTTATATTTCTTTTGGTAAAAGGCCTCATCCAAAAACTTGAGAAAATCTCCTCAGTAAATGTCCTAGTGTACTAGCAACAATTCTACATCTGCCATAATAATAGTCAGGAAAAAAAAAAGCAGAAATGCATTTGCTGGACTGAAAGAATGTTATACTCATTTCCTACATAGTTCCATACTGAATAGTCCTCATTGTCATGCACAAAACACATATGATGTTTTCTCTCCCTCTGGGGTCCCTACTGGGAATAATCAATGCTCCCCTATATTCTGTGTCTTCCCCTGAGGCTTTCTGCTGCCCCTGACCAGTATGGCTTCCTCCAACATACATCTGTGGCATATGTTTACTATAACCTCTATAAACCATTAGGGGAACTTTGGCCTGGTCAGAATAAGTCTTAGGGTTCTTCTCATCTGTTTCGGGCTCCCTCAGCAGGAATAAGTCTCCCCTTTACTAAAATGGAAGGAAATTCTTAGAAGTGTCTTTGAAGAATGACATACCTTCTGTCTTTGTAGATTTTCTCACCCCCACTCTAATTCATGAACGTCCCCAGGACAGCCTCCAAGTTTGAAGCAGGGAGACCAAAATGTCCTTCCTACTTGATGTCCTTCCTACTTCTGTTCATATCAGTTGCCATTTATAAAGCACTCTTCAGTTTGCAAAGTGTCCTACATGTATTTTTTTCAGTTTATCTTCCCAACAATCTGTAGCAGCAAGCACCCCAAGCACGTCCTCAGGGTTTGCTGCCCATACAGGTTCTTGGATCTGCTTTGTTAAAGGAAAGCAACTCAAAATGGGTTAACAAGCTTACTTTAATCAGTCAGACATATATCATTTACCTTGTTCAGGGGGAAAAGGTCAGCACCCCAAACTTCAAAATATACAGACAGAATTATCAAGACATTAACAGAACTGTCCAACCATTACATCCATACCCAGTCAACATCTGAGTTTCCACATCTGGGTTTTTCAAAGCCGGGGGACTCTCAACAACGGCTTCCCAGAATTCAGATCAAATCACAGAACACTTCTCAAAGTGAGTCCCAAAACAAAGCTACACATCAGGGCTTATATAGCCTTCTCCTGGCTCAGAGAATGTAACAACCTTATTGACTCACTGGCCAATCAAGAAGTATCTACTGAAAAACAAGCCTCCCTCCCCAGGCTTCAGGTGCCTTTTAGCCTAGGGGCAGGGAAGATCTTCCAAATTTGCATTCCCATTACACAATCCTACAAAATAATCACTGTTAGTACTTCACTTTGATGAGGAAATGGAGGCTTAAAAGCATTTAAATGATTTGCCTGGGTAACATAAATTTCGAGTAGAATTTGAAATTAGGCCTCTCTCTCTTACTCAAGTTCAGTGCTCTTTCCACATTACTTCTCCCTTTCCTAATATTCGGGATAAGCATGACTATTACTCCAGGGGCTAAAATAACAAACTTCAGTGCAACAGCATTTATGAAATACGTACTGGGTCCAGAGCACCATGTGTGGTTCTTGGGGAGAAAGAAAATTTAGTCAAGGTCTAGTGTATTTGTCTTATGGTTTAGCAATAGTATATGTTATTACATGGGCAACTAGGTGGGTGCATTGGATAGAATGCCAGGCCTAGGGTCAGTAAAACTCATCTTCATGAGTTCAAATCTGGCCTCAGACACTTAATGTGTGACCCTGGGCAAGTCATATAACACTGTTGCAATCAGTTCCTAGTCTGTAAAATGAGCTGGAGGAGGAAATGGCAAACCACTCCAGTACCTTTGCCAAGAAAACCTCCAGATATGGTCACAAAGAGTCAGACATGATTGGAAAATGAGTGAAAAAAATCGTATTACATGGAAATCAGTAAGGAATGGTGAAAGGAACACTAACTCTGGATTCAGAAGTCCTAAATATTTTGTGAGGCTTACTACCTGTGTGACCTTGGCAAGTCACTTAACTTCCCTGGGCCTCAGTTTTCTCATCTGCAAAATAAAGGGGTTGAACAAGATGGTTTTATAAGGTCTCTTTCAGTTCTAGATCCATAATCCTGTGATATTCTCCACAAGTACTTGGGTGGGATTCTTTGAATTTCCTAAGTGATCATTACTAATTACCAGACACAGGTGGAGTCATGTTTTCTATATTTGTTAAATTTCCATGCCCATAGAGACACTAGATTTTTCTTAAATCACCTTTAAGGGAATGAAAGATAGGGAAGAAAGATCCCAGCATAATCTATATATAACCTGAATTCAATTCTGAGTTCTGAAATTATCTCACAAAGTGAATCTGGTGGCTATCTTTGAAAGAGTCCTAGCAGAAAAAGAAATAAGACTTTAGTTTACATTTCATAGAGTCATAGATTTAGAATTAAAAGGGATCTCAGATACTATTGAGTCTACTCCAGCCATCACTTTACAGATGAGGTAAATAAGGCTGGTCAGGCTGGTAGAATGACTTATTCATGGTCGGAGAGATGGTAGGTACCAGAGTTACAATTTAAAACCTGGTCCTCTGGCAACAAATTCAGCACTTTTTGGATTGTACTATTAAGTAGTAAATACTTTTAAAGCTGCCTTTAAGCCTAGGATTGGTGACTTGATTTTAATTCAGGCCATAACAGAATTAAAAACGAGTCTTCTGGAAATACAATATTAACACTGATTTATTTATATGCATTATTAAACTGCTTCAAATCATACTATATTTAGTAGTAAGCTTTCTTAAAAAAAAATTAAATGCACATGAGAAACACCTGGTTTGGAGCTCAGAAGTGAAATCTAAACCAGATGGACTTTGTTGAGAATATGGTTATTTACTCCTGTGATGAAATGGGAAGCATTACTTGTTTTTTTTTTGGTGACATCTACAAGTATACACTTAATAGGCTGCTTTTGTGGGCTCTAAAGGTCAGGTGGTAGGTCTGCTGGATTTCTTGCCTGTCCTACAAGGTCACATGGAAATGGATGGCTATTGTGTTCCATTTCAAAACATGGTTATGGTTTATGATTAAATCCAATCTTGAAAAGTTAGGAAAGCCAGAAATAACTTTGCCCTAATGTTTTTTCTTTAGGTATAACCACTGATTTGGTGTGATAACAATAATAAATCACCTTTCTATAGTACTTAAAGACTTACAAATTATTTCCCCTATAATAGTCCTATTTCAAAGTTCATACAGGGATCTTTATTGACAATTTGCCAATGATAAAACTGAGGTTTGGAGAAGTTAAGTGGTTTGGCTATTGTAACACAGATAGTAAAAGCCAGAAGTAGGACTGGAGCCCACATCTCCTAACTGCAAGGGCAATTTTCTTGCTCTTATATCACACAGATCACACAAAGGTTCAGGAATGTATGAAAGATCACTCATTTTAATTTTATATTCCCTTAGGCTAAAATATGATCTAATTTATGTATGTGGGAAATAGCATTTTTTAAATAGTTTGCCTTCAAGAAAGTCATTGAGCTTTTGAACTGTGAGATACCCCAAGGTATTATACAATTCATTTCCCTGTCTTGTAAGGTTTTTATTCTATGGGCCATGTTTCTCCAATTTAATATACTTTAATATCTTGGAGACTTTTCTCTACATTGTTATTGTTGTTGTTTTTAACATTTTATAGGTTTCAGTGCAGCATTGAGTTGTCTATATGATACCCTTTATTCTTGATCTAAGACTGGATTACTTTTTCTTCTGCCCTAGATGAGGGCTTCCAGCATGCTGGCTCAATTATCAATGTGTGACTTACAGATGAACATGGATGAATCACACAAGATGAAATGATGTGAGCATCTGGCAATCTGTACCAGATTATAGATCACATGAAATCATTAGTCAATTAACAAAATATGAAGATAAACTAAAAACATTGCTTTATCAAGGAATATAGAATGATAAGGCAGAAAGAGTACAGGATTGGATATCCAAGGACCCGACTTCAAACAGTGGCTTTGCTACTTATTAATTGTGGGTAAATCACCTTAAACCATTGCCTCAGTTTCTCCACCTGTAAAATGAGGGAATTAAAATAGATGACCTCTAAGTGCCTTTCAGTGCCAAACCTATCATCTAATGTTTAAGAGTGTACTTAGTAAATGTTAAACAGGCTACCCTTTGAGGGAAAAAAAAATCTACACAGGATGCACTTTTAAGCTTGATCTGTAATATTAACACTTTTTTAAGTTTACACAATCAATAAAACAATAATTCAAGCTCTGACTTATGACATTAGCCAATTTCCTATGTGTAAATAATCACACTGAAAATGCCTTGCTTATTTACATATAAGTAGATTTCAGAAGAAAAACAAAGATAAACTTGAAATACTGAAGTTTGCACATTGATCTCTCTGCTAGACACCATGAGAGATTAAAAGAGTAATAAGACATGTGCTCTTCCCTCAGGTTACTTACCACATGATCACAGACAGAAGCAAATAATAATTACCACAGCAGAAGCAGTGTGGTGTAATAGAGAAGCCACATGAAATCCTGACTTTCCTATGTGCTACATGACCCTTGTCAATTCATTTAACGTTAGCATTAAGTTCTGTAATATCAGTTGTAAAGAAAGAAACAATTTGCATTGGTCAAGGAATTTCCTAGCCAGGAAATGAGAGATCCAATTAAAATAAAAAAAAACAAACCTAAACAAAACAGAATAATAGCACTATTAATGACAGACAGTGTGTTATAGTGACAGGAATACTCTATACTTGGGGAGACTTGAATTTGAGTATTCTCTCAGATTTATTACCTGTGTGACCTTGGGCTTGTCACAATCTTTGTGAGGCTCAGTTTGCTCATCTATAAGGTGGGGACAAAACATCTATAATCCTTACAGCATCGGGCTTATTATGAAAATAAAATGAGACAATACATTAAAGTGTTATGTAATGTCTAAGGCATTATGTTGTTGTTCAGTCGTTTTTTGGTCATTTCTTACTCTTTGTGATCCTATTTGGGGTTTTCTTAACAAAGATAATGGTGTGGTTTGTTATTTCCTTCTCCAATTTGTGTCATAGATGAGGAACTGAAGCAAACAGGGTTAAGTGGCTTGCCCAGGGTCCCACAGCTAGTAAGTGTCTGCGGTCAGATTTGAACTCAGGAAGATGCCTCTTCCTGACTCCTGGTCTGAAAGAGATGGGCAATAAAGATGGTCAAAGACCTCAAGATCATGACAAATGTGAATTAATTAAAGAAACAGTGTATTTATTCTGAAGAAGAGAAGATAGGGGGGCTTGGGGTTTGGTAGGTGGTTTAAGTAGTTGAAGGACTGTGCTGTGGAACAAGGATTAGTCTTGTTCTGTTTTTCTCTAGAGGCCAGACAAAACTAGGAGTGAGAGGTAGAGTGGGCAGAAAAGATTTAGGCTCCATATGTAGGGGTGGGAGGGAAAGGGAAAGGAGACCTTCCAAATGTTGCCTCTAAAACTGCCTCTCTGATGTCCTCAGTTGTTTGTTCTCTCTACCTCCTCCAATGACCTCATATTTGTTTATGTCTGTGCATGGAATATTTCCTACAGAAGGATATAAACTAATTAAGAGCAAAGACAAACTTTTGGTTTGGGTTTTTCATCTCCACAGAGCAAGTACCTAATAAGTACAGATTGGGTCTAATTCATTTGAAGTCCATGTTTATAAATGATTCTCATTCATTTGGGGTCACTTCCAAATAATTCAGAAGGTACAGGTAGAATCAGTTTCCCAAAAGCTAACTCTTCCTTTGAAGAAGTTTTTCAATGTTCTTGCACATTGAATGACACAATTTTTTTTTCCTCACAGGATTGTAGAATCTGGAACTTTGATATTATCTAGTTCAAACCATACCAGAACAGGAATCCTGTCCTCATCCCCAAGTGGGCCATGGTGGAACACACCTGTAATCCCTGCTTCTAGGGAGTCTGAGGCTGGTGGATATCTTGAACTGAGGAGTTCTGAGGTGCAATAGAAAGGCTAATGCTGGTAGGGTCTAGGCACTGTTAGACACCAATATGGTGAACCCCCAGTAGCAGAGTACCATCAGGCTGCCTAAGGGATGGGGGTGGGAGAGGCTAAGGGGGGACAGGAAAGTAGACTGACCTGGAAACAGAGAAAGTTGAAATTTCCTTGCTCATTAGCAGTGGGATTGAGGTAGGAGTGGCTGTTGCATTGCCAGCCTGTGTCATTAGATAGGAAGACCCTGAATAAAAAATAAAATAAAAAATAAGTGGTCCTTAAGCCTCATAAATTATTATTCACAGAATCTCACATTATACTTTATACTTCTCTTGATTGATGTTGTATTGTAATAATGATATTAGTTGATATTTAGATAGTGTCTTAGGGAAGCTGGGTGGCACAGATGAAAAGGTTTATAATCTGTTATAGATTCCCCACAGACAGCTCTAGCTTAAGACACCACTCTAGGTTGAGGTAGTTTTCAGTCTTTTTTTCTTCCAAAGCATCATTTTCATAAGTTGTTGTCCAGACAAGGTATTCCGTACCTTTGTCCTACCGTTTCTTTGGAAACATAGGCTTGGAATATGTTCCTTTTTTATCTCTGCCCTGAGGTATAAACTTCCTGCAGGAAGCCTTTCCTCTTCCACCCCAGTTATTATTAAACTCTGTCTGTCTCTGTCTCTGTCTCTGTGTTTGTCTGTCTCTGTCTCTGTCTGTCTGTTTGTCTCTCTCCCTCTCTCCTCCCCTCTAAATGACTTCAAATTATTTTTTATGGATCAATGGAAAAAAAGAAAAAATTATTAATGCTACATATCAATTACTTTGCTAAACGAATGCAAACACAAATGCTTTTCAAGTGGCTTATATTCTAAGAAAATACATAAAGAGGAGTAGTGTACAAAGAAGGGCACTTATGTGCAGAAAATGCTAAGGATGGTGAGTAGGGCCACAGGGGAGTGGATTGATACATGCTTCTAGGATCAATATTCAAGCTGATTTTATTGTGGTTCCAGTACTAGAAAGGAGAAAGAGGAAGCCAAAGAACACGAGTGAGGGCAACGCATCTGGGGAAAAGTAATCCAGTGAAGAGGGATTGAGGTGAAGCATGTCTGGGGCTTGTCTGAAAGACTGGGCATAGAGATTAAAATAAAGCATAGCAATGCCCCAGGGTGTGGGTTCAGAGAAGAGAGGATTAAAATCTCTAGGTTATGGTCTCAGGGACCAGCAGCAAGGTAGCTAGAAAGAAGATGGCTAAGGAGTAGGCAATATTATGGTTGGGGCCTGCCTGAGCTCATGTATGTCATTATTTGTATTTTGTATTATTTTGTAATTATATATATTTAAAATATATAGTATATGTATATAACATATGTATATACAAACCTAGAAAGACACCTGTAAAACTCTAGATCTCATAAGTCTATATTATGGAACTCCAATGCAGATTCAAAGTGACAATGTGCCACATTTCAAAGATAATGAAATGAAGAGATATTGTATATTAAACAATATAGAATGGATATATCATATTCCATATTATCCACAAGCATATAAGTTAATTGAAAGAATGAATGGATTACTGAAAGAATAGTTAAAGAAGTTAAGATCTAATAATTTGCATCAGCATTGGAAAGATAATTTGTTCATTGCTTTATGTAATTTGAATAATAGGCCATTGGGAGAAAGTACACCTCTAGCCAGAATGATGACTCCAAATCTGCAAATTAGAAAACAGCCAACACATAAGATCCCAAATATTGAGTATTGGACTGTAAGGCAAAATGTCCCAGCACTGTATACAGGAACACCTGATTTTATAGGATATGATTTACAATGTTTACAGGACTCTTGGTTGATAGAAAAGAAATAAGAAAAATCTCCACTGGAACATATGTGAGAATCCTAAAAATCATTTTGGATGGATATTACCTAAATCAGGATTAGCAGCTCAAGGAATACATGTATAGGCTAGAGTAATGGATTCTAATAATGAAGGAGAAATTATTGTGACATACCAGAATTTGGTTGAAGAACCCATACAGTTTTGTAAAAATGATAGAGTGTTCAAGTGATCATTATTCCTTGTGGAACAATACCACTTGTGAAAACTGACCCTCCTTCTGAAATAACTGTCAGAGAAACTGAAGGGTTTGGTTGTACTGATAGAATAAAATTGGAAGCTAAAGTATGGGTAAAGAAGAAGCCAAACAATGTTCCAAAGGCTGCAGAGATTATAGCATATGATAAAGACAATATTGTAACTGTTGTTTATTCAGGAGAAGATGGTTACCAAATTGTACCCTTAACTCATATAGTCTACCATGAATGAGGCTATGATAGTGAGTTCATGGACTCCAAAAGCACAGCTGTTCCTATATTTGTTTTATTTTGGCTTTTTGTCTTGTTAAACTTGTTTGCAAGATTTGTTTCCTGCAGCCTTAGTACCCTCCACCTGCAGATGGCCTGTCCATGACTGTGATGTGCCATGACCTTTTGAATGGGACCCCCTGGACCTGGCATCAACCAAGCCTCAGATGCCAGATAAAGAATTGACCTCTCAAATGGAACCTCTTGGGATAGGGACAGTTCTATATCCAATTTCAGCTGGAAGTAGCTATGGAGAATATATCTTCACCCCTTACCCCAAGATTTTGAGCCCCATTCATTTGAGGGGTGAAGGATGGGGTGGTTGTGCCCAAGCCCCCACCCCAAGATATCATTTTATGTGCTTATTTTCCATTATTCCTGTTCTATTGTTGCAAAGTTCTGTTGAAACTAGTTATTCCACCAGTTATTCCTAAACTCTCAATAATCTATGTAGTGAAATGTATTGTTAATGTATTTTTTCTGTATAAGGGTTGTGAAAGGTCTTGGGGACTAATGTAATGATAATGGGAATTTGGAGATCTTCCCTGCCCCTTAATAATCCTAAGCGAATTTAAAGACCTTCCCTGCTTTGAAGATATACCCTGCCCCTTAACAGGCTAAATGTAATTACATAGAACCTATGGTGGGTGGAGTTTATTGAAGGATGGAGTAGAGCCTACAGGAAGTTAGCAGTCAGAAAGCTAGAGACTGGAGGGAGGAGAGAACACACTGAGAGAGACAGTTAGGCTTGTGAGTAAATGTTGATCTATAGGAAGGCTAAAGGATGCCGTGCCTCTCTGTGATGTTATGACTTAGTTTCTTTGCTACTATGATGGAATTGACTTACTGGTTTGGGAATTCTGTTTTCCGATGTCTGAATAAATGTTCTGTTTCTGCCTTCTATATGGAGAGTCTGTTATATTTTGCACTTGAGCACTATGAGAATATTGAGTTGGAGCTACAGTTATATACATATATTACATAAATGTATGTGTAATATATGTATGTTCATACACATATATAATATATGCATATAAAATATTTATATGTTATATATATATATGATGTTGCAGCATCCTATGTGAATATAAGCTTCCTGAAGGCAGAGATCATTGACTTTGTTTGTATCCCCAGCCTCTGGCACAGTGTCTTTATCACAGAAGGCATGTAATGAATGTGTGGAATTGAATTGGTCTTCAAGATCGTTGAAGTTGAAATATTGAAAAACATCCTAGAGCTACTTTGAGAATGACCAAAAAGCTTCAAAAGTACCAGATTGCATGTTCCCATAGATTCCTAGGATCCATGTTATATGATCTGCATTTTGTAACTGCTCATCCCTAAATTCAGTCCAAGATGTGGATTCCACTCTATATACATCCTTATGTTACTGGAGGCATTCATAGGTTACTTTTGGAATTCCTTCTGATCTTTCACATTCCAGAAGGACTAATTAGCAACACTCCTTGAATAGTAATAGGCTACTCTGAAAGATCAAGAATTAGGGCATAGTAACTTGGGGTCCACTCTAATTTGTACTTCTTTGACTTGCATGAATTTGAATCAATAACAGATATAGCTTTTGAGGTCACCTATCCCTTCTGAATAACTTGCCAAAAAGGTTTGCTCTATGACCTATATATGATTGTATTTACTTAGTGATCTATCTATATGCATACATATGGATGTGTTTTTATGTGTGTGTATCCCCTGGGGGTTTTTGAAGCCAGGAACATTTTTACAAATCAATCAATCATTACTTTTGTGCCCAGACAGATAGAACACATAGAAATAACTCCAGTGGCCTCAGTGGAAATGAATGATGTGTTTTTTATTCTTGTAGCTGGCAAGGCCCATAGTAACTGGTGAATCAGTTTTCAAAAACATAGACTCAAGGAACTTCCCACTCCAGGATGCCAATGTATCTGTGAACTTGGACTGTGACCTTGGGCAAATACTTAATCCCTTTCAGACTCAGTTTCTTCATCTGTAAAAAGGGGATAATAGTAGCACTTAACCTTGTAGGATCGTTTGTAAGGATCAAAAAATATAAAATATGTAAAGTTCTTTAAAAATCTTAGAAGACTATACAAATGCTGCCAATGATGGTGATGATGATGATGATCTCACTGATGTAGGCATTCTCTCCAATATTTCATGCCTAGACATACCACATGATTTTCATCTATGCCCTTCTAGAATTTCACTGTAGGGGGACACCTGATGTAACCTTCCTTTCATTCTCTTCTTATGTTCATAGCAATCAGTGAAACGGTACAACTCCAAATGATATGACCTTAAAATTAATCAGATTTATGTGATATTTACCTTAATCCCAGATGCTGTTGCTGTATTCTAACTTGAAAAGTGAGGGCTCTAAGTAAAGATTGGGCTCTAAGAGAATTCCATACCTCTCCCCACCTCCCACCCCCAGTAGTAGGCAAAAATGCATGAGCAAGTTTTTTATAATTCTCAGTGAGTCAGTAATCTTCTATTACCTCACCCTGGCTCTCCCTGGATAGCCATATCAATGCATCAGTCTAAGGGATATAGTTTGTGTGTCCATATAAGCCAATGAGGCTATTGCTAAGACCTCACCTCTTACTCTTACACCACCTCTTTCCTCCCAAAACTTTCCTTTTACAGAGGGTAGGTTCTGGACTTCCTAACAGTCTCCACTCACCTCCTACAGCTTGTTTTATTGTTATTCAGTCACGTCTCACTCTTTGTGATCCCATTTGGGGTTTTCTAAGCAAAGAAACTGTAATGATTTGCCATTTCCTTCTCCAGCTCATTTTACAGATGAGGAAACTGAGGCCAACTGAGGTTAAGTGACTTACCCAGGATCACACAGCTAGCAAGTGTCTGAGGCCAGATTTTAACTCAGGTCTTCCAGATTCCAGGCCTTGCGCTTTATCCACTGTGCCACCTAGATGCCTTATCTACATCTCCGATTAGGCTCCACTCTACACAAGATGCCCCATCCAACATATATTGATCACCTGAAATCTCCCTTTCATTCTGTTTAAATCAACCTTGGATACACAACACCTTCCCACATTCCTCAGCCTCCTGTCTCCTATGATTTTAGGGCTGGAAGAGGAGCACTAAATTTCTCCCTAGGCTCTCCTTTTATAGGGAGCAGGATCTGGACTTTCCAACTCTTCATTTTCCCTCTGGAGTTCTGCTTGGTTTGAACTGCCTTGAACAAGTTCTACGTATGTCTCCAAGCTCATGCTTTTCTGCTTTCTTTTATGTGTTGTCTTCTCCCATTAGGTTGTAATCTCCTTGACAGTAGGAACTGTCTTTCATTTCTTATTTGTATCCCCAGTGTTTATAGCACCATGCCTGGAACATAA
Source organism: Petaurus breviceps papuanus (assembly GCF_028583685.1). Taxonomy (NCBI): domain Eukaryota; kingdom Metazoa; phylum Chordata; class Mammalia; order Diprotodontia; family Petauridae; genus Petaurus; species Petaurus breviceps. The sequence goes on along the minus strand of NW_027187460.1, from coordinate 53,383,027 downwards.
CAGACACTTAATAAATTTTTATTCAATTAATTTATTCATAGTCACATGTTTGCATCATGTGATCACTCCACAGAGGAACAGAATATGATCAACTTTATACTGTACTTTTTCTTGGGTAAGAACAAGAGCAAGAAATATTAATTAACAAGCCACCTCCCCTCAAGCCCAGTGCCTACAACTTCTGGACCTAGAAAGCACCCACACAGAGAATCCAAGCATCCCAGAAAAAGTCTAGCTTTATTCGCTTAACTGTTCTCAGACTCTTCCTATAAGGAGGCAAAGGAATGTATTGATCAATTAAACAACAAGCATTTATTTCATGCCTACTGTGTGCCAGGCATTATCCTAAACACAATAACATAGTTCCTACCCGATGTTTAACTCAACACCGTCCAGTAGAGCCAGTCTTTAGATGAAGATTCAGAAGATGCAGCACCTCCTTCCCAAAGCATGGAACATGGAATCAGGGCCAAATAAGCCCAAAGCTCTATCAATGGAGGCTATTTCGTTCAGTGTCCTGTCATTGGCAGAGAGTTTCTGTTTCTTGTCATGGCTAATTCAATAGTTGTGGAATGAGTGAAGGCAATAGCATAGTGATTTAGGACAGAAACATTCTCTACATTGCTGACCATGTTGCCTTCTCAGTTAATCCACCCCTCTCTGTCCTTGAGATCTTCAATTCAAGTTTCCAGTGACTGAGACAATATGTCACCTGTATGCCAGTATGTTTTAATCAGCAGTCTAATTTTGTGAGTCCTTTCTTCCCTGTATACAGAAAGTGATAGGAAGGCATTATATTCTGGTTCAATTAATTCAGTAATTTTGAATGAAATAATTGACCCATCCAATTAAACAAACAGTAAACTCAATAACACACAAACACAACTTGATTGGTATTTGCTTAACTAATTTAATATTGATGGAAGTGATAGTTAATTAATAAATAATAGTTCAATTGCTTACGTATGTAACTCCAATAAAAATAAAGTGAGTTAACAAATTAGGAACATTTTTCCCTTGTAATTAATATAACTTAAAAACAACAAAGCCCAAAGTTTCACGATAACAAGAAATATATTTCTATGGTATGGATCATGGAAATCAAAATACACCCCTTCTCTTCCCATCAACTGGGGAATGGTTAAGCCAGCTTTGGTATATGATTGTGATGGAATATTATTGTACTATAAGAAATGACAAGGAGGATAATTTTAGAAAAAATCCTAGAAAGACTTACATGAACTGATGCAAAGTGCAGTGAGTAGAACCAGGAAAGCATTGTAGAAAGTAAACATAATATAATAACATGAAGAACTCTGAATGACTTAGTTATTCTCAGCAATACAACAATCCAAGGGGCTAATGATAAAGCATAATTTCTGCTTCCAGAAAACTGATAGTTTTTGAAGGCAGACTGAAGCATGCTAGTTTTCATCTTCTTTTATTGTTTTTCTTTTATTCAAGCTTGCTTGTACAAAATGACTAATATGAAAATGTGTTACACGATTACATATGTATAACCTAAATCTGATGGCTCACCATCTCAGGGTGAAGGGAAGGGAGGGAGGGAGAAAGAAATAGAATTTGGAACTCAAAACTTTAAAAAATGTTTTAAAATTATTTTAACATGTAATTGGGGGAAATAAAATATATTAAAAATAATAATATATTGAATGCAATAAAATATATGAAATAAAATAGAAAAAAAATCCCTTATCTAATTAAATTCTCAACTTTAGTAAATAGGAAGTTTTAAAAACTGGGAGTGACTCTTACATAGAAGACCACAGGAGAAACAGTGCGGTGTTACAGGTCAACGGTGAACTGTGCAAAATTTCAGAGTGGTTTGTGAGAGGTCTGGTTCTAATTAGTAGTTCTCCATGATGAATACTAAACACAGACAGGCACACAAGATTAAATAAAATAGAAGGGCCATTTTACTCAATGGAAACCTTTTAAAAATGGTTCAGAATAGCTTGTTGCATACCTAACAATTTTCTCCTAGTGTTTATTACAGGATGTTGCCAAAGTTTGCCTATTTGGTCTCCTGCCAACTGTTTTGCAATTTTCCTCTGATCTGAAAAAAAATGTCTTGCCCAACTTTCTTTTTGAGTCATCAACTTTTCCAGACATCGCACAGTTTGCTCAATTAAAATAAAGTTAATTGGTATTTTGCCCTTCACAAAGATCAAGTCATTCCATATGGAAGCATTTGTAGCTTGCTGCTTGCTGGAGGAAAGATGCTGTTATGAAGGCAAAGGAAGCCAGGTGTACAGCAAGAAATAATATTTCTTCTTTGGGGGAATATGAAATTCCTTCCTTTCTAAAAGAGGAAAAAATGAGATTTTTTATGTAAATAACCTCATTTCAGGATAGGAAATATAATATTCTGAGTTAGCATCTCAGGTATGGCTGATCAATCAGCAGGTTATTTTCATTCTCAGAAATCTAAGTATTTGACTTGATTATGTATTGAATTCTTTGTCTTATTTTAAAGAATCAAATTGTGGGGTTGGGTTACTCTGTTTTAATACCAAAAGCAAATATTTCAATGAGAAGGTGTAGAACCCCCTAGGGGATACATGATGAAGGGTCTTTACCTTACACTCCTCCCCTTCCCCACTTCAGAACAGGCACAGATAGCATCTGACTGAGTCTAAGTGTGGGGGTGGGGAAATGTGAAGAGAGAGGGGGAGAGAGAGAGACAGAGAAACAGATAGAGAGAGAGAGAGAGACAGAGAGACAGAGAGAGAGAGAGGGAGAGAGAGAGACGGGGTGGGGATGGGGGTGATACAATATAGAGTATGATAGGAGCAAAAGAAAAATCCAGATATTTTCCAAAAAAATTTGAAAAGGGAGAGCTCACTTTTATCTGGGGGATCAGAGAGGGCTTCCTGGAGAAATTGGCACATGCACTGAACCTTAAAGGAAGAAAAGGATGAAAAGGTAACATGCCCCAGAGAGGTGGAAGACACGTTCCAAAAATTCAGGGAAGAAAAGGTACAGATAAATATCAGGGAACATCTAGTAGCCCAGTTAAGCTAGAACATACATTTCTTGAGGGGGAATAATGTAAAATCAGTCTGCAAAGAGAGATTGGCTTCTGATTTTGGAGGTCTTGGAAAGCCAGGCCAAAGGGTTTCCATTATATCCTGTAGGCACTTGGGAACCAAAGAAAGTTTCTGAGAAAGGAGTTGTTTCTGTGGTAAGGAGGATGAATTTGGGACATTGTGTGAAGGACAGACTGGAGGCAAGTAAAATAGCTATGAAGCTACTATAATAGTACTGCTGAAAACTAATAATGACCTCCACTATGAAGATGGAGGTATGAGTGGAAGGAAGGGTACATCTGTAAAAGATCATGGAGATGCAGAAGTAATAGAATTTGGCAACTTATTTGTTGTGAGGGGTGAGAGAAATGGAAGAGTGCAAGAGGATGGTAATTTCCAGATGCTGTGACCAGAAGGATGATTTGGAATCAACTGAAATAAGGGAATTTGGGAAAGAGGCAGAATGGGGAAGGAGAAGAGGAATGTTTTTTTTTTCTTTCCTGTGGCCTAACATATCTTTCTGAACTCTTATTGTCCTTATTAAATTCTAGTCAATATCATAGTCATTTATAGATTTTAAATACAAGGGCATCAACCATGTCTTGATTATCTTTGTAGTTCCCTAACCCCAAAAGAGTGATGTGTACATATGCAGCTAGCACTTCAATGGATCCAAGTAACCTTTATCTATTGGGTCCCCAGGATATTTTCCTTCCTTTTTCATTGTGTTCAGTGCCTGGCTCACAGTCTTTCTATTCAGTCCCAAATCCTGCCCTCTAACTAATTCTCTGTCTCTTTCTTTCTGTCTCTGTCTCTCTCTCTCTCTGTCTCTCTTTCTCCTCCACATCTAATTTTCCAATTCCTCAGTCTCTTTGATTCCCCAGATTACTCCTCTATTCCACTTCACCTGCACAGAGAAATTACCCTTGCCATTACCCACAAGTGTTCCACTTCTATGATCACAAACTCTAAAATTCTTTTATCCGATCATAATCTCTTTTTATTTTATCTTCACCTCTGTCTTACAGTTTCTAATATTGTTCTTAATCATTGCCATGACCTCCAATCTCTCCACTCCTCAGTTCTTCCCAGGCCATGACACCTGCACTGCCCACATTTTCCTTTCTTCCTTATCTTGACCCTATGGTGAACTAGTTCAACTTAACACTATCCTCTATACTTAAGTCTCTTGCCCCCTTGCCCTATCACCAATCATGCATATTGTTCCCACCAACCACTTCCTTTCTCCTATTCATTTGTTGCTGAATGCAACTGGACAAAAGTCATGAATCTCTGATGATCAGGACCACTATGAATTTATGCTATACAACTCCAACTGAGCTCTCACTACATGAAGACAATCCTTTTGCACTGTCATATTCAATTCACTATCCCACTCACTACAGTGATTATTCTGTCCTCCCTCCTCAAAAGTCTGTCTTGCTTCTGACTACTGTCTCCCCCAATCCACTCTCCCCTCTGATGAGATATTTCTTTCTTTCTTTTTTGTAAAACACATTTATTTTCAGTTCATAGAACAAAACAAGAAGTACCATAACATAGGACAATAAAAAGATGATTGCACATGAAAATGCAAATCCACCATGTACAACTTGCTTTTCCCTCCAAATATACAACAAGATATTCCACATTTTCCTCTATTTTATCATTCTTTCGTCTTTTATTGTTTCTTGAAGTCTCATGGAGTCATCAGCTTCCACTTGCCCAATTCTAATTTTTAAAGAAAGATTTTCTTCAGTGGGCTTTTGTACCTCTTTTTCTATTTGACCAATTTTGCTTTAAAAAGGAAAATGATTTTTTCTTCAGTGAATTTTTTGTGTCTCTTTTATTATTAGGCCAATTCGGTTTTTAAGGCGTTATTCTCTTCAGTATTTTTTTGTGCTGTTTATTCTCTTTTCATAATTTTCTTGTATCACTCTCATTTCTTTTCCAATTTTTTTCTTTACCATTTTAATCTTTTTACCTCTTCCAGGAATTTGTGCTGGGCTTGTGGCCAATTGGTATTTTTCTTGGAAGCTTTGTCTGTAGCTATCTTCACTTTGTTGTCTTCTAAATTTATGCTTTATTTTCCACTGCCATTATAGTATCTTTTCATGGTGAAGTTCTTTTTTGTGTTGTTTGCTCATTTTCCCAACTTATTTCTTCATTTTGAAAGTTGGTCTCTGATCAACTTAGAGTGAGGAATCACTGTCCCACACCTCAGTCTTTTTCATGCCGCTGTTTTCAGAAGGGGTTTAGGGGTATGCAAGTGTTTGATGCTTCCAAGGCCTTGTTATCCTGGGAGAGGTGTAACTGTACTTCTGGTCTGTTCTCTGGTTTTTACTTAGGAAGGGCCCCTGCTCTCTTGTGACTGATCACAAGTGCTTCTCTCTTCCTGGAACTGTGACCAGAAACGTTTATGAGCAAGAGAGTTACCAGTTAGTACCAGGATACACCCAGTGCTAGCAAAAGGTCTCCTGTAATCTATTTCTGACTACTGGTCCAACCCCCTTACCATCTCTGGGCTGAGAGCTCCTGAACCTGCTGCTGTTGCGGCCAACTCCAAAGCACACTGCTGGTGCTCCTGCAATACTCTGGGCCTGTGCCCACCCCAATGTTACAGTCCTCTCCTGCAGACTTCCTAAGTTGTCTTAGGTTTCAAAAAAACCTTTTATTGGTTGTATTGCTCTAAAATTTGATTCAGCCTATTATTTTAAAGTCTTCTTGGAGGGGATTGTTGGGGGAATTCAGCAGCAATCCAGTCCTGTACTCTACCATCTTGGTTCCTCTCATTTCCTTTTATCCTCATCTTCTCACATGACTCAGATATCTCCTATCATTTTTTCCTTCACCCTGTCTCATGAAAAGGTGGTCTTTTATTCTTGATGAGGCAAACCCTTCTGCCCGTGTCCTTGGTCCCATTACTTTTTGCCTTGTCTAGAAAATTATCCCTACTATCATCCTTACTTTCTGTAATATTCAAACTTTCCCTACTGGGTTTTTCCTTGTTATGTACAAACACATGTCTCTGTCCTGTGACCTCTTCTCTTTTCCCTCTTTACCATCTTATTTGTTGTTCTCATCAAGTCCCAAGGTTCAATTATTTTCTCCATACAGGTTATTCCCTGATCTACGTATCTAGTCCTAATTTCTCCCTTAAACTCTGATCCTACATCACCAACTTCTTTGTCCTCCCAAAGTGGATGGCTCATAAGTATTTCAAATTCAGCATGACCAAGATCAAACTCATTATATTTTCCCCAAACCCTCCCTTCTTTCAAACCTCACTATGACTGATGAGGGCTCAGCACTTTGTCCACTTTCACCACCCAGCTGTCTCTACGTGCCTGGCATATAATAAGAATTTAATATATGTTTATTGACTGACTGTGAGGACAGTGCAGCCTCATGTAGGTTATACTGCTAAATCTCTAGGTGTACTAATCTTTTGTTGTCTAGTCTAGTGATAAAAGGACAGACTTCTCAAACCCCTCCTTTTAAGTAGAATATGTAACACTTTGGAATTATGTGTAGGCTGTAGAGATCCCAGAGTTATCTGCTTATAGAAGAAGAAACCTTTCTCTATTCAGGGGAAAGACTATTGACATCTCTCTGGAATGATTGCTTTTTTGTACATTTAGACCTTTCTTGAACCTGGTCAGTATTTTCCCCAAAAGAAATAGGTTTAAAACATGCCTTTGCTCTCAATTTTTTAAGTGTTGACCTGAAATGATTTAACTTCATTACGTATCTTTATGTGGAATCTACCCAAGTAATTCTTTACTGATCTTTATCATCTTTCTTTCTTGAAAGCTAGGAAGAATAAGCTTTCAGAGGAGGGAGTAAGATGCCTCCTAATTTTTGAGGGGGAGGGGTGTGGAGAACAAAGCAACTAAGTCTGTAACATGCTTGACAGGCATTTGAAAAGCAAACAATTCAATCAACTAACTTGTTTTTTCAGGACACCAAACAACTGTTTCTCCTTCTCAATCTCTTTCCTTTTCTCCAATGTTAATGACTAGAAATTAGCAAGATCTAAATTTTTAAGTGAAGGGAATAAGCATTTATATAACACTATGTGCCAGACGTGTTAAATGGTTTTATTTTTATTTTTTGCTTTTTGGAGGGCAATTGGGGGTTAAGTGACTTGCCCGAGGTCACATGGCTAATTCATATGTTAAATGTCTGAGGTCAAATTTGAACTCAGGTCCTCCTGACTCCAGGGCCAGTGCTCTATTCACTGTGCCACCTAGCTGCCCCAGTTAAGTGTTTTACAAATATGATCTCATTTGATCCTGAAAGGTAGATCCCAGCAAGGTAGATGGTATTATTATTCTTTTTTACAGAGGCTGTTTTACGGAAACTCAGACTGATGGAAGCTAAGTGACTTGTCCAGGGTCATACAAGCCAGATTTCGAGGACAGATTTGACCTCAGGTTTTCCTACTCTAGGCCCAGAGCTCTATCCACTGAACCACCTAGCTGCTTGTCTCTATGCATAGTACTGTTTAATAAAAAAATTGTTGTCTTGAATTCTTCAGCTCTATAACATTAATAAACCACAAAGTAACACCACTAAAACTATCACTCCTATATAATAGATAGGCAATTATTGATTTGCCATGGAAATAGCTCTGTCAGGGCCTTGTGGATGGAAGCCCCAATACCTTTGACCAAAATGTCTGATTGAATCATCAGTTATTTTGACATCATGCTATTAATAGGTATTTTGATATTTTGTTAGACACAGGGAGAAAAGAGATTAGATAGAGAATTCAAAGGTATAAATGGAGCTCAATCCAGGGAATCCAGTTCCATTTTATGGAAAGAATGTTGGGTTTTGTGTCAAAGAGCCTTCTGCTACTTACTATATATGTTTGACCAGGGACAAGTTACATCACTTCTCTGGCCCTCAGTTTCCTTTTGTATAAAATAAGGGGGTTGAACTAGATGTCATGTAATGTCCTTTTCAGTTGGTGCTAAATCTGTGATCCTTTGACCTGTGAACTCTTCCACAGTGCAAAGAGACACAGTAATGCCCTTTGCATAAATAGAAAGTGTACCTCCCCTAGCTGAAGAATAATCACAACAGCTGCTGGGTTTGGGGGTGGGGATAGAAGCAGAGAAAGAACAAATCAAAGAACAAAACAGCAGAGAAATCCCAAATCCCAATATGCCTTTTTCAAGTATGCCTTTGCTCCCAAGGGATTATCTTTTATACCCTTCATCATTTTGGAATGTAAAGGATTGCCATAGAAATATGTAGGGAGAAGCACATTCCCCTAAAGCCAAGTTTGGTGCTGTCAGAAAGGAACCATTTTTGGTGGAGAGCATTTCATAAGTAGAAACACATTAATGCAGACTGCTGTTGAGTCTCTGTCTTATAGGACTGTTTTCATTGGGTGACTCACTTCTCATCTAGTTGGTTTGTTCCATAGGAAGCTTGTGAGCTGTAGTGGCAGCCATTTAGGGAATCACATTCCCTAAATGAAAAATATCTGGCACATTTTAGGGGCTTCATGGTACCATATGTAAGAAGAGGCCTTGTAATACAGTTTAGATCAGGTCTATACAACATTAACAGAATGGAAAATTGAGGCCATTATTTAGAAAATTCTGACTAAGTCAATACTTTTCCTTGGAATACTCAGATAATCAAAATAAATATCAGGATTTATTTTTTTCTTGATTTTGGCATATTTCCTTGAATCATTCAGATAACTACATTAATTCTTCTCTTTATGCACATATAGATAGGTGCCAGCTTACTCTAGGTGGACCTTACCATAACACCATTCACTGCAGAGAGGAATTCAATATAGCACAAGTATATCTTGGGTATCTAGTTACTGAAGAATCAAAAAGACTTTGCCATGAGGGGTTTAACCTATAAAATGGTTCCACAGCATGGACCCTAGTTCTTCATTAAAAATGGCATTCCACTGTATTACCTCTCAGCAAGAGACCTCTCACAAAGTGGGAGTCATCTGTAAGTGTATATAATGTAAAAACAAAGCATGTCAATAAGATTTTAAAAAGAGAAGAGACTGATAGAACTTGTGAATAGGAGAGGAGCAGCCTGCTGTAGTAACTGGAGGGGTGATAGTGGAGTCAGGAAGACTTAGGTTCAAGTCAGGCCTCTGATACAAAGTAAGTATCTGTGCTAAGTCAGTCAAGTCACTTAACCTCTTGGTGCCTGTGACAATTCTCTGATGCTGATAGAATCCTTTAATAGTGAAATTTATCCACAGGGAAATCAAATCCCCACAATAAAATCATAGGTCCAGACCAAAACATATTAATAAGAAAACTGCCTAAACTGAGGTTCTAAAAATAACCGTAACAAATAACCATTGAGCATTTTTCTCATAAAAACCCTCTGAGGGAGTGCAAATATTATAAATCTCTTTGAAAAGATGTGGACATTGAAGCTCTCAGTTATTAAACTATTTGATCCATATATAGCTGTTAAGTGCTTGAGACAGGATTTGGAACTAGGTTCCTCACTCTAAGTCCAGAACTTCATCTACTATAGCATGTATACTATATAGGGTTTCCTAAATGACTATGAAACAAAATTATATGTGGCTTATCAATATAATTTGAATCACATTGTATCATAACCAATCCAAAATAATTTCCTAGATCTTACTGTTACAGAGCAAATTATTTTATGGATCTGAAGTCAGGGGTTCAAATTCTGCCTCTGTCACTTTCTTCCATGTGACCTTAGGAAAATCAGTTGACCTCTCAGGGCCTCAGCTTCTTCTCTAAAATGAGGAGGTTGGAGTAGATTATCCCCTTGGGAGCTTCGACTATTATTCTATGATTTTAAGTTTTAGGATTCTTGACCTCTCAGATATATATACTTTTTCAATTCTTTCTGATCACTACCACATCCTAACATTCTCACTTCTAGTCAATAAACCTGTAGACCAGACCTTTCACAGAAAAGGCTAGTTCAAGGGTGGAGAACCTGCAGCCTTGAGGCCACATGTGGCCTTCTAGAACCTTGGGTGTGGCCTTTTGACTAAGTCCAAGTTTTATAGACCAAATCCCTTTATTAAGGGTATTTGTTCTGTGAAGTTTGGATTCAGTCAAAGGGCCACACTTGAGGACCTTGAGGGTCACATATTGCCTTGAGGACTTAAGTTCCCCTCCGGGGCCTAGATATTTCCTGTTTCCTTTCAACTTGCCTTGATTAATTCCTACTTCTAATGGTCCTCCTTTCCTTTATCAGTTTCATAAATTGCCAGAAAGGGGAAATGAGGGCCAATAGCACAAAAGAGATCATTTCAGGTAAGATGTTCTAAGTTCAATAGCTCTGGAGGTGGGAAGAGAACTACATTTCAGATAGTTGCAAAAGGCTTGTATGCAATGAAGTGGCATAAAATAAATTCTCAAAGACATTTTTTGACCTAAAAGGATGAGTGAAGAGAGACAACAGGTGGACAACCTAAATGCTATACAGGTATACTGAGACCCTAAAAACAAACAAACAAACAACAACAAAAACAAGAGCAAGGTCTCCACCATATTGGGTGGATTCCTCTATGGAGGACCTCCATTTCAGGTTGGAACACCTTGGCTCTGTCATTTACTAAATTTACTAAAAAATGTGATCTTACACAGATCACTTAACCACTTTGTGCCTCAGTTTCTGTAAAGCTAAGAGGCTGAACTCGTTGACTTGAAAGGTTTTTCCATCTCCAAATTTCTGCACCTATGATTTATGGATAAAAATAAATAAGAATTTCACAAGACAAGAGAATGTAGCAGGATTGTGTTTTGTAGCCAAACATATCCAATTCATAATCACCTAAATATCCTTTAATTACTACTCAAGACTTCTACCCTGCCAGAAATCTTTCATGACTACTCTTGCCTGCCTAATTTACTTCAGTTCCTCCAGAAACTATCATCCCATGTTATGGACATGAAGTTTCCCTGAAGACTTTCTACTTACATATACTTCTCCGCATTGTTAGAGACAGTTGTATCTGTATTTAGAGAATTAGAGACTCTTAGAATTTCACAGTGGGAAGGGACCTCAAAGCAATTTGAGCTGTTGTTGTTTAGTCATTTTTCAGTACTGTTCAACTCTTCATGACTCCATTTGGAGTTTTCTTGGCAAAGATACTGGAGTGGTTTGTCATTTTCTTCTCCAATCTGATCTAGCTCATATCTGAACAGCAATTTCCTCTATGAAATCCTTAATTAGTCATTCAGTCTCCCTCAAAGACCTATAGAGAGGTGGAATCTACGACATCCTGAGGCAACCCATTCACTTTTTCCTCTACTTTTAAATTTTGATTTTGTTTTTACATGACCTTCATTTACAAATATATATTTCTCCAACTCCTACCCAGAGGGTCATCCCTTGAACCAAAAAAAAAAAAAATAAAGGAATTCCACAAAAATAAGCTCAGTTGAAATTGGTAGCACATGTCTAATTCTATACCCTTAGCTTTCTACCTCTCTAATGAATACAGGGAAGAATTTCCTTATCTCTTCTTTGGAGTGGATTGGTCATTAGAATTAGATGAGGTTTAGTTTCTGTAGTCACTGTCCATATAACCTGCCTGGCTTTGCTAATTTAACTTTGTATTAGTTCATAAATGTCTTCTCACAATTTTTTGTAATTTTGATATTTGTTCTTCCTTAGAGCACATAAATATGGCATTACTTTAATGTACCACAATTGGTTTAGCCATTCCCTAGCAAAGTATTGTCAATTTTGTTTCCAGTTCTCTATTCTTACACAGATTCCTTTAGTTCCTTGATAAGATGTCTTCAAGATTTTGGTGCATAAAGAACTCTACTGTCTTTGATATCCCTGGGGTATATGCCTATCAGTGGGAACTTCGGGGTTAGAGAGTATGGATATTTTAGCGACATATTTTTAAGTGTATTTCCATATTGCTTTCTGTAATGGTTGGACTAATTTATATGACTTGTCTTTCTATAACCCCTCCAATATCTACTATCTGATAATCTTTTTTTGCTAATTTGCTTTGTTTTTCATTCCCCTTATTTTTAGTGGAAGGGAGAAACCTTTCATGTGGTTCTTAATAGTTTAAAATTCTTTTGAGAAACACTTCTTGATATCTTTTGGCCACTTTACAAATCATTCACTTTTGTATAATACTAACTGTTGGGAAGTTTTGCTTTGTATCAAGTCTTCTTTGGCTTCTCAGGTTGTACTTATTTTAGACTTCTTAGACTTCTCTGGTTTCACTCATTTTGGTTATCTTTGACTTTCCCACCCTACTTTAAGTATCTCCCCTTACTCCCTCTTTTGTCAGCTTTCTTTTGTGTGTTGTCTTTCCCTATTAGATTATAAGCAACTTAAGGGCAGGGACTGTCTTTTTTCCCCATTTGTATCCAAGCCATTTAACACAGTGTGTGGCACATAGTTGGCACTTAATAAATGTAGTTAACAATTGATTGCTGACCAACTCCACCCATCTATGATTTCTCTCTCTTTGTACTCTTTCTACTCTTTAGAAACATTGACATAAAAATGACAAAAAAAATATTGACATAATGACCTTTGAAATATTTGACAAGAGCTTTCATGTGTCTCCCAAGTTTGCTTTACTCTAGGTGAAACATTTTCCATCTCCTTAACAAATCCTTATTTAGCATGATCTTGAAGTCATTCTAATAACATTTCTATGAATCTTTCTTAGTTTGTCAGTGTCTTTCCTTAAAAAAATGAGGTGATATAAGCCCAGTTTTCAAGATTTGAGGTTTACTACAACACAAGTTTCAGAATACCTGCTAAAAGACTTATACCTTAACTTAAAACTCAGAAGACAAGTAACAAAAGAGATTACTTAAGACTCATTACTGAGGTCACATATACTTTCAAAACAGTTTCTAAGTTACCTACCTGTATCAGCAAGCACCCTAGCGTCCCTAGGGTGGCTGCCAACACAGGTTCTTAGATCTGCTTTGTTAAAGGAAAGCAACTCAAAATGGGTTAACAAGCTTACTTTAATCAAACATATATCGTTTACCTAGTTCAGGGGAAAAAGATCAGCACCCCGAAATTCAGAATATACAGACAGAATTATCAAGACAGAGAAACAGATCAAGTAGACAGGTTTCCAAACTGTCCAACCATTACATCCATACCAAATCAATATCTGGATTTTTCAAAGCCTGGGGGCTCTCAACAATGGCTTCCCATAGTCTCATCTGATCAAATCACAGAACACTTCTCAAAGTGAGCCCCAAAGCAAAGCCTCACATCAGGGATTATATAGCCTTCTCCTGGGTCAGAGAATGTCACAGCCCTCTTGACCCACTGCCCAATCACACAGCATCAAGGTGTGGGCATTCCTGAAAACCAAGCCTCCTGCCACAGGCTCCATGTGACCACATTCAGCCTATTAGGAGGCAGAGTATATTTTCAAATCAAGGAAGGTTCTCAGAGTCTCTTAAGCCTATCAAAGGGCCTAAGGGCAGGGAAGATCTTTAAATTTGCATTTCCATTACACTACCTTATACTCAATTTTGCCACTTGGTGATTATTCCTAAAATAGAGGTTGGTTGACTTGGGCACCTATTGTAGAACATGCTTTTTGGGGAAGAAACAGTGCTATGTACATTATTTCTAACTCCCCAGGGGCCTAATACAGCAGTCTACACACAATGAGTGCTACAGGACTATTGCTGACTGACTTGAATTTGGAATTTAAAGTGTCATCATTTAGAGGTCATTGGCTCCTAAGTGCAGACTTTAGAAGTCATTACAATTGATTTTCTTTCCTGAAACATTAAACATTAAGCTTCTGGTATAACTTAAATGGCACACCCTTAGGACACAAATGATCTCTTCTATGAGTTTTTTGCATTTTTCACTCTATTATTGGAGCCCAATAAATAGTAGTTAATAATGATAATCATGTAGGATGCTTCAATTTCAGGGTGTCTTTTCTTTCTAAGGAGAGTAATCCTAATACAGTTATTAGCCTTCACTTCCACTCCCTGCCCCCCAAATAGTGTTTGCTTTGTTGCCGGGCCTCAGTGAAGGCCACATATCATCATTCCATAAATCATTTTGTAGCTTGACTATTAAAAAAAAAAGAGACTGGACTCCTCTCAGCAATGCAGTGATATAAGTCAATCCCAAAAGACCCATGATGGAGAGAAATATGTGCATCCAGAGAAAGAACTAGAAAGAACTGAGTTTATATCCAGGTGGAAGCAAAATATCTGATCTTTTTCCTTCTCTTTTGGTGTTATGTCCTCTTTACCATTTTTAATTCCATCTGATACAATCCATCTTTATAACCTGAATAATGTATAATGTGAAAGTAAAAAATAAATAAATAAAAAATTAAAATAAAATAAAATAAAAAATTCAAAAAAAAAATAAAAGGAGCTGGCACCAAGAGCAGTGTAATTACTTATTCTTGGGTGAATTTTCTCATTCAGGACAACAGACATAATTCATGTTAGATATCAGATATTTTATAGACTCTAGAAATACTCTATCCTTATAAAAGTATTAGAATAAAGGTTTTTTTTTTTTTCAAAATAGGTCTTTTTTATTTTAGCATGAGAATGAAAGTAGGTATGTCAAGGATTGGTTTAACAAAAAAGAAAGAACCACTGTTCTCTTCCCTGGTGGAACCCTGTCATTCTATCTCTGTCAATGCCCTCAAATGCCTTCAAATATCCCACTTTGGTTTCTGACCATTGTTAAGAATCTGCATTGTGAGATGTAAAATAGATAATTTTGATTACATTAAATAAAAAAAAAAGATTTTGTACAAATAAACCAACATAGCCAAGATTAGAAGGAAAGCAGATAATGGGGGGGGCAGTTAAAGACAATTTCTTGGACAATGGATTCATATCTCAAATATATAGAGAACTTCGTCAACTTTGTTAGAATATGAATTATTCCCCAATTATGAGGAGTTTTCAATGAAGAAATAAAAACTATATATAGTCATATGAAAAATGCTTTAAATAATTTTTAATTAGAAAAATTCAAATTAAAACAACTTTGAGATGTCATTTCACACCTTTCAGATTGATAAAAATGATAGGAAAAAATGACAAATGTTGGAGGAGATGTGGAAAAATTGGAACATTAATACAGTGCTGGTGGAATTTTGAATTGATTCAAGCATTTTGAAGAGCAATATGGAATTATGCCCAGAGAATTCTAAAACTGTGTATATACTTTGACCTAGCAATATTACTGTTAGGTCTGTTTCCTTGATCTGGAAAAAGGAAAAGAACCTGTATGTTCTAAAATATTTATAGCAGCTCTCCTTGTGGTGGCAAGAATTGAAATTTCTTTGCCATCACAAAGAGAACTGCTATAAATATTGTACAAAGAATAATTGTGAACAACCAAGTTATTCTGAGTACTATAAATACTCAGATCAACTATAAAGGATCTATTAAGGAAGATGCTATCCACCTCCAGAGAAAAAACTGGTAAACAGAAGTACGCATAGTATGGTTTTACAAATATTTATAAATCTCTGTCAAATGGTGACCTTCTCTAACTTAGTGTAGGGATTCAGGGAGGTAGATGATTTGGAACTTAAAATGTTAACAAAAAAGGAAAAAAAATAAGTCTAAAAGAGTACCCCCATTAAATTCTGGGTGTCAAGAATGCTTTTACATTTTTATTCTTTCTAATATTATTTGCATTGTTTTAATTCTTAGTGAAATGTTTTTGCTATTGGAAAAAAATCTACATTTGAGATAAGCAAAATGAGTTAATGGTACAGTCTTTGACTATTAAGTAAAATGATTACATGCATTCAAATATATACATGAGTACATTAGTATATTACATGCATTCATGCATATTATATTCACACACGTGCATTCATAAAGATGCATTCATTCATACGTACACATGTACATGAAAATTTTTAAAAAGCTATTTCAGTGTCCTTACTGACTGGGGTCTATCCTCCTAAATAGCAGGGTACAATGATTTCTCAAAGAGCATTTATTGATTGCCTATTACATTTCAGGCACTGAAATATATAAAACCAAAGTGAGGAATATATGAGATGGATGATGTCTAGTATCATACATTTTTATATCCATCAAAACTCTGAAATAACTAAAGATCAATTTATTAACTTTCAGAAATTATGCTCGCCACATAATGTAATCAGGTAGGATAAATCAAACTGGGTGATATGCTAGACTTTGAAATTTCTAATACTTTCTGAAAATAGTCACAAAATGGTACAAAAATGAACAGTAATACTGTTATCAGAAACAGTAACAAAAAAAAAGAAAAGAAATGACAAACAACAAATGACACTTGGGAAAGCCAAGGCATTTTAAAGACAGTAGGAGAAATAATGGCACAGCTACCATGGTGCCATTAGGATTAACAAAGGTTATTTGAGATTAGTGAAGAAGGGAAAGGAAGGGAATAAGTATTTAAATAGTGCCTACTATGTGCCAAGAAAAACCTGTCTCTACCCAGGGATAAAGAGATCATCCCATTATCAATAGAGTCTTTTAATTTTCTGTAATATTTCTTGCCCACTACCAGAGGAGACAAACTGGTAGTCAAGTGTGGGAGACATTTTAATTTCTCTGTTTTTATTTCTGTGTTATCTAAAATACTTATGCAATACCATTTTATGAAATTATCTCATTGTAAACCTAGGGGAAATATAATGCCCCAAGTCGATGTGGTTCACTACTCTATGCCTTAGGGAGTTTATTTTAGACAAAAGTTATGAGTACAATTACAATTGCTCTGAACACTCAGTAAGAAAATTTCCTAGAATTTAGACAGGGTTTGGCCCTCTGCCTTAATTCTTTTTAAATTTTAATATACTTTAATTTATTTCATTAAATATTTCCCAACTCCATTTTCTCTTAATTTAAATCTACAATTAACTTCTAGCTTTATTTTTATGCTTGTGGCAAGATTAAAGTTGCTGGAAACATTTTTTTTTAACAAGCAGCAGATAATTTTACAATATCTGCAGAGAAGTAGTCACTGGGAGGTGGAGAAAGAGTAAACTTTTTCTTGAAACAGCTTAGTCCTTACGTACATGAGTATAACTGTTGGCTTCCAGTCTTCTGCTTTGAGATACTTCTAAGTTCATTAGTCCTCCTTGATTTCTCCTTTTTCTGCCACAACTAAGTCTTACTTTCTCATTGTCCTTTCACTGGTTGGGACTGGGTTCCTCAGCTATGGGCACCTTCTTCCTTCTCTCTTTATAGATTCTGAGAATCTACACATGTTTCTGTAATAGCTCCTGCTTTCTCAGGTGGTACCTACTTTTTCACCCAATGGCTTTGATTGATTCAAGAGGGTCTAATCAATCAATTGTGATTAACTGATTCAATCAAGAAGTATTCTTACCTAACAAAGGAAATTACTTTTCAGTGGAGTGGGACAATCACTGAGTCCCATTCTTATATGTTAGATGCCATTAATCCTGATTTTAGATGATTATTGTTGCCAGGGTTTATGAAAGAGAGACAAAGGATTTCTCCCTTTCAAATGTGAGAGATATTCCTTTGCTCAACACAAAAAGAACTCAAGGCTGAGTCATAGGGGGAGCTTAAGCAATACAGACAAAGGGAAACAGGAAAGAGGATTGGTATTATTTTTTCCTTCACCCTCTTACTAGTATCTGAGGCCAAATATAGAAAAATACCACTGAAGTTTTTTTTTCTTTGCCTTTTGTAAAAAGACTAGAAAGGAGTATACAATGATGAAAACACCAACTCATTTCCATTGAAGAAGTTTTGAATGGCAACTTCCCTGCTAATAGTCAAAATTCAATGCCTTGGGGGTGGGGAGGAGAGGTGAGTAAACACTTTGTTTCTGTTCAGTGAGTCATTTTTCATCTTATCTGAATCTTCATGGCACATTTGAGGTTTTCTTGGCAAAGATACTGGAGTGGTTGCCCATTTCCTTCTCCAGTTCGTTTTACAGATGAAGAAACTGAGGTAAACAGGGTTAAATGGCTTGGTCAGGGTCACACAGCTATAAGTGTCTGAGGCCAGATTTGAAATCAGGCAGATGAGTCTTCCTGACTCTGGGCCTGGTGTTCTATTCACTGTGCCACATACAAATGAGGGGTAGCCTAGTTAGAAAGCTTTCACTGTTTTTAGGTACGCGTACTATATCAATGCTACCATAGTCATATTACCCGTGTCTAAACTCACTTATGAGCTCCCCCTGTCGGTTGGCCAAAATACAGTGTAGACTATTACCCCGTGTTTCCCCGATAATAAGACACTGTCTTATTATTTTTTTTGGACAGAAAAACACCAGAGGGCTTATTTTAATGAACATTGACAGCAATTTTAATGAACAGGTAAATATGAACAAAAAAATGTACCTTTATTCAATAAGCAAATCACTGGGGAAGAACAGGATGACACGCTCACTGCTGCAGCTCTGATTGGATGCAGCTCAGAGCGCGGTGTGCGTTTCACGGGTGGGGGGGGAATGGTGCATACAGAGGGTACCGTAATGTAGCATGTAGCTCACTATAGTAGCAATCTCAATAGGGCTTATTTTCGGGAGAGGGCTTATTTTAGAGGAATCTTACACAGTAAGGGGAGGGCTTATTTTCGGGATAGGTCTTATTATCGGGGAAACACGGTACTTGCTTTTCAAACTGAAGAAGGGCTTCAAATCAACTTGATGGAATCATAGAGTATTTGCCACTGGTTGAAGGCAACGGATAGAGAAAAGAAATTTCTATAGACTAGTGGAATTAGATTAGTAATGCTCCTTGTAGTCTAAATATAAAGAAAGTTGTTCAAAAGCAAGCTGGTGCCAATATGAGAGAATTGAATCAAGTAAATCAGCTCAAAAAAACCCCATTTCTCACAGAATACAGCAAAGAAGGAGATTTCTTTCTCCTTGCCCCAACCCCACCAATTAGTAATGGCATCTTGCAGCAGAAGTTCATGGCTATAGGACATGTGCTTTTATGCAAGGGAATTTAAGGGTATGATGTATAAAAAAAATTAAGAAAGAGAAATTAGTTCCTAAGTGCTGCCACTTGGAAAATAGCAGGCCTCAGAACTGAGGTTACAAGGGAACAGAACTAGTGAGGTTTCCCTTTGGTCTTAAAGGTTCCTGATTTTTCACAAAGAGTTAGTAGTGCCCTAGCCAAAGACTTTAGCTTAGTCAGGAGCTCAAGGATAAGGAGGCTGTGGCCAACTGACAGAGTGATGGCTTTACTGATACCTGCACTAACCATGCCCAGTAGACCAACATGGCCTACAGATGATAGATCTAGTGAGCCCAGGAAAATAACCTAGTCTGCAAAGATTAGAATCAGTGTATTCCAGAGAACCTAGTCAAGAGATTTTGGTCAGTAAAGAAGACATTATGAGATAACTGCAGGGGACCTATAATGTTGAAGGTATAAGTTTTTTATCTTCACATATGTGAGCATCTTCATGTGTGCATGATCTGTGTTCTTGCTCTCTCCATTAATGGTGCATATGTTTGAAGGAGACTATGCTCTGTTTTTGGTAGGGGAACATTCTATTATAATTTTTTTTCCTTATGTCATTCCAGTAAATTGCTTTGAGCTAATTCTATCTGTCTGCTTACTGAAAGGTAAACATGATTGTGAGAGCTCTCAATTTATAGTTAAGGTACATATAATGATAGAATACCTTGAAGCTGGGGAAGTTATCCTCAGAGGAACATGATTTGCAAGTATTAATTATGGGGCTAGCCTAAGAGGCAATACACTAAAAATTACCAGTCAAATCTCACCTTCTTTGTCCGTATAATGGGAATAATAAAACTTGAACTATTTACCTCACAGGGTTATTGCAAGGAAAACGCAGTTTCTATCATAAGACAGTATAAAATGTCTTATAAGTTGTAATAATAAACTGATAAATCCATATTAATTTTTAAAGGTGACAATAAAGCAGATAGATTTTCTTTTGTGAATTGTAAATTGGCTCTCAAGGCAATTTGGGGAATAGAGTTCTGGAAGTATTTTGAGCAATGACAAGATTTAATTCGATACAATTCTACAAGCTTTTACTAACCACCCACTGTATGCAAGGCACTGTGCCATGTTCTGTGATTAGAAGGATAAAAATAGCACAGGATATGCTCCCATGAGCACATAGAAGGTGTTGGAAACATATTTTGAATTGAAGTGGGGGTATGATGTTCCAAAGGAGTTCTTTTGGAAGACAATTCATTGCATTTGGTTATATAAGTTCTGATATGCTTGTTAAACATAAATTTTATTTATATTCATATTTATACAGTGATTGGTACAATGTTTAGTTCCCCCAAAACTCTTTTCCAAGGATAAATGGGATCCTGGTAGGAAGTTAGGTTGGCATATAATGCAGATAGGCAGCTTGATTTCACCATAGAGTTCATCATTATTTCTTCCTTCTACAGTAATGCTGTGTTTAGGCATAAGCATAAGCATGTCAAAAGTTTTACTTTTGGATGCAGACACCCATCAACACTCTCACTTAACACAAGGAAGATATGATATCAAACGTCAGCTGTACCACAGTAGTATTCTTCATCCCAGTCTCAACCCTTGAACTTGTGCCATTCATGCTGACCTCACATTCCATTCAAATAAAGATTCAATGACCTCTTTCCCACTATCTGACTTATTAACATGCCTATTTAATTGGGTCTCACGTTAATTTTTCTTTAACCTGCCTTTCTGTCTATTGCTTCTTTCCATATGAAATAAAAGGTTAAACCACTTACTCATGTCACGTAGAGATAGAATCTGAACTTTAGCCTTTTTGGCTCCAATTCCAGTGCTTTAGATAATGTATACCTAAATTTTGTAAAATCCATTCAAAATCAACCACTCATATTTTCTACAATCCTTCCCTGTAACATCTTATAGATGAGTTTGTATTGAAACTGTTACCTTTGGCTCCCACATTTCTCCATTTCAATAAATCGTGTATTTATTTATGGACAAAGGCAATTTTGAGGCTCTTTTTATCTCCTCATTATGGTAATTGATTTATATCAATCAAACTTCTCAAGAAAATGCCTGTAATCTAGGTTGAAGAATTGATATTCTCATTTTCTGTTCTGAGGCATCAACATCTATTTTCCAGACTATAATGCAGTGTTTGGGACAAATTCCAGAGTTTATCTCTCCCTGCATCTGTCTAGGTTAAGTATTGCCAGTGGCTAATAACCTGGGCTCATAATTGAACAGGAGTAGGATGTTAAGTTAGCTTACCTTTGGGAAATTGCATAGTACTTTAATGACTCCAAGCTTATAAATAAAACAAAGGTCAAAAACCTCCAAAACACAGCACAATTTTATAGCAATGTCATGTAGCTACAATCTTTGAAGGATTAAATTTGAGAAGGACACAAAAGACACTGGAGAGTTGTGTGGTTGAACATTCTGAAACATATTACAAAGGAAATTTCACTCTCTTGGAGTGTTCCTAGAATTTAAGTAGATGATCAGTTCTTTAAGAAAAGAAAATGTGGGGGTTTTTGCCTTTGTATTGCCAGTATAGAATCCTGACATAGTAGATACTTAGTAAATATGTGTTGAAATGGAATTAAATGTGTGATCTTAAACAAGTCAATTAATGTCTTGCCCTCATTTTTTCTCATCTGTAAAATGAAGGATTGGGTTAGTTGACATGTAAGATCTCTTCAAGGGCTAGATCTAAAATCTTATTATCTTATTTGAGTCTTATCTGTAATATATTTAAAGTGTGAATTACTGAAGGTCACTTTTTACAGTTGGAAAGAGTGAGACACAGAGAGATTAAGTGCCTTAAAATATTGATAGTAGACAAACTCTAGTCTTCTGAATATTAGTCCTGGGTTCTTCCACAATACCATGCTAAATTCTACAAGGTGAGGGGGGAATGTTATATTACAAAGATTAATCTGGTGGTGGATTGATTGGAGCAGGGATATATTGAAGCCAGAGAGAACATCTAAGAGCTGTTATGGTGTAACAGACCTTCTGGTCATACCTATAGAGGACAGAGATTCAAGAGACATAGAAGATTTGAATTACCTGCTACTGTTAAGTGTGTGAGCAGACTTTGACTCTCAAGTTTTCCCTCCAAAAAATTTGGTGAAAGAAAAGTGTGTGGGTAGAAAATGAAAGACTGAGGAAGCCAGGAGATTAAGGATAAGTAAATTTGAAATACTAGAGAGGTGAAGGCCATGGACAGTGTGGTAGAGAGCCCCATAGTGAGCAGTCAAAAGAGTAAGTCAGAATGGTAAGAGCACTTGTAAGGGTTATGGGATTTAAAGATCTTCCATGCCCCATGGACGTGCTGACATAGCAGAGCAAGAGAAAGCGGAAAGCGAGAAAAAGTGAAAGCCAAGCTAACGGTCCTGCGGTTGGC
>NW_027187460.1:53339825-53355604 GCF_028583685.1 Petaurus breviceps papuanus | reverse complement strand
CCGCAACCGCAGGACCGTTAGCTCGGCTTTCACTTTTTCTCGCTTTCCGCTTTCTCTTGCTCTGCTATGTCAGCACGTCCATGGGGCATGGAAGATCTTTAAATCCCATAACCCTTACAGCACTACATTCTATCCCATACAAGAATCAGTTCAAGAAACTGAGGATAGATGAGAGAAAACATAAGCTACAATATTTAAGAGCTATAACAGTAATAGGCTTTAACATAAGTTCTGCTTATGAGAAAAAAGTCCTAAGTTATCAAAGTTCGAATGGGTCATATCGAGAGTGATGGGGTTCTCTTTACTGTTTGTATCTGAGTAGAGATTGGATATTCATTTGGGGGGAATTTAGGTTCAGGTATAGGTTGGACTGCATGGACCTTAAGTTTTCTTGCAAATGCTAAAATTCTGTGAAATAAATAATTCTCATCTTTTATCAAGAAGCCACAGCTTAGCTAGGTACTATTTGTTTAAAGAAAATTGGTGAACTGAGAGAAAAAGTGAGGATACTGTAGAATTTGCATAGAAATACAAAAAGAGATACCTACAAGGAAGAAATGAAGCCTGGATGCTAGAAGATATACAACTGAGACAATTTATTATTCACCATAAACTTAGTCACAGGAATTCAAATATGGAGAAATTCTTCCTCATTCCCATTCCTAAACTGTAAAGATTCTCCAACCTCTCCATCCTGTAACCATCATTCACCTTTAGAATTCCACTATTAGGTTGGACCCCATTTAGGTTATATGCACAGTAGTGTTGAATGAAGTTGCTGGCGTTGCCTAATTCTAGAGCTAGAAATTGTCCAAGGGGTATCAAAACCAGTTTTGTTTGTTTGTTTTTAAAAGAAAATTTAATGCAGACAGTTTGAAAGTGCTTTTTCTTCAGGTGCTCCCTTTCCCCTATTCAGCAAGTTAATTTGAATAAGCCCCTTTCCTTTGATAATGTTGTTTACTGAAATATGTAAATCTCTGGGTCATACAAAAGCAGAATTGTCAGAAAAAATAATTTATAGAGGAAGGCAGTTAAAGGGTTACTAAGGCTTGACTTTTTACCTGCTTTTAAATCATTTGTTTCTACTAAAATTTGAATGGGAATTGATCTGGAATATTAAAAATTGTAAATCCAGGTTTAATTGAACCCCAAAACTAACGTTTGTGGATCATGTTCAATTTGAATCTGGGAAACTGTCTGACTTCTTGGCCACCTGAGTTTTAAGTGTTAGCTCATGGAAAAGAGAAAAGTTTGTTTGAATCAGGAACCAACCAAAAAGTAAATAGGATTTACTAATTGGATGCTTGAGAGTTTTAGAAATTAAAATGACAGAAAGAAATTTAGAAATAATTTTTGAATTTGTGTGTATTTGAACTTAGAAATTTTTCTATAATTTGTATGTGACCCCTGTCCATTTTTATAACAGATTATGCATTTGAATCTTTGAGAACTGCTCTGCTTCCTCTATGCACACAAAAAGGAGTTTATTTAAGAAAGCTACTTGAAAAGTGCACGATATTTATTTGGAAAAATGCTTTATGTTACTTCTATGAATAATATACCAGAACTCAATTATTACTAGAATAGACACAGTTTTTGAAAAAATGTGGCTAAGAACCTCTTAATGGTTTTTTGGTGTCTCCAACTTTTAGGGAATAATAAAATTGTAACTGCTTGGCCATATTTTTTGGTCATAATTTGCAATAGTTTAATTGTTATAGATATATTAGTAGTCAATATTGTACCTTGAGAGTAAAAGACTTTTAATAAGTCATTAGTTTTGTTTAACAACAATGTGTGCTAAAATTATAAAGGAAGTATTCAATGGAGTAATTATAATCAGAGAGATGGTTGAAATGTGAGGAATGTAAGATCTGAGCAAATAAAGAAAGGAGAAAATAAAAAAGGAAATAAGGAAAAGTTTGATAAGCATCCCTACTCTCTTGTCAGGATGGTTTGTAAGAAGCTTTTGTATTTAGAGTAATTAACATCAGGCCTTGCCTATATTAAACACCAAGTAATATGTAAATGAGGTCCATCATAATTTTTAGTGTATTAATTCTCTCTGTGAAAACTTTAAAGGACTTCTGCTTGAGGAATAAGGTACCATATCCTGCCTGCAAATGAGGAAACTCCTTAGTGTTTTAGCCTGAGTCAAAAATCAGTCCTCCACTTGGAATCTTAGAGAAAGGAATTTTAACAGCAATGACTTAAAATAATTATCCTTATATACTTTAAGCTATGTTAGGTTTTAGAAATCAGTTCACAGTTTAAAGCAGCTTTTGTTAAGGAAGTAAAGCTACATGTGATTGGATGAATGATTTTCTGTGAAAGTAATTTGGAGATGGCTTTTCACTGAATTGAGATCACCTGACTAGTAACAGGTTTTGTTTCATGTTTCACCATGTGAAATCACAGATTATAACTATTTTATTGATTGCCTTTATATGAGGAAGAGTTTAAACTCGAAAAATAGAATCAACTACAGGAAAGGATACTGTGTGACTTTTGGAAGGATAGGAACTTTTTACTTGCAATCTAATTTATTATAACAACATGAGTGTAATTTATATCCAGCTCTAAGTATGATTAGTGAAACTGGCTGTTTAAGGTAAAGTCTTATGGGACTGTAATTGATATTATTCTGAATTTGATTCCAGGTGTGATTGTCAAGAAATGCTATTGAATCAATAATTGATAATGCCAGCAGAAAAATGGGAGTGACATCTGGGAACTGCATCATGGGAAGTCTGAGAAAGTGGCATGGCCTAAAGAGTGCTCTTCTAACTCAACTTCCCATTATAATATTTCCTCTTGAATGGAAAATTTTCCCACGTGACTGATTCTAAGCCTGGCTATGACATACTGTCAATACAGTTGGTTACCTATATGACTTGCTGGAATGGAGACCAAGCTAGGGCAGCATTTCCCCCTTGCTATAACTTTGTCCCTTTTTTCCTTTTATTGCAAATTTCTACAATCATGGAGGGTGATCAGTAGAAGATATGAACGCAACATTAAATCTTTTAAATCTAATCTACTAATCTAATCAACTAATACTGGAACACATCTGAACTACTATAATAAAATGTGGTTGTGCAAGATCTGAGCTATTCAACCTGAAATTATAGCCTTTTCTATATCGTAAACAACTAAATAGATGAGTACTTAGGCTTGTCTTCTGCCTGTTATTAATTATATATTCACGAATAAGAAAAGGTCTTTAAAATATCTCAGAATGTTATGGGAATAATTATGGGGGGGGGAACAGCAGCTTGTGTTTCCAAGGTATGATCCTATTATTTAATCAGGTAAATAACATAAATGTTTTCTGTTCTGAGTCAAAAGAATTTCCACACAATTAGTTAACTTAGACTTATTGTTTAGCTTGTGTTACCTCAGAAAGACACACAGCTTTACTTAGATTTACTATTTAATGTGGGATTAATATTGTATATAGGGCATGCTCTGAAATACAAGCAAATTACATAAGAGTCTGAAGAGAATTGGAGAGCAGTGGTCTATGTAGGTGTAATAACTAGTTCATTTGAATATGGTTAGCAACTGAACATGTTTTACAATAGATGACTTATTTGATACAATATGGAATTATTACTTACCCTGTTAATACACCCCACCACAGTCCTATGTTAAAATAATCATCTTTTGGGTGAATTCATTTATGTGACCATTAAACTTAGGCATAGATGTCACCCAATTACAAAGGGTACTGTTATTAGATCCTTAGCAGCACCTCATCCTTCTGAGGGGGAAATTAGTTGCCTTATTAATGAATGAGTTGTTCTATTAATGAGTTGACAGAAATTTTGAATATTCATGATCTTGGCACTCAAACATTATAATGACTGTGTATTTATTTGATACTTTTTCATTGATATGTGCTTGAGCAGCACTTTGGTAAACTATAGTATCTTATTAAAAACAAAATTTTAAAGAAATAGGGACAGAAGAGTATTACAAATTAATTATCTTGGTTTCTATTCTTAGAATATCAGAAAAGTATCAGTAGGAAGATTGTTTTGTTTCACAACAGTATATTTGACTAGAATTTATTTTTATTTCTGTCTTTTTTTTTTAAAGCATGCTCTATTAATATTATTTTGTTTCCTTGAGAGGTTTATGAACTTTGGTACCTGTATTCTGTTTTTAGGTTTTGTAGTTCTACTTATTAAATGTAGTCTTACCTATGCTACTATATTACCTATGTCATTATTATTTTTAGGCAAATTGCATTTTCATACCAAATATGACTTATGTAAGTTTCAACCGTAATGAAGTACCTTTATCTTTTTTCCCCCTTTCTGAAAGGTAATTAAATGCTTCTAAGTCTATCTCAATAGTGAAATACTTAAATGCTGTCCTGTATACACACAAATATGCATATATGTATTTATGTGTATGTATGCATATATGTGTATGAATATGTACATATATAAATTTCTGATTACTGTTACAATGAATTTCTAATTAAAATGTAAAAAGATGCTGCTAAAAGCATATTGTACTTTTTTTTTTTTTTTTTGCTTTTTGGAGGGGGTAAAGTGGAGGGGCAATTGGGGTTAAGTAACTTTTGTGTTAAGTGTCTGAGGCCGGATTTGAACTCAGGTCGTCCTGACTCCAGGGTCGGTGCTCTATTCACTGTGACACCTAGCCACCCGGAATATTAAACTTTTAAGTAGATAAGATTGCGAATGAGATTAACTTTTGCCACTGTTCTATGCACCAATGCCAAATGATTTAAAGGCCATCAAGACATTTCAGTAAGCCTAAAAATGTTGCATGGCTATTGTTGCTGACAGCATGGATCAGTAAGTTCTTCACTGAATGCCATGCAGTAATTTAAAATCAAGCACATGTAAGGTACTGTGTTAGTCTGTGGGATTCAATTTTATATGCATGTGTGCATATGTGTGCACAAGCACATGTGTATATGCACATGCATACACATATCTACACATGCATGCACACACATACCCTAAAGAGTCATTTGGCTACAGATTTCATTCTACAGGTCAGATTCTTATAGCTTCTTTTAGATTCTCCCTTTAGTCTGTTGTTGGCAATGTCCAGGATGCCTAAGAGGGGAGATATCCAGAAGATCAGATGACTATAGTAGGAGATATTCTTGGAAATCAGAGAGGCACATGAGATACCTGAACCCTAAGATATGATGGATTGATGAAATGGACAATGGGAGTAGGTTACTTTTCCCTTTCCTTTCTTTCCCATGTGCCATTGTTCTTTGTAGGGCCTATTTGCTGAAAGGGATTGCCCCCAGTGGCTCCTGTCAATGCATAGGTCAATCCCTTTTCCTCTTCCCCTTAAACTATATTATGCTTTTCTTTGGGGACAGGGTGTTAGGAAGAAATTAAGTGTTGCCTATATGTCCCTTCTTGTATTAGGGGTCTGTTTCACTAATACCGTCATGGTCCATACCATCCAGGTCTTAAATTCTCCTTTGCTCAGCAATGGAATTTGTCTTGTCCAAGATGGGGGAATGTTGAATGTAGCTACTGACCTTTCCTGATCCTTGGGCTATGAATTGCTTTAGGGCTATCAAAACCAGTTAAAAAAAGAATGTTGAATACAGACATCAGAAGGGGCTACCTGACTTTTATCCTAACTGATCCTATGATTGGAGCAGGTCCAAACGGGTTTCTCTGTTGCTTCTGGAACCTGAGTCTGCTATTCTGACCAGATGTCACCTCTCCCCTCTAACCTCCCTCAGCCTTCTCTTTGGACTTTTGGTTGTTATGTAAAACAAATTACATAACAGCTTCTCAAGGCTGTGCCTCCCATGAGATTCTCTCACTGTTGAAATGTATTGAACTCTAACTCTTCTGTGCCCCTCTTGGACACTCCTGCATCCTAGAGCTACACAGTGGCCCCAGATTGCAATTCCCTTTCCTTGCTTAAAAGACCTAAGCCTTTTCTGTTTTGGCAATCTTCTTTATTTCAGGTTGACAGTTATTCATTCCTAGTTTGAACTATTTGCAAATAATATTTTCATGAAAACATTCAGAACCCAATAGCTAAATTTTTTTTTCATAATCCTGAAACCATGTAAAATTCCATAGGAATGAAATGCACATAATTCTCATTGATTTGCACATAACTCAACCACCATCATTTGGAGAGGAATGGGGCTGAACTGTTTTATATTCAAAAAACCTTTGGATTTTTAGTAAATCATAGTGAAATTTTTCTTGAAAACATTCTCAAAATATTAGGACTTAAGCAAGGAAAGAAATTACTTGGGTGGATTAATAAAAGGCCTTTTTTAGCTGAAGTGATCACTAATCTCTCGTAATAAGTTTCTTGGTATCCTATATCTGGGGGAAGAAATGGTGAGACAGGACCAGAAGGCTCTCTATATGAGTAGTAGCACCCAAGAGTGAATATTATGGAACGGAGGGTGGAAGCAAGCTGATCTGAGTTGGAAAGAAAAGGGTAAAACAAACTGGATTGGGAGAGGGGAAAAAAATGTGGGAGAGGGTAGGGGTAAGATAGAGTGGAGAGAATAATAATAATGACATTAAACTCAAGGTAGTAAGTAGCAGAACCATGATGAGAATATAGTCCAGTGTTTTTTCCAGTATGCCATACTGCCTGAGAAAAGAGCATACATACAAGAGAACAAATCCATATTTGCATGGTTTCTTTCCTTGTGATCTTTGTCTTTCACGGTCTATCATCATATAAATTAAAAGTGTCGATTTTTACAAGAAAACATACTGTGCTAAGAAAATGGGGTAAATAAAGAAGTAATCAAAATTGTCTGATTACCCTCCTCTGTACAATTTCCCCTAATCACATTAACTTACATTTGAGGTTCATGACACTAACCCCCTCCCCAAGTCTTTTTCAACCAAACTAGCCTGTATTCATGCCTTCTCCACAAAAGTGTATTTATGAAGTCAGTTATTTGAACCCAAGAATAAGACATTTATCCTCATTAAAATTCATCTTATTAGATTCAACTTATCACAGTATTTTGGTATCATGATCTTGCTATATATATATGTATATATATATATATATATGTTAGCAATTAATTTTATCTTTGTGTTATCTGTCAGTCTGACAAGGCTTTATCCAAGTCATTTAAAAAAAAATTTGGACAAGATTGGGTCAACCAAAGATCCCTGGAATACTTTATGAAAGATGTCCTTCAAAGTTGACACCAATCCATTAATAACTACTCTTTGGGCCTTGTTATTCAACCAGGTTCAAACCTATATATTTGTATTGTCATTTATACCACATCTCTCTCAACTAGGTAGGTTACATGTAAAGATATAGTCAAAACCACCCTCATTTAGCTGTGGCACCTATGTGCAAATACTTTTTTAAAAAATAAGATTGAATCAAATAAAAATTGAGGACAGAGTCTTGTATACCTTAAATAAGTGTAAAAAATGACAAAGTAAATAGAACATCTGTTCTTTGACATCATTGCTTGCTTGGAAAAGAACCCTATTGGAATTAGAGTTGGAAGGTGTCTTAGAGATTTTCTGCTCCAATCACTTTATTTTACCTGATAGGAAAATGAGATCCAGACATGGTAGTAATGGTAAGTGCAGTAGCAATAGTGGTAGTGATAGTAATCGAATTTATATAGCATTTTAAGGTGAGCAAAGAGTTTTACACAGGTTAGCTCATTTGTGCTTCACAACAATCCTTGAGCTCTCTCTCAATCCCTGAATCAATTAACACCATTGTGTGAGAAACTAAGTAACACTGTGAACACTTATCAGGGGAAGAGGAAATTTGAGTGTCTGGAGTTGAGAGGTTGGGGTAAAGGAAGGACTGAACTAGATCAAATAAAGGAGTCACTGAGGAATCTTTTGCTCTATGGGCATTATGTCTTGAGAGCAAGATTCAAGCTGAGACAGTCCCAGGAAAAGGTTGAATATTTCCCCAATTGGTCCTCTTGGTACCTCTATGTCTAAAGACACTATGATTTCATTACCAAATATTTTAACTAAATGTTAACCAACTACCAAGAGACCTGGGCATAACATAAACAGATATAAATGTGAGGCAGAGAATTCAGCATCTGCTAGGTTTTAGGAACTTTTCCTACCTGGAGGATCAGAATAATTGTGACTGAATTAAATTTTTTTTCACCTAAAATAAATCCCCTAAAGTCAAAGAGAAGGAAACCTTATATTACCCCCTAGGCTTAAAATGAGTTTATTTTTGATGTTTTTTTTTTAATATGTCTATAGCATTTTCCTGATTTAACAGCCTAGTAACCCTGTCCAAAAGGAAAATGGTTACTTTGGCACAATCTATACTTCATGGAGTTCTATTGTCTTCCTTTCTTACATGTTCACATCCATGCCATTAATTGAAGAGAGTGTTCTAGAACTTTTCCAGAAACAAAAGCTATTTCACTGGCTTATGGTCTGTAGACTCCATCATCACTCTTTGCTTCTCAGAAAATCAGGACATTTGCCTTCCTCCATGCCTGTGACAACTTTTCCCTTCTCCAGAGTCTTTTAGAGATCATGAAACAATGATTTGCTGGAGATCTGCTGAAGTTAACATAAAGGCAAATCATGTATTTAGTGGGAAAAAACAAATATCTCTTGAACTCCCTTAGTGAATTGCTTCACCAGATTAAATGGTACTTTTCAAAGGCAGCATGTCTACCACATACAATAATCTACAAGAAGTGGCTGCTAAAATGTATGCCCCAAACATAGCCCAAAAATGAAGTCAGAGACCATTTAAAAATGTTTTTATTATGAAGAATTGAAAACCATATTCCATTTTCAAACCCAGATAAATAAACAGTAAATATCATGCTTTTGTTTTGTTTTTGCAGTGAGTTGGAGAATGCTATTTCTTATTCAAGGTCTGGTACACACACACACACACACACACACATATACACACATACTTTGGGAAAACAAAGGAAGAAAACCCATAAGTTTTTTCCCCACCCCCATCCCATTTCAGAAAAATGAAGACAATAAGAGATTTCTAGAAAGTGAGATGAAGAATAGTGTGAAGGAACCACCAAACATAGATAAGCTAAGTAATGTAATCTGAAAAACCCAACCAATCAAAGCCATTGGACAGAATGATTTTAGAGCTGCCCCTCCGTTACATTAATATAAATACATGAATGCATTACATTATAATGTAATTATATGTAATGTAATACATTAATATAAAATCTGCCCCCCTTTGAGAAACTGACTCAGCTGTCATACAAAAAACAACGGCATCACTTATGAAAAGAAAAAAAGTTTTCTTTCAGAATGATGCAGCTTTGTTTTTTCTGAGTGGAAAAAATCAAGATGAGTCACCGAGCATAATTCTATCCCCTCAAAGTCAAAACTAGATCATTTGGCGTCCTCTGAGAAAAACAACGTATCAATTTTGAGAGGAAAAGCTCCCTACCACACATTCATTTTTCTTGATTCATACAAGTATGAATTTGGTTGAAAGTAGCTTCAACGTGGGAGATCTCACAGGAATATCTTAACCAAAAGGTTTTATTTACAGTAGTAATTATAGTCTTTGGGTTGATTAGCTGGGTGACTTTTTCTTACAAATATACCACTTCCTTCAAGAATGTATTCTATTCCCATCCCACACTCATGCATGTTAATATGTGTCTATATATCACCATCCTACCCCTATGTTTATGTGTGTGGATATATATCTTTCTATCCCCCTTTCACTCTTTTATATAGGTGTGTGTTTGTGTGTATATGGCATATGCAGATTCTTTAAAAAAAAAAAACACTTTTCAATGTCAGAGATGGCTTTGCGTGGCAGAGATATTACTAGAAAACCAAATGTGGATTCATTGCATCTTTTAAAGGAACAGTTAGTACCTTTTGCAGATAGGTGCTTATTTTCTCTAATTAACCTTAAAGTGGCATGTCCAAATTAAATGTTCAGCACTTTTTACCATGAATATAAACATACTATATATACAATTCATAACAATATTTATTCTTTTATTTATCTTAGACTAAATGGTGGTCTTTTTATAGAAAGGTGGGAAAGGGTGGATTTTGTAAACCTGTTTCAGTTAATGC
Organism: Petaurus breviceps papuanus; assembly: GCF_028583685.1. Classification (NCBI taxonomy): domain Eukaryota; kingdom Metazoa; phylum Chordata; class Mammalia; order Diprotodontia; family Petauridae; genus Petaurus; species Petaurus breviceps. Next base: position 53,345,522 of record NW_027187460.1, on the reverse strand, counting down.
AAAACTTTCATCTTCAGTGAAGTACTGGAGATCGGGAAAATATTTTAACATAATGAAGTAACACTTTTAAGTGTGCACATGCAAAAAAATACCATAAAATGAGCTGCTCCAGTTAAACTATGTTTAATACACACACAAATGCTGCTTTTCCATATACTGCTGAACAAAAAAGAGTACATGTCATCATTAGATTTGCAAAATGACAGTTCTCCATGGTAAAGTTCACATTCTTTAAACTTTCCTCAGGCTTTTCCAATAAAACCTTCAGTCTGCTTTTAATATGGACAAAAGCTTCAGCACTAGAGAGGGAAAAATCCCAGGAAAACAAGTTTGCTTCTCACATCATCAGTCCTAGTTGGAGGATCATACCAAGGATCTGTGGGTTTTGCCCTAAAAGCAGAAAGCAATTGAGGATTTTCCACCTACTACTGTTAATATTGTTTATTTACTATGATTTATTGTGTTTCCCCGGGTGAAGTAAATTTAACATTTGAAGATGTTTTAACTAAAGAATAACTATTAAGTATGATATGTGATTCTGGCTGCAGAAACCCATCCATCTACATTGAATCCATTCAGGAAAGAAAGATCCAAATTTTCCTCCATGACATTCATTTAAGCTGTGCAAGAACCAAAGCCTTCTTTGTCATACTTTGCATAGATGTGATGCCATTTCATGGGTGAAATACATTTATTTTTCCCTTAATGGATAACGGTGAGTTAATTTTTTTTTTGTCTTTCAGTTCTGAAGTCAATACTCTCCTTTTTAATTGGCCTTTTTCCAATGAAAGAAAATGCATTGGCCATCTGGTCTTCATTGTTCCAAGGTGAGCTCCAGGTGTAGCAGTTGAAACCCAGCAAGTAAACTCTTTTCTTTCTTTTGTCAAGAGGAATTGTGAAGCACATTCCATTTAGCCCAAAAATCTAGGCTCAGCAGCCCAAGGGGAGATTTTGGTGAGTTTGATCATGCCTTGAAGCCAAAGGAGAGAAACAACTGGGCTTCTGGGCCGCTACTACACAGGCGAAGGGAAGTTGAGACTGCTTGCTTCTGGTTGTTGGCGTAAGAAGTCTGTCTTCTGGTAGTAACAGCTTGATATGTCTGTTGGTTGACTTCTAATGACTTCTGACTGGGTACTTTCAGAAATCAGAGGGTCGGATCATCATTGTTGTGGACCGTAAGGAATAGCTGGGGCCTTTGAAGTAATGCCACTTGATCCCATTCAGCTTTCCATGGTTCTGCCCAGCAGTATAGAACATCCCATTGAGATTGGATGGGCCACAGGCATCAAACCACCAGCCTGAAAAAAAAAGTAAACCAGTTTGGAGAAATAAGTGAGAAAAAAAAATCACAAAGCTAATACAACATATATACTTGGTCTGACATCACTGGAAAATGATTGTAGCATTGTGGAATTAGAGCTGGAAGGGATCTTAGAGATTTCTACTCTCGTTCTTTATTTTACTAGAGAGGAAAATGAGACCCAAACATAGCAGTAATAGTAAGAGCAGCAGTAGCCACATAAGTAATAGAATTTATATAGCATTTTAAGGTTAGCAAAGAACTTTACACAGGTTCACTCATTTGAGCCTCACAACAGTTTTGTGAGATGGCTGTAACTATTACCCATATTACAGATAAGGTAATAGGCCAAGAAAGCTTGAGTGTTTAACCATTATCATGGAACTAGTTAGTGCCTTAGGCAATATTTGAATTCAAATATTTCTGATTCTAGGCCCAAATCCTATATTTCAATAGAATTCATTCCCCTTGTCATCCCACATAGTTTAAATATATATATATGTATATATACATATATGATTTAAAATGTTATTCTGAGAAGCTTGTTTTACCAGATGCCAAAAGGATGACACAATAAAAATAAAGGATCCCCAAACCAGTCCAATACTTTCATTTTATCAGTAAGGAAAATGGTCCCAAAGTGCAGAATTATAGGACCATGGGTTTAGAGTTTGAAAGGGATTTAGAGATCATCTAATCCAACTCCCTCATTTTAAAAATAAGAAAACTGAGTCCCAGAGCCATGAAATGACTTGCCAAAGATAATTTTCTATAAATAAGTAGCAAGGCCAGGATTTAGACCTAGGTCTTCCTGATATTAAATCTAGGGTTCTTTCCCCTTAACACAAGCACCGTTTGGCATCAAGAGGGTTTAAAATACATCATGTAGGACTCTTACTGAACATTTTGCCAGGCAAATTACATATTCATTCAGCCCAAACCTTCAGAGCACTTATTAAGTCATTATGGGCAAGACACTATGTTAGGCCCTGGGTAAACAAAAGAAAAAAAATAGTCCTTGCCCACAAGAGATTGCATTCTACTGGGAGAAGGGACTTGCCATATAAACTCTTAAGTATATACTAATAATTGGTAATCACTATAAAGATAAAAATGACAATTAGTGAGTTACATAAATAAAAATATTTGTTTTTCTGATTTAGATCACAAAATTTCAGAGTTAAAAGAAAAAAACCTTGTAGGCTATCTAATCCAACCTATTTTAGAACAAGTCTCCTCCCTTTACAATATTCTCAAGGTCTAGTTATGCAAGATTCATTTAGCTATCCAGTGTAGAGAAACCCATACCCTCCACAAACAGCCCATTCCACTGACAGGAATGTAAATTACACTGGTGACTCTGGAAAGTTTTAGCAGTCAAGATGCAGAAAATTAATGAGGGCTGAACTTTTAAGGGGAATATGAATAGGGCAAAGAATAGATGCTAGGAGATCAGGGAGAAGATTGAGGAAAAGGAAGACCTTTTTGACTGGGGAGGGAAGATAACACCAAAGACACAAATCTCCTTTACCCCCCTAACTGCCTCCATCATTTTCTGCTCCTTCATTACAGGCACTGATGAAGAAGTGACAAGGCACTTTGTCAAGGCGCACTCTGCTACATATACATTTGAACCCATCACCTTCTATCTCGCCTAGAAGACTGACACCACAATCATCTTCTCTTTCTGAACCTCTAATCTTGAAGATTTCCCTTCTAATTGCTTCTTCCCTACTACCTAAAAACTTATTCAAATCTTATCCATTCTGAAAAAAATAAATTCTGCACCAGCTCCTACCATCTTCTTAAGCTATTATCCCACATTCCTCAACACTTTCACAATCAAACTCACAAAAACTACTCTCTATACTTTTAATGTCTTTAGTTCTTCTCTCAGTCATTTCTCCATGCTTTGGAATCTGGCATCTGACCTCATCACTCCACTGAAACTGTTCTTTCCAATGTGATCAATAATTTCTTAATTATACAATCTGATAGCTTTTTCCTAATTCTCATCCTCCACTCATCTCCAGCATTTGAACTATTAACCTTCCCTCCTAATCAATATTATCTTCTATCTCATCTGTAACACTGCTCTGCCATGGCTTTCTTCCTACTTGTGTGGCCCCTCTTAAAGTCTTCTTTGCTGGTGTATTATCCATGTTAGACTCCCTAACTGTGGGTGTACCTGAAGGTTATAACCTTTTATTATCTTTCTATATTCTCTTACTTGTTGACTTCATCAGTTCTCAATGGTAAAATGATCATCTGTATGCAGATGATCCCCAGCTTCCTACTGAATGCTTCAAACTGATATCTTCTACACATCCTGACCTCAGTATATTAAAAACAATTCATTTTCTACCCATCACATTCACCTGTCTCCTCAATTTCCATATTTTGTCTAGGATATCATCATTCTTTCAGTTACCTAGATTTGCAAATTGGCTGTTATTTTTGATTCTGAATCAGTTGCCAAATCTTGTTATTTCTCTTGCCAAAACATCTCTTATAACTGTTCCCATCTCTCTATGGACACAGTTACTATTCTGGCTCCCAAACACCTTTTACCTAGACTCCTAATTGGTAGATGGTACAGTGAATAGAGCAATGGGCTTAGAATCAGGAAGACTCCTCTCCCTGAGTTCAAATCTGGTCTCAGACATTTAATAGCTGTATGACCCTGGGCAAGTCACCTAACCCTGTTTGCCTCAATTCCTCATCTATAAAAATTAACTGTAGAAGGAAACAGCAATGGCAAACCACTTCTGTATCTCTGCCAAGAAAACCCCAAAATGGGATCATGAAGAGTTGGACACAAATGAAACAACTCCACAAAAACAACAACAGCAAATTGGTATCCTTGCCTCATCTCTCCATTCTCCACATACCTGCTAAAGTGACTATCTGAAAGTACAAGTCTTCCTATGTCACCTCACTGGAAACAATAAATTCCACTGGTTACCCATTGTCTCTAGGTTAAAATATAAGCTTCTTTTATTGGCTTTTGAGTCATTTCCTACTAGGCCCCCAAACTACCTTTCTAATCTCATTAGAAATTATTCCCTTTTTGCATTTTATGGTCTAGACTAATTGGTATTCTTGCTATTCTGTATACATAAGATTCCATCTCCTATTTCTGCACCTTTGTACCAGTTTATCCCTATGCTTGGAATATTCTCTCTCTCTCTCTCTCTCTCTCTCTCTCTCTCTCTCTCTCTCTCTCTCTCTCCTCTCTCTCTCTCTCTCTCTCTCTCTCTCTCTCTCTCTTTTTCTTTCCTCTTCCACCTCCTCATCCTCTTCACACCTTTTAGAATCACTTGCTTTCTTAATATCTGCAATTTCTAAATGAAGCTTTCTCTGATCCCTCACCTATTACTGTCCTTAACTTCTCTCTTTGAATTTGCCTTATATTCATTCCCATATACTTAATGTGCATGGTGTCTTCCCAACAGAATGTGAGCTCTTTGAGAGCAGGGACTATTTTATTTCTGTCTTTGTATTCCCCAATACCTGGCATAGCAAATGAAATGCTTAATCAATGTACCCTTTGTTCTAAATTTGGTTAGGCCTGAGTTAATACAGAAACATCTCATGTATACCATACTCATGTATAACCAATAGAAATATAAACTTCTAAATAACCTACTCTATGACCTTTCTTCAAGTACCTGAAGTGCTGTTTTGTAGAAGAAGAGTTGATATAAGACTCGGTTTGGCTTCCCAAGTTAGAATCAGATGTGATGGGTAGAAGTTATTAAAGGCCAATTTAGACTTGATGTTAAGAAAATCTTATAAATAATTTGAGCTGATTCAAAGTGGAATGGACTGCCTCAGGCGATGAAAAATTTCTCTTCATCAGATGTCTTCAAGCAGTATTACTTGTAATATTACAGAAGCGATTCCTTTTAGGTATGAGTTGAATTAGATGGTCTCTGAGATACCTTCTAACTTTCAATATCTGTGTTTATCTCTCCCATTAGACAAGCTCCTTAACTAGGAACTTGATGAACTATTGTTCATTTATTTATTGATTCTATCATTGATGGTTTTGCAAGGATAGTATATTTCTATAATCCTTTCAGACATAAAAATACCTTTTCTCACATCTACCTTGTACAGTAGGTAGTATATCTGGATCTGTCAATCTTTCTACCATCTCTGTCGTTTATCTATCATCTATCTATTATTTATCTATCATCTGTCTACCTGTCCACATATTTCTTTCATCACTCTATCATCTTTCTCCCTCTAACATTTATCTATCATCTCTCTTCCTGTCCATCTGTTTCTCTATCACTATCTTTCATCTCTCTATCATCTCTCTCCCTCTAACATTTATCTATCTACCTATCTATCTATCTATCTATCTATCTATCTATCTATCTATCTATCTA
>NW_027187460.1:53318468-53339815 GCF_028583685.1 Petaurus breviceps papuanus | reverse complement strand
CTATCTATCTATCTATCTATCTATCTATCTATCTATCTATCTATCTATCTACCTATTATCTATCTCTTCCTCTCTTTTTATCTCTGTCTCTCTCTCCCTTTGTCTTTTTCTATTTCCTTCATTGCATAGATGAGGAAACTAAGGATTAGATAGGTTCAAAAATTTTCCTTAGATCACAGATATAATAGATGAGAACCAGGGTCTGAACTCACATCTCCAGATTCTAGGTTCAACATTGTATATTACAGCATATTGACTCTAAAGCATGTTTTTAGATTATGAAATAAATCCTTAGTGTTTTTTTTTTAATTCACTCAGTGTGCTTTTTTTTCCACCTAAAAGTAACACTAATGAAATCTTTTGGGAAAGATTAATGCCAGATACATTTTGGCATATTTCTATTTTGATACAGCTGACCTCCCTTTGATTGCAGTTATACCAAAGGGAATAATAGCAAAGAAAAAGAAAACTGTGCAGCTGATGTTTTCTGTAATATGAGCATAATCTTGTAGCAACTTTAGGGGGGAAAAGCTAACTTGAGAAAACCTAGTCCCCATTTTTCAAAGTGGGAACATGGAAGCAGCTGGGTTGTGTTTATAGAATCAAAGTACAGACTCAGTGAGCTGTATTCATCACTGCTTCTTCCTGGAGCAGAGAAAAGTAGGGCATGCTTAATCTGGAAAGATCCTGAATTCAATGCAAACTTTATGCAAACAACATAAATTCTAATGCACTGATAGTTAAAGAACACCAAAAGCCTTTTTTGTTTTGCAAAGAGAGGGGAGGATGAGTGAATTCCACCAGTGTTTTCTTAAGATTAATTCCTTCTCTTTTGCTAAGTACAAAAAATGAGAATATGCTTTTTGTATTTTAATAGATATTCCAATATTGAGAATTTTACTTACACAGAAGACTCCCTAAAGGACAAATAACCCCCATTTTATTGCTTCAATGAACTAACTTTCCTACTTACTACCCTTGTGACCTGCTAGAAGGGCCCCTTCCATCACTTTAATGAGCCTTTAATAGGCCCACAAACCTCCACTACAGACTTGGGAGTAGACAAATTTAGTATACTGTTGAGACGTTACAGAATCACAGGATTCCATAGTTGAAAGGGAGCTCAGAGACCATCTGGTCTAACACATACCTGACTAAGAATCCCCTCTACAACATAACTCATAGCTGGCCTTGTAGTTTTTGCTTGAGGACTTCCAGTGAAAGAAAATCCATTATCTCCTGGGTGTCCCTTTAGACCTTTGGGCTATATTTAATTGTTAAGAAGTTCAAAACTAAATATATCTCTTTGTACCTATTTTTCCTGGTTGTACCCTATGGGACAAAGTGAGCAAGTCTATTTCCTCTTCCCCTTGATTTCTTGGAACACTTCAGAACAACTATAATGTCTCACCTTGCACTTTATCTTTCTAGGTTCCTTCAATTAATCTTCATAAAGCATAATTTTGAGACTCTTGAGTTTGTCAATATGCCTCCTAAACTATGTCACTGAGAAGTAAATATAACACTTGAGCTCACTGTTTTTTGTTCTTTTCCACCTTTTTTTTTGGAGGGAGGACAATTGGGGTTAAGTGATATGCCCAAGGTCACATGGCTAGTAAGTGTTAAATATCTGAGGTCAAATTTGAACTCAGGTCCTCCTGACTCCTGGACCAGTGCTCTACTCACTGTACCACCTAGCCACCCCAACTTCTGCATTTCTTAATTACTAGTCCCTCTTAAAGCACTTTAAAGTTATGCTGTCTTTCCTATGTCATATAAGCAGTAGCTTCAAAACTATGCCAGTGGCTGGGTGTTACGGGAATGCAAATCTAAGATCTTCCCTGCCCCCTGGCCATTTGATAGGTTTAAGTGACTCTGAGAACCTTCATTGATTTGAAAATATACTCTGTCCCCTAACACTGAATGTGGTCACATAGAACCTGTGGCAGGCAGCTTTATTTTTCATCAATGACCACACTTTGTTGCTTTCTGATTGGGCAGTGGGTCAAGAGGGTTGTGACATTCTCTGAGCCAGGAAAAGGCTATATATATCCTGATGTGAGGTTTTGTTTTGGGGCTCACTTTGAGAAGAGTTATGTGACTTAACCAGCCAAGACTCTGGGCAGGTGAATACCAAACCCCCCTCCCACACCCCCCACACCTCCACTCTGGCTGCCTTTGAGAACCCAGATGTTGGCGCTTCCCTCTCTGGTAACTGACTAGGTATGGATGTAATGGTCAGAGAACGGAAGCCCTATCTGATGATCTGTTTCTCTGTCTGTATTTGTTGTCTTCTTGTAACCTCTCTTTGTGTTCTCTGAAGTTCTGGGTACTGACCTTTTTCCCCTGAACTAGGTAAATGACATGTTTGATTAAAGCAAGATTGTTAACCCATTTTGAGTTGCTTTCTTTTAGAAAAGCAGATCTAAGGTACTGGGGTGCTTGCTGCTGCACTGGGAGGCAGAAAGAAAGTCTGGAAATTCTAGGTGCCCGTGTGAGAAAAAACAAAACAAAACATGTCTTTCTCTGTTTATTTCCATAGCACTTATATCTATTGCTATTTTGGTTATTCTGATGTTTGGAAGGTGAGAACCTGTGATATTGATGCTGAGCCCACAGCTCAGAGTGACAGAACAGAATGAGATTGGTGATCAGACACGCAGCACAGTAGGTGTTTTATGAATGTTTGTTGATTGAATGAATTGAATCAAATAATGAAGGAAATAGAAGCAAAGATCTGTGCCACAAGGCACAGATGAAAGCATGCCAGGAAGAACGGTTGTGAAATAAACATAGGTTTAAGTCCAAATAAATTGATAATTTGAAAATCTGCTTCCGGTTTGGTCACAAAGGCCAAAGTACTTTCATGAATGTCAAGTATGTATGAATGTATCATGCGATTCTAAATCTGGCCCTGAGAGGTTATCTAATAATTATTAGGAGACAAGAAACCTTAGGGTTCAATTAGCCCAAATGATTCATTTTATAGATGAAATGCTTAGGCCCATAGAGATTAAATGATTCCACTCCCCTCTGGAAGAATATAAATTCAGTGAGGGAAAGAATTGGTTTTTCTTTTTTGTTTGTTTTATTTCATATCCCTAGTTCCCATCAAAGTGCTTCAAATATTTTGTTGCTTAGTTGATTAGTCATGTCTGACTCTTTGTGACCCCACTCAGGATTTTCTTGGCCAAGAAATTGGAGTGGTTTTCCTTCTCTAGCCCATTTTACTGGTGAGATAACTGAGGCAAACAGGATTAAGTGACTTGTCCAGGGTCATACAGTTTGTGTGTGTCTGAGACTGTATTTGAACTAAAGTCCTCCTAATTCCTGATCTGGTGCTCTATCTCCTCCACCAGCTAGCTGACCTCAAATGTCATAGGCATTGAAAAACATTTATTTAGCTCAGTTTACTAGATAAGAAAAACAGGCACAGTTTTGCTTACTTATTTTGTACAGCTAGGTAATGTCATTCTTCACAACAAACTTAAAAGGAAGCCAATCTCTTTTTACTCTTTCACAGGTAGCTTAGAATAGATCTGCAGTCAGGAAAACCTCAGACACTGTTGTTCAGCTCTGGGCAAGTCACTTAAACCTTTGTCTACCTCATTTGCTTAATTTGTAAAATGGATGATAATAGTGCCTATCTCACTGGGTTGCTGTGAGAATAAAATGAGGTAATATTTGTAAAGTGCTTCATAAACCTTAAGTGCTATATAAATACTAGTAGTTATTATTAATTATTTAGCCTTTTCTGACTATACTTCTTTATGCTTTGTCCTTAGTTGAACAAATATATCTTCAATAGTTTGTTTCTGTGATGTGTTGGTTCTTCATCACATTTGGCTTCTTCAGATGCCTAGTCCCTTCATATTCCTTCTCCCAAGGCACTTCTATCCCCCTATTCTATCACCAAGTCACCCTTGGAAGAAGCCTCTCTAAGCTCAAATGTAAGGAGAACTCTTTTCTTTCTTGGAATTACCTTCCATAAGAAATCTATGTTTCAGTCTAAGAAACTGGGGGAAAGGGCAGACCAAACAAAGGTTTTTGTTTGTTTGTTTTATGGTTTTACCTGTCCATGATAAATATAATATGTACACATGAAGTTCACATTTTTGACACTGGGCTCTGACATGACATCAAACTAAGGAAATCACTATAGAACAAGTTAGACTAGGGAGAGACTATATCAAAGTACCAATCATTTTCATAAGCATATAATTGTAAGTTTTGTGCTTATTTTTAAAGAATGATTATTGTATAGAAACTTACGAGTATTAATCAACCTCTTTTAAAGCATAAATATCAGTGATACAACTGTGATAGTAATGGAATATAAAGATCCCCCTGCATTGGCTTGGTTTTCAAATTGATTGTGTTAAAACCCAGAGCTTGTTAATCCCACCTGTGGGACAGACTTGTTGATGTGAAAAGAAAGTCCTGAACTGGGAGGAGCTGGTGATGTAGATTTGGAGACACAAGAGAGAGGCAGAAGAACTTTTTGGAAGCAGCACCTCGTGGAGGCAGAGAGAGAGACTGAGAGGATTGCTGGGGGGCCACTTTGAATCGCCCTGGACTTCTGATTAGGACATGTATTTGACTGACTTTGTTAAAAATGGCTTCAAATATAAAATATTAAAATAAAGTAAGGTCTTTTTTCATGCTCCATAGTTCTACCTTCTTCAAGAAGTCTTTTCCCAAACTCCTTACTGCTACTGCTTCCTCTCTGAGATTATCTTCAATTTACAATATATACATTGTATCTATATCTCTCCTATATATGTGGTGTTTACATATTTTCTCCCCCTTTAAAGTGCAAGCTCCTTGAGGACAAGGCTTATTTTTGCCTTTCTTTGTACCCTCATTACTTAGCACAGAATCAGGCAAAAAGTAGGTGTTTAACAAGTGTTTGTTTAATTGACTTTTATGCTTTTACCCTTTAAGAAAATGCTTATGGGTCATATTTTTTGTTCCTTTTAAATCACTTACCTTTACTATTGAGTAAGGGAAAAATAAGTTAAAAAATCCAGGTGACTTATATTGCCAAGGGTATGTCCTCTTACCAGTGTGGTTACTTAGTAACAATTGTTGCCACCTCAGTACCAGTCCCTTCTGCAACACATCCTGATGTGACAGAGAGCCGAGGGGTGGGGTATTTAGTTTTTGAAGCAAAGGAGCCCCCCTGGAAGTCTAGTGAAATGAGCTCTCTGATCTCTAATCATTTTATTGAGAAGCAGCAACGTGAATGATTTGTGGTGAACTGCTGTTCATTAAACAAAGGAATGCAACCAGTAATAGCGATGTAATGACTATGTGGTGATCACATATTCATCAGGTGTAATATCTGCTGAGGCCTGCTCTCATAGTGTTGAGTGACAGACAAGAGCTCCGAATGGACCAGAATAGATGCCGGGCAGCAGAATGGAGCACTGTATCTGGAGTCAGAGGGCCCAGGTTTGAACAATAGCTCCACTACTTTTCAAAATAAAGGATTTGGTGGTTTCTAAAATTCCTTCCAGCTCTAAGTCTATTATCTTATTATGTGCGAATGCAAAAAGGACTTGCTATTTCCTCTGCATAGGAAACTCCTTCCAGTATTCCTTATAGTCTATCCATGACTCTAAGGAGAATCAGGCAGTTGCATGAGATTCAGAGAGGTTACAGGACTAACCCTGAGTTATACAACAATTAAGTGTCAGATGTGAATCCGTGTCATCCCAACCCCCATGGCCCACAACCTACTTGCCATGTTGGGTTGCCTCTCTTTCTAATGGCAACATGCTTGTATTTACTTATTCAATAAATACATGATACTTTGTGATTTTTAAGGACTGAACAAAACTCTCCTGGGGTGATTACTATTTCATAGAATCAAATCATTCCTGAGATGGAAGAGACCATAGAAATCGATTCAAAGCTCATTTTGTAGGTGGACTAAGTAAGGTGCAAAAGCCGATGTGAAATGGCATAATAAAATGAGCGCTAAATTTAGGGTTATATGACCTCAGTTTGAGTCCAGGCTTTACTACTTAATAGCTTATATTATTTTGGGAAAGTTATTTCATGTTTTTTTTTTCTTTTTTGAGGGCAATTGGGGTTAAGCGACTTGCCCAACATCTCACAGCTAGTTTTTGTATTAAGTGCCTGAGGTCAGATTTGAACTCAGGTCCTCCTGACTCCAGGGCCAGTGCTCTATTCACCGTGCCACCTAGCTGCCCCTAGTTATTTCATTTTTCAAAGCCATAGTTTCTCCACATGTAAAACAAGTGGGTTAGATTACCCTTTCACAAAAATCACTTCTAAACTGATGTCTTGGCCACAGAAGAAGAGCCAAAATATTATATTTCACTCTTTGTTACTCTTGCTTATAAGTGGTATGCTTAGAAAAAACTTGTGTGTTGCCACCACCCCTACCCCCCAACCCCTCCCCCAAAAAGTTTGGTACACTTAAAAATTTAACATGGAATAAAAAACATAACAGTCCCATAAAGCTCAAACCTTCAGTGTCTCACTTCTGATCAATCCATCAATCTATGTTGCTGCTGTTCAGTCATTTTTCATGATTCTTCAGGATATCATTTGGGGTTTTCTTGGCAGAGATACTAGTTTGTCATGTTTTTCTCTAGTTCATTTTTACAGAGGAGAAAACTGAGGAAAACAAGGTTAAGTGACTTGCCCAATGTCACAGAACTAGCAAGTGACTGAGTTGTGATTTGAACTCAGATCTTCCTGACTCCAGATCCATTGCTCTATCTACTGAGACATCTAGCTGCATCATTCTCATTTATCCAGATGCATGGATTCTATTGTCTACTAAAAAACTAGAGTGTAACCTATATTTTCTATAGCTATACATACTCTTAATTCTCTGTTCTGGGGATAGACTCAAAGAATATAGATTTTTTAAATGTATTTTTCTTTATCCTTTCAATTCAAGTAAACAAAAACCTACTATGTGCCAAGTTATGATTTCTAAACTTTGTGGAAATTTATGTCTTACTTTTGTAATGAGGTGAGAAACATGATATTACTTTCAAAATCTTGTAACTTTGAAATAAACACATAATTTTCCCCTGTTTTGGTATCCCCAGTGATTAGTATAGCATCTGTCAAACAGCGGGTGCTTAATAAAAGCTTGTTGACTTGACTCTCTGGTGAATTCTTGTCACTTGGCAGCTGGATTCTTGATAAGGCCCACTGGCCTCTTCATAGGAGGAGATCCTTGTATGTGGAAATGACCACCTTGATTCCTGGTTCTCTGTTCTCTATCTATCCTACACATTCCTGCCAGATTATCTTCTGAAGCCAGTTATGATGATTCTACTGCTTAAAAACCTTAAATACATTCTTGTTGCATATGAAATTATGGTCAAATGCTTCAAATTGTCCCCATGTAATATGGCCCCTGCCTTATCTCCTCCAACTTTCCTACAACCACTTTTCACTCTTGCCAAACTCAAATCCCTAAATAAGTCATATATTTTTGTGCCCATGTACCTTGATTCAAACTATTCCCTATGTCTAGATTGCTCTCTCCCCTTATTTCACTGTCAGATTTTTACTGATCATAGAAGGTTTTGGCTTCCTAGAGCTATCCTTAAACAGAATAGGTTATTTTGGGAGATTCTCATTCATTTTAAATAAAGGCTGGAAGACCACTTTTGGGGGAGGAATTGTAGTTCAGGTTTGAACTGGACTATCTGGCTCCTCTTCCACATGTGATTTTGTGAGTACTAATCATTCTAGAGAATACCAAATGAGAAACCCACAAGGACAAGCATTCATGTGAAATGCAAGGAATCAGTTATTCCCAACTGAATGTTCCATCAAACCATTTCTTGTAAGTCCTCATTTTCTGTCACATTGACAACGACTCTTTTATGCAAACTACCAAAGTTGTCAACTTGGGTTCTCACTTATAGTTCTGAACAGCTAACCGCAAGGTAGCAAATGGCAGTGGGGAATAATGGAAAGAACACTGGACTCAGACTCAGATGGTTTGACTTCCTGTCATAGTTCCATAAGCAGAGTTACAATGGGCAAATCACAGTACTTTTCTAAACCTCAGTTTCCTGTTCAATAAAATGGAAAGAAAAATACCTGACAATATTTGTAAAGGGTTTACGCACAGTGCCTGGAACATAGTAAGTGTATGTAAATGCTATTTTTGTTTGTTTCCTCCTCCTCCTTTTTCTTCACTATTACTATTATCATTACCTCCAATATTGCTGGTTATGAAAGTACTTTTAAAACAGTAAATTATTACACAAAAAGGCATAAGAAATTGAGTGGTGAATAACTCTTCTTAAAGAAACAAATAAAACACTAACCTTTGTGGAATATAGAAATGCTTAAATAATTCAGATCACCCAAGTAAATTATGTGATTACTTCCTTGGTCTGTTTCACTGGATACCATGTAATTAAAAGTTGAGCAGCACAAGAAAACTATTTGAATCCAAATATCAGTCTAGCTGAAAATGTTAACTTAACATGGCTTATGTTTATATGATCTAGATATGGGTTTTGTTTTCATAAATCATATAATGGAGGAAAACAGAGATTACATTAAATTAACTCAGTAATTCTGTAGCTTCAGAAACACGTGCAACACATACCAGGGTCTACCAACCAGTTATTAACCAATGATGACACAAATGATGAATTAGCCTGGTCAAAAATACCCCACCAAAACCCTAAGTGAAAAGACTAGTATTTCTTATGACCTTTTCAAATAAGTTATGTTTCAGTACCCTAATTCATACAAGGTTCACAAACGACAAGTTAATTGAATAAGTCAATGTGAACAAATAATGTATTTATTATGACTTTTCCTAAAGAAGTTTGGAAAGACATAGGATTGGTGAGTGGATGAATAGATAAATGGACTAACATGCCCTTTTCTGAAGGAATGGTAGTGTACAATTGATTATGCTTCTGAAAAAGAGCTAGCAACTGGATTATGGAGGAGTAAGACATGGTATGTATAAGGCAGGGTAGGTGGCAAGGAGATGGCCTGGGTAGATAGATGGATGGATAGGTTGAGAAGTAAAAGTGAAAGGGCTTTATAACAAATGTCATTTTGTATTTGTACTTTTTAAAATATGTTCTTGAGCTCAAAAAATTCATTAGCCAGTTATTAAACTATTGATGAAGAACCTTTCCCCGTGTAGTCATCATCAACAGTAGATAGTCACATCACTGGGACTGCCCCTGAAGGCTTTTTAAACTTGAAAGTGAAACAGACCAAGGAAGTAATCAAGTAATTCCCTTGAGTGATCGGAATTACTTAAGTAGTTCTATAATCCACAAAGGCTAGTGTTTTATTTGTTTCTGTTAGGAGTTATTCACCTCTCAATTTCTCATGTCATTTTGTATAACAATTTACTTTTTTCAAAGTACTTTCATAATCACCCAATAATGGAGATAATGACAATAGTGATAGTGAAGAAAAAGAACGAGGAGGAGGACAAGGAGGAACATGTGGGAAGCTGTGAACTACCATCATGGCCTCAGCGACCCAGGCTATGTAACTGCTATGCTGAGAAGAGATATAATATTATGACTTCCATGAAATTATTTCAAAGATTGTTTCAGTACACAATGCAGAAAATAAAGACTAGATTACTGGAACAGCATAGGAAAGAGTCTTAAAGATCATCTAACCCAATTTATTAATTTTATAGGTGAGGAATTTTAGGACCTTGAGAAAAGTCACGCAATGAGTCAGTGACAAATTAGACTGGAGACCAAGATTTGTGACTCCCTTATTTGTAAGACTTCAAAGGTTTGAACCTCTATGCTTTCTAAAACGGTGCAGAAAAGAAAAGAACATTAACATTTCCTTTAACTCTATATATAGAATAGAAATTAGAAATATGTCAAACAAAGTACTCTAAGAAAGGCAAAGCCTCAAAGTACTCAGTGATGCAAGGAAAAGATGGAAGAAAAGACTATTTTGAAGATTGATAAAACCTCTCAAATGTTTTATGGTTGGCAACACTAAAGATATATTTTGCCAAACATTTTCTTTAACCCCTGTATAATTCAATAAGAAACCTGAGATGTGTATTTCTAATTCATTTACACTTAACTCATTAAAATTTAGATCTGTAACATCTATCTGTAATATCCCAGAAGCCTTTTTCAAAATATTCAGAGTCTTATCTTTGATGTAAAAAATCACATTTTACCAACAACAAATGCAACTTTGACCTGGAAATATGAGTTTAAAGTAAATCTTTTCTAGTTCTTAACACAGGAAGTTCAAATGTTCTCTTAAGTTAGGAAAACCACAATCCACAATGGAATCTTAGGTATTTTGTCTCCTTTAAACTGATGCTAATTATCCATTTTATTCTGTGCTAGGCATATAGAAACACCTAACTTTACCTTTAGTAAACCATATATCCATGACATTCCAAGTACCCATTTTAGGGGGATAAGAAATTCATTTTTCTCAATAATTTTCAGTATTGATATCATTTAGTTAGTGAACTTTGACCAATCAGAATTTCTGAGGTCAAATTATTCTGTCTATCCAAACTTCATCATAGTTAAATGTTTTCCCCCATTAAAACATAGGCTTCTTGAAGCCATGGACTCTGGATTTTGTATTGCCAATGCCAGACATAGAGACTTGCATATAATAGACATTTTTTAAAAAATTAGAATTCAACTGCAAATTTGAACTTAAGGAGATATTCAGATATCTATACATGTGTTTCTATATATTTTAATCATTTAAGTGGAAATCTTTTAAAAATTGAATTATATACTTCCTGGCTTTCTGAAATAGAGGGCACAAAATATGTCAATTTTCCTTACTGACCTAGAATTAGCATTATTAACATATAAGTTGAATGAAATTTTGTAGATCAGAAGATTTACATCAGGAAGGGATCTTAGTCCAACTCCTCTTATTTACAAGTATGATTAAATGTAGTCACAACTCCCATAGTTACAAAGTGATGAAATTTGCACACAAACCCAGCTCTCCTCATTTCCAATCTGTGTTGTTTCCATCACACCATATTAGTCTTAAAATAATTATTACATCATATAGAATTATTGTGATACATATTTAGGTATGTAACGATACATGGATTTACATTGCATGACCTCATACTACTAAATGTTAAATTTTCATTCTACTTTTTCTATTTTTTGCCTTCTTCATTTATGTCAAGTTGTCATTCACTGTACTTGATGCTCTTACTGTGCCTGTAATCCACTGCAGACTTGGTAAAAAATGGGCAGGTAATAGATACGAGGTTAAGAGATAAATTGAAGGAACAGTGAATAGAGCACTGGGTATGGCATCAGGAAGATCTGTGTTCAAATGGGGCTTCAGACACTAGATGTGGGACCCTGGGCAAGTCATTTAACCTCTGTTTTCCTGTTTCTTGAAATGTAAAATGGGCATAATAACAATACCTACCTTGCAAGATTGTAACAATATCATTAATAATATTTGCAAAGCACTTAGTATAATACCTGGTATACAGAATCATGATAAAAATTCTTATTCCATTCTCTCCCTGCTCCCTTATCTGTTTGGAAGACAATTATTCTTATTATTACCATATTAACATAATATAGTATATATTTTAATTCAATTCATTGAGTATTCATTGAAATTTACTAATGGGGGACAGACACTTTTCTATACACTAGGAATAGAAAAGCAAAAATGAAAACTATCCTCATTCATAATTTGCATCCTATAATTAAATTTAAAAATATACAAAGCAAAAAAAAATGTTGAGGAGTGGGAAGACACTAACAATTTTCTAGGTGGGTTGGGAGATCAGTGATATTTAGGTAAATAGATTAGCAAGGGATTCTTCCTTAAACTGTGGAACACTGTGAGGAAACTTTATCTTCTCTTTTTCCTTAATCTTTCTTCTCCCCTGCACCTCTACAGTGAATGATGAAGAGAAGCCTGGTCACAGGGCAGTCAAGGGTTCATGCCTATTATAGTGATGCCTTTGGGTGAATTCCCTGAACTATAAGGATCTGGAATACATCAGACTGAAAATTTATTGAATATGGATGAAAGAATTTTAGTTTTCTATCCCCTCCTATGCCCCAGCATCAATATTGGTCAGGTTGACTTGTTGAGGATAGACCCATGCTTAAGTGTAGTAGGGGCATGTGCAATTGTGCACTTTGGAAGGGCCAGCAGGTATACAAGGATGCAACATAAAGGGAATACTGAGAGACTGGAACTTCTGAAAAACTGCCTTCCCCCACCCCAAAAGGTATATTAATAGTTATAATTACATTATATCAAAATAGTATGGTTAGCAGCACCCAAGATGTATTAACCATAAATGTCTGAGGTATTTTATCAGTTCTCAAAATCATAATTTTTTCCATCTTTTTCTGCATACTGAACTTTGGGGCTCTGCTATCATATTGCATTATCTTATATTAATTATATTATACCATATATTATTTTATATTATACAATTATAATATGATCATATCATATATAATTATTAATGTAAACATAAAATATATGGTACAATATACCTATGCAATGTATTCTGTATAATACAATTATGATATATAATTAATATTACATGCAGTTACTATAAATATGCATAATTAATAGCTACTATTATAAGATAATACAATAGAAAACTTTATAATAGTTACCATTTCATATTACATTGTAATTTACTCATGTTTTTAATAAATACATGATTTATTCATTATAAATAGCTTGACAATAATTGTGGAATAGTAGATAGGAAGTTATCCTCCAAGCCAAACAGACTTGGGTTCAAGTCCTGCTTCTGACAGAGTCTCTGTGACTCTGGATAAGTCATTTGCCTTCTTGGTACCATCAGTCAATTATCTATAACTAAAAATTATAGAACCATTGCAAATTTGCAGTGAGTATTTCCTCAAGCCAATGAAATCACTGGAATGGGAAAAGAATAGTATGTTTTCTAGAGTGCCTGTGCTTTAGTGGACAACCTTTATGACATCTCTTTTTGCAACTCATGGACCTTTTTTTTAACATCTTAGAGGAAGGCTAAGTTCTTAGTACATGATACTCTGACAATTTAGCATCCAGTTAAGCAAAATGCAACTATATATGCATATATTTTGAAACAAATTCATGTTTTACCAAAGCAAATTCAAGAGACCTACATTCTCAATGCTATTATCAATATTATGCTAGTCAAATCCAAAACACATACTCAGATAAAATTGCCTTTGTGGCAGCCTAGAAGACAGGCAGATTTGGTTTGAAACTATGGAAGTGTATCTATAGCTATGTATATCTTAATCAATAGCTATCTGTATCTATATCTCTATGTCTACATTCTATACCAATATTGACGTCTATATAATCTATATCTACATCTATGTTTCTTCTCAGATGTCTCCATAAATACTGCCTGGAATTCCAAAAATTAAAGTTGTTGTTTTAGTTTAAGACATTGTTTCCAAAGGAAACTGTAAAGAAAGATTTACAGATTGACAGTACCTTGTAATGCATGAGCAGATCTTCATCTCTTTCTTAACCAATGGAGAAGTCCTGAAAGCATACACACTCAACTAAAGCAAAATATTCCATTTGGATAGATTTAAGCTTTTGGAAGTTTTTCCTTACATTTCAGCTTTCACCATTTCCTTCTAATTCAGTTTTCTGAAATTAGAAATTAGAACAAATCTAATCTCCTTCCTACCTATCTGAAGACCACGATTCTGTCCCCTCTAAGCCTTTTGTCAAGGCTAACATTTAACTCTCGATTATGTCATCCAGTATATTACCTACAATTTCCAGCTATCAGTCATTTGTAGATTTTATAAATATTCCTTCTAGGCCTTCTGTGATAGTAATGGAATATAAAGATCCCCCTGTATTGGCTTGGTTTTTCAAATTGATTGTGTTAAAACCCAGAGCTTGTTAATCCCACCTGTGGGATGGACTTGTTGATGTGAAAAGAGAGTCCTGAACTGGGAGGAGCTGGTGACATAGATTGGGAGAGACACAAGAGAGAAGCAGAAGAACTTTTTGGAAGCAGCACCCTCCTGGAGGCAGAGAGAGACTGAGAGGATTGCTGAGGGCCACTTTGAATTGCCCTGGACTTTTGATACCTGCCCCCGGAGCTGCCAAAGACTGAGGAGACATGACTGTTTTGCTGGTACTTTGTCTTTTTTGATGTTGTTTTGCCAGATTTGTCCACTGGTGAAAGACAGTCCTGTTGAAGAAGTCTTGGAACCTGGCTGTTGGCTAAGAGCTCCTGAGACTGTCCTGCAGACAGAGAGTGAATACTGTCCACTGGTGAAGGACAGTGCTGTTGTTGCAGGGGTCTGGGAACCTTTCTGCTGATTCAGAGCTACTGAGACTGTCCTGCAGACAGAGAGTGAATACTGTCCACTGGTGAAGGACAGTGCTGTTGTTGCAGGGGTCTGGGAACCTTTCTGTTGGTTCAGAGCTACTGAGACTGTCCTGCAGACAGAGAGTGAATACTGTCCACTGGTGAAGGACAGTGCTGTTTTTGCAGGAGTCTGGGAACGTTTCTGTTGGTTCAGAAGCCCTGAAGAAGGATTTTCTTGTTGTATGTTTACAGAAATCCTGGGAGAGGGTTTTGCTAATGTTTTCAGGGGTTCTAGGACTGTTCTGCAGACAGAGGATGAATTAATGAAGAGACTGGCAATGTATCTTGTGGCCTTGCTAAGCCTTATCTCCCCAGGAACTAAGATTGCTGAGAACTTGCCTCTTGTCAAGATGAAGAAAATACCTCCATTTGGGTATTAAGTGCTATGCTTAAACTTGATGTAACTCTGGGGTAGATTCAATTGTGATCCAAGGGTGGGGAACTTTTGACATTTTTGTGTTCTATGGTTGAACAAATGAATGTACTTTACTTAGATTGGAAACTAATCTCCATTTGAGAAGAGGGACTTTGTGATGGACTAAATGAAGGTACAGCCTAGGGGTGGAGTAGTATTTAGAACAGGGACTTTGTAATTGATTGAATGAATGTAAGGTCCTGGGGTGGGGTAGTACTTGGAGATTATTTAATCACACTTAGTAAATGCTGTATTTTGAATGGTGTCATGTTTTGATCTTCTCTGTTCTTGGTTGGTCACTGAATAAAATGGAGAGCACCTATGCTGGTATTTTGAACCTTGGGAAGTTGCCTTTCCTTGGCATTACATTACACCTTCATTCAAGTCATTGATGAAAATCTCTAATAGGACAAAGCAAATGAGCATACCACTAATAATGAATTAGTAGGTTGACAACAATTAATCACTACTAGGATAGCTGCTTAAAAGTTATGAATCCAACTAAATATAGTATCAACCAACCCAGAATTTTTTTGAGACACCTTTCCAAATGTTTAGCTGAAATCAAAGTGTACAATATCTTTCCCTAAAGTCCTGAAGATAAAAGGAGATTCTGCGCTCACAAAGGCTCGGGCAACAGAACACAAGCTATATCAGGTCTACCAAATTGGAAAGGATTCAAGTGTTGTATAGCTAGAGGCTATATTTGTTGACAAAAGACCAATCTACCTAATTTTGAGAGATTTTATTGCTAGAAGGATGACCACAAATTGATCTTTTTTTCCTCCAGCCACAATAACTTACTAATACTGTCTATGAAGGTATAAAGGTCATGATCTGTTTCAGTAACAGTAATACCACACCAATACAACCTGAAAACTTTGTAGTATTAAGATGTGGTTATAGAAATTTCCCCCAACTAAAAGTCTGGTAATCTCATCCCAAAAGGAAATATGAATAAATTTACAAAAATTGAACAAACAGTGCTTTCTAATGATCACCATTTTCTTCTGTATGAGGTTTCTTGGTATCCCTCTTTTAAAATCTGACTTATCCAGGCTTATGTAGTCACTTTTGTTCTGCAGGTTTTCTTACATTTTAATGACATGAGTGTTTTTGTTGCATTTTATTCAATATATTGACATATAATTTAATTGAATCTTCAAATTTGAACTTAGTTAAAAGGTTTGGCTGTTTTCTTATCTCCTTACTAAATTTCAATGCCTTTTTGGATATATTTATTTTATCCTTTCTCATCTGAAAGCATTATTTTTAGTGGAAATCTCTATTTAGCTCTGACAAAACTCAGGCAATCATTTTTACTTCTTAATTAATAATGTTCCTTGAATATGATATTTCATCTTACATTTAGCGCCTTTACTCTGGCAATCAACATGCCTTGAATGGTCTCCCTCCTCACTTCTGCCTCTTCATTTACCTGGGTTCTTTCATGACTAAGCACAAATTTGAACTTTTTTATGAGGCCTTCCTTTTCTTTTCCCTCTATGTCACTAGTCCATTGTCCTTTAAGACTATCTTACATTTGCTCTGTACATAAAGTGTGACTGTGCATTTATTTACATATTGCTTTCCCCATTCAGTTAATGAAGTACTTTCATCACATTCTTGTTCAATTATTATTCTGGGTCAAGATGATAGATTAGAGGGAGTTACCTAGTCCAACTCTCCCAACACTCCCCACCAAATAACTTTAAAATAGCACCTCAAGTTGAATTTTGGGGCATCAGAGTGAACAAAAGGACAAGGTGAAACATTTTTCCAGCCTACAAAAACTTAAAGAGTTCAGCAGGAGAAGTCTGTGGTTCTGAGGTATTGGCCAACCTAGAGCAAAAGTGGCAGTAGCACCAGCTGCAGGCCTTGGAGCCAGCTTTTATAGCAGCAGCAGAAAAGGTTTTGGGAACTCTCAGCCCAGAGATGATAAGGGGGTCTGACAACTGGTCAGAAAGGGAGTACGACATCTCTTTGCTGCCCTGGGTGGAGCTAGTGCTACTTGGCAGCTCTCTTGCCCATACACAATTCTGGGACACGGTTCCAGTATGAAGATGAATGGTCGTGATTGGTCATGAGGAAGTAGAGGCCTCGGTCACAGTTCCAAGGCAGAAGCACTAATGCTTGTGGCTGTAGGACAGCAGGGGACCTCATCACAGTTCCAGGTTAAAGAGGAGTACTAGCATTTGTAGCTTCTGGGGAACCAGGACCCTTCCTGGGTAAAGAGGGGGTTCCTACAGCATAGAACAGTGATCATCTCTCTCTCAGGATTTCACCACCTTGGGAACACTGAAAACTTACAGACCCCCAGCGACAGCTCTGAAAACAGTCACACGGAAAAGCCTAAAGCTTGGCACAATACCTCCTCATCCCCAGGTGAGCAGAGCCTAACTTTAACATTAAGTCCAAAGTCAAGAAAAAGGCTGGAAAATTAGCAAACTATAGAAAAAGAACTTGTCTATAAAAAGCCCTTAGAGTGGCAGGCAAGATTAAGACACTAATTCAGAGAACAACAATATGAAAACAACTACAAGCAAAGCCTCAAAGAAAAATGGTGATTGAACACACATTCCTGGAAGACTTCAAGAAAGAGATGGTAGAGGAAAATTGGGAAAGAAATGAAAGTGAAGCAAGAAAATTATAAAAAGAGAATTAACAGCTTGGTAAAAAGAGGCACAAAAATACTGAAGAAAATAACACCTTAAAAAAAAAAAAAAAGAACTGACCTAATGGTAAAAGAGGTACAAAAATTCATTAAAGAAAAGAACTCCTTAAAAATCAAAATAGGCCAAATGGAAAATGATTTACAAAAATTTGCTCAAGAAGGAACTTTTTAAAAATTAGAATTAGACAAGTGGAAGCTAATGATTCCATGGGACTTCAAGAAACAATAAAACAAAGTCAAAATCATTTTTAAAAAATAGAAAATGACCTGGAAAAGAGATCAAAGACAGATAATTTAAGAATTATTGTACTATCTGCATTCCATGGTCAAAAATAGAGCCTAGACATTATGTTTCAAAAAATTCAGGAAGAGGATAAATCAGGAATTAAAAGGATCCATCAATCACCTTCTGAAAAGAGATCTCAAAATGAAAACTCCCAGGAATATTATAGTAAAATTCCAGAGCTCCCATGTCAAGGAGAAAATATTGCAAGCAATAAGAAAGAAACTATTGAAATGTGATGGAGCCACAATCAGGATCACAAAGATTTAGCAGTTTCCATGTTAAAGGAGCAAAGGGTTTAGAATATGATTTTCCAGAAGGCAATAGAGTAAAAATTACAACCAAGAATAATTTATACAGCAAAACTGAGTATAATCCTTCAGAAGGAAACACAGGCATGAACAAAATAAAAGAGTGTTACTGATGAAAAGGTCAGAGCTAAATGGAAACTTTGATATTGTAGCAGCAAGCACCCCCGTATACCCAGGGTAGTTGCCAACACAGGTTCTGCTTTTCTAAAGGAAAGCAACTCAAAATGGGTTAACAATCTTGCTTTAATCAATCAAACATATCGTTTACCTAGTTCAGGGGAATAAGTCAGCACCCTGAACTTCAGAGTATATAGACAAAAGTTATAAGCAGAAGTTACAAAAAGACAGAGAAACATTTCAAGCAGACAGGCCTTCAACTGTCTGACCATTACATCCATACCTAGTCACAGTCACCAGAGAGGGAAGCATCAACATCTGGGTTTTTCAAAGCCAGGGGTCTTGACGGCTGCCCAGAGTCTCATCTAGTCAAATCACACAACACTTCTCAAAGTAAGCCCCAAAACAAAGCCCCATATCAGGTTTTATATAGCCTTCTCCTGGCTCAGAGAATGTAACAAACAACCCTCTTGACCCACTGCCCAATCAAAAAACATTCCCAAAATCCAAGCCTCCCACCATAGGCAATTAAGCCTATCAAAGGGTCTAGGGGCAGGGAAGGTCTTAAATTCACATTTCCATAACAGATATCAAAACACAAAACTCAAGAGTAGCATAAAAAGGTAAAAATTAAAGAGAAATCATAAGAGATTCAATAAAATTAAACTGTTTATATTCATATAGAGGAAAAATATATGTGTAATTAATTTTCACATATACACACATATGTATGTATGTATGTATATCCATATGCACTTTCCCAATAGGGATATAGGAGGGGAAAGAGATAAAAGAATGAGGAGTATGATAAAAGGGAAGGCTGATTAAGGTAGGAAGTGTTCAGAATAAAAACAGACTTTTGAGGAAGAACAAGGTAAAAAGAGAGAAAAGAATAAACAAAAGAAAGTAGGATGGAGAGAAATATGCATTTAGTGAATGTGTGAATGTAAATGTGAATGGGAGGAGCTCATCCTTAAAACAGAAGTGGATAGAGGAGAAACCAGAATCCAACAATATGTTCTTTACAAGAGGCACATGTAAGGCAGAAAGACACACATAGTTTCAAAACTAGAGCTGGAGCAGAATCTATTATGCTTCAACTGAAGAAAAAGGCAGGGTTATCAATCATGATTTCAGACAAAGCAAAAGCAGAAAAAATACCTAATTAAAAGAGATAATTACAGAAACTACATTTTGATAAAAAGGTACCATAGACAATGAAGTAGTATTAAAAATTATTACAACAAGTTTTTCTGATTAAGACCTCTTTTCTCAAATAGGTATAAAATTGAGTCAAATTTATTAAAATTAGAGCTGTTCCACAATTGATATATTGTCAAGTGATATGAACAGGCAGTTTTCAGAAGAAATCAAAGCTATGTTTTTTTCATATGAAAAAGCCTCTAAATCATATTGACTGGAGAAATGCAAATTAAAACCACTCTCAAGTAATACCTCAAACCTATCAGAAATGACAAATGCTAGAATGGGTGGGGGAGTATAGGTGCAGTAATAAACTGTTGGTGATATTGTGAACTGGTCCAACCATCCTGGAGAATGATTTGGAGCTATGCCCAAAGGATTATACCTTAAAACTTTGACCCATTCATGCCACTAATACATTTATACCCCAAATAGATCAAAGAAAAAGGAAAATGACCCATATATACAAAAATATTTATATCAACTCTTTTTATCATGTTAAAGAATTGGAAATTGAGGGAATGTTCATCAATTGTAGAATTTCTGAAAAAAATGTGGCATATGATTGTGATGGAATATTATTGTGCTATAAAAAATGATCAGGGGGATGGCTTCAGAAAAACAAACAAACAAACATTGGTAGACATATATAAACTGTAGAAGTGAATAGAACCAGGAGATCACTGGACACAACAACAATATTGTAATGATCAACTGTGAAAGACTTCACTATTCTGATTAATATAATGATCCAAGAAAATTCCAAAAGACCCATGATGAAAAAATTCTATACACTGATGGATTTGGATTGCAAACTAAAGTATAGTTTTCTCATTTTTAAATTTTTCTTACTTTTTTGTGATATGGCTAACAGAAATATGTTTTGCATGCCTTCACATGTATAATTGATATCATATTACTTGCCTTCTTAGTGGACAGAGGAAGGGCAGGAAGGAGGTAAGAAATTTGAAATTCAAAATTTTTAAAAATGTTAAAAAGATAAATAATATACATTGAAGTAAAAATGTATCATTATTCTGATTTTACAAATGAGAAACTGAGCTTCAGAAAAGTTAAATGACTTGTACAAAGCCATAAAGCTAATAAATGGCAGGAATGGTACTCAAACACAGATCTCTTGATTTTTAGTTCAGAAGTCTTTGCATATAATTACATATAATAAATATGTAGCCTAATTATATTTGATCACGTGTTTTTGAAAATATTCAATCTTCATTTTTTACACTATTATTAATTCTACAACAATATTGCTTTTCCCTAAGGTTTTCTTTCTTTACATGGTACCAATCAATTCTTTCTTCTTTTTTTTTTTAAAGCAATCAGGGCTAAGTAACTTGCTCAACATTACACAGCCAGTTACTTCTGGGTATGGTGCTAAGTATATGAGCCCGGATTTGATTCCCAGGTCATCCCGACACTGGAGCTGGTGCTCTTACTCGCTTTGCTACCTGGCCGCCCTAAATTCTTTCTTTTTCATTAGGATCAAATCCAGAGGAGCTGTTTCCTCCCTTGCTTTCTCTCTACCTTTTGACAGATGAAAACTGTCAACAAGATGAGCCAAGAATCCATCAAATGTTTACTTTTAACATCTTGGAAGTTCTAGATTATTGTAATAAATTAATCTTTGGTTTTATCCTCTGTCTGCTGATTGACTTGAGACATAGTCTCCAGTTAAACTCAGGAAATTTTCTTCTGTTATTCAACATTGTTGTCTTATAAAAAAAAATGACAGAATTTTAACCACAATGGAATCCTTTGGCAAAAGGTCTTTTTTGTAGCTTGTATGTTATGTACTAAATAAGGAAATTACAGAGAAAGAATGCTGAGAAGGTAAGGAATATAAAGTTATTTGATGCTATTGCAGTCTCTCACTAAGAAGAAAAAAAATTAGTTCAGTACCACAAATCAACTTGCTTTTTAAT
>NW_027187460.1:53292567-53318458 GCF_028583685.1 Petaurus breviceps papuanus | reverse complement strand
ATAGCTAAAAGGGCTTGCTAAGTTATTTTACTTCCTCATTTTCTATTAAGTTTGTAATACATGATTTTTCACTTTAGGCTTAGAATGATCCCTCTTAAACAAAGAAAATTTTCCCCTGAAATCTCTCCTCCAATTCTCTCCAGCCAAAGAAAAGTACAAATTTTGAGTATGGTTCCTTTTAAAAATGGAAAAATGAAAGTAGAAACTAGCACATTTTCCCACGGTCAATGAGTCAGTCACAGAGCATGGAGTTCCTTGGCTGAAAAGTCTAAGCCACTAAATCATGTCTATTTTATGACCAATTAAGGAGTCAGTTAAGCAGAAAATATCTGAGGCAATTTAGACTCAAGCACCAGACTAGGCAAAGAGTAGATGTTTTCATTTAAAGAAATTTTAAAAGAATTTTTTAAATGAATTGAAAATTTGTAGGTTTATGGTGGTTCAACTTAGACCACTGAATTTCAGCACTAAAAGGGCCCTCAGTGACTACTCAGTCTAAGCCATACCTAAACAAAAACCCTCTCTGCAATTTATTCAATTGGCCCCCTTAGCCTTTTCTTGAATATTTCCAAAGGCAATAGGTTAGGGTGAGGAATGGTACAGAACATTCCATTTTAGAACAGCTCTAATTGTTAGAAAGTTTTTCTTAACTTCTGGCCTAAATCTGCCTCTTTGGAACTTCTTCCCATTCATTGCTCCTAGTTTTGTGCCCTCAGGTCAAGTAGATACAGTCTATTCCTCTTCTACATGCCAGCCCTTCAACTTCAGTATAAAATCAATCATGCTACCGAACAACTTGGAGTGAACTTCTGATGTCTTTATTATTTTATAAACTTATCTTTTATTAATATCTTTCTTTTATAACGTATTAATTTCTGACTACATATCTCCCTCTTCCCCCAAATTTTAGTCAACCTCAGCAAGAAATATAAACAAAGAGTAAAAAAAAAAGGTTTAGTAAAATTAACCAACATATCAACCATATCTAAGAGTCTGTGCAATACACCACACCCACTGTTCCCTACCCTAAAAAAAAGGGGGGGATAGAGAGGAAGTCCATTTAAAAAAATAGTCTTCTCCAGGACCAAATTTGGTTATTGTAACTGAGGGATTTTATTCTTATGGATGAAAATTTCGAAGTATTCTGGACAAGGAAAGAATCATTAATCTCAATAATGTTTTCATTTCTCAAAAGCTACAGAAATGATTTCCAAAATTCAGTAAGAGTCTATGTAATCAAGCAGATCATCTCATCTTGATATGATCAGTGACACTGAACAGACTTAATCAGAACCATAGAGTCAAATGGGACCTTAAAACCATCCATCTTATCTAGCCCCCTCTCTCCAAACAAGTCAATATTATATTATAGAGGACAAGTCAATTTTGTTCCTTTTCTTGAAATCCTCCAAGGGGATTCTACAACCTCCCTTGACATCTCTTTCTAGTATGTAATCCCACACTAGAAATAAAGAAGTCTCTCCCTATGTACAATTGAATAATTCTTCTGTTTTCCTTTATCTCTTATTAGCTACATCTTCCAGAAATAGGAACTGGAGGGACTCATCCATATATAATTCCATAGAACTATGATTAGAGATTGAGAGCTAGAAAGGATTTGAGAGAACATCTAGTCTTAGGCCCTTATTTGATGAGGAAAATCAAACTCATAGAGATTAAGTAACTTGCCCAAGATCACACACTTAGTAAGTATCTGAGATGGCACTTGAACCCAGATTCTTTGACACTAAGTTTAGACTCTTTTTCTCTACCACATGACATCTGACTGAAGAAACATTGGTTATTAGTTACAAGGAATACATAGTCACATTGCAAAAATTGTTTTAAGCAAAGAAATTAATTAAAATATGGGAAAACATAAAGTAAAAGGATAAATTGGATCATTAAGGTTAAGAAATGTCGGGAAAGAAAAATTTGTCAAAGGATAATGAGTCCTCTCTGGGTAGGAAAACAGGAAGTGCATTCCAAGTGAAACTTAGGTTACCTACTCTGTCAGTTGAAATTTTCTCTTATGCTCACCAGAGTTTAGGATTTCCAAATTCTGCATTTTAGCTTTGGGGTGTGGCTAGCTTTTCAAGACCTGGATTATTTCAAAAGGATATTTGATAGGGCAATGGCATATATATTACAAAAACACATTTACTTACACTATTTCAGCACATACAGTAACTGGAAAATTTCTCTCCTGCTCACATGTTTTTAGTGAGTAAGAAGCTGGGCCAAGTAATAATTATAAATGAAAAAAATTATGGAATTCAATATTCACAAGGAGGAATAAAAGTACAAACTCAAGCTCTAGATTGTTCTTATTGATGAGTGAAAGGTTAGTATTTTCTTTCCACAGTTATTTCCACACTCATTAGTAAAGCTTGGGAAGGTGAACTGAATAAACTTGAAGTGAATAACAGGGTAATTTGGAAAACTTTGATTGCTTTTTTCTTCATTGTGTATAATTTATTCAGTACATAAGTGATCGTCTTGTGTATGTTAAAAGCTGACCATGTTCTAGGCACTGTCCTAAGTTCTAGGGATACAAAAGAGAGAGGCAATATAGATTCAAGATATACAAAGTAGAAGGAGGGTAATCTCACAGAGGAAGACGAGCATCTGGGCTAGCCTGGGAAGACCTCCTACAGAAGATGTCATTTGAACTTGAAGCCTTGAAAGAAGCCTTGAAATTTTGAAAGAATATAATCAGTGAATAAACATGTATTAAAAACCTACTATGTGTGCTAAGCACAGCAGAGAAAAAGAAAGGGGAGGAATTCCCTTCTTTCTTTTTTTTAAAGCAATTGGGGTCAAGTAACTTGCTTAAGGTTACATGGCCAGTTATTTCTGGGTATGGTGCTAAGTATCGGAGCCCAGATTCCGTCCCAGGTCATCCCAATTCTGGGGCTGGTGCTCTCACTCGCTGTGCTACCTGGCTGCCCCGGTATTCCCTTCTTTCAAGGAAATCACAGTATAATGAAGGAATGGTATATAGACACTTATGTACTAACAATACATATATATGATAAAATTAGAGATAACAAAAGGAAGGCACTAGATGTAAGGGGTATCAGGAAAGGCTTCTTGTAGAAGACGGGATTTGAGCTGGGGCTTAAAGAAAGGTAGGGAAGACAAAAGGCAGAGATGAGGAGGAAGACAATTCCAGCAATGGGGAGAAACCAGTGAAAATGTCCCAAGTCTGGAGATAGATGTTTTATGTGACAAACAGTAAGGAGGCCAATATCACCAGACTGCAGACTAAATGGTAGATATGAAGTGTAAAAAAGACCAGGAAGATTGGCAAAGGCGGAAGATTTTACATCTTTACGGGCCTTGAATGCAAATCTGAGGATTTTAGATTTGATCTTGGAGGTAACTGTAGTTATTCATCGTTCCTTTTCAGAGGACCAATGATATCATGGGTGATGCCTTGACTTGGGCATAAATTGGATTTAAGTGAGGCAGAGTTATGCAGTCATCAGCCTCACTCTTTCAGAAACATTGTAGTCCACTGGTAAGACAAAAGTCAAGACTGGTGATGGCCTGTGATACAATGGATGACCTTGGCATCTTTGATGTCTGACCAAATTCTAAGTATTCCATAGTGCCTGCTTTAGCTGCCTTTATCACCTTCTCGGAGCCACAGGTGAGAGTCAGGTGACAGGTGAACACCAAAGGGGGATGAGCAGCCCTGAAAAGTGCTCAGCAAGCCCTCATACCAGAGGGGCTAGTCCTCCTTCAACATTTCATACAAACTCCTGCAGATAATAGGGAGCAACTGGATTGTATTGGGGTGGAGGAATTACATCTATGCTTTATCATTTTGACAGCTGAATGGAAGATGGACTGCAGAGGAGAAAAAATTGTGACAGGTATCAATCAGCAGGCTATTGCAATGGTCTGGCTAGAAGCTGATGAGGGATTCCACAGGGTGGTAGCATTATCAAGTAGAGAATGCAGCATATAAGAGAGATATTATGAAGGTAAAAATCTGTAGGCCTTGGCAAAAGATTAGATATGGGAAGTGAGAGAAACTGAGGCATCAAAGAGGATACCTAGGTTGAAAGCCTGGATGACTGGGAGGATGGTAGTTCCTTCAACAGTAATAGTGAATTTAGGAAGTGGAGAGGGTTTGGAAGAAAAGACAAGTTCAGTTTTGGATATATTGAGTTTAGGATGTCTATAGAACATACACATGCATATGCATATATGTATGTATATGCATGTGCATGTATGTATATGGTCATTGAACCCATGGAAACTGGGGTTAATCACTTATAGTGGTAAAGAAATAAGGCATATTTCAATTTTAAAAGTGGATGGTAACAAGAAAATCAAGATCATTTTCAAGGCTTTTTCTTACATTAGTGAATATATTTGAAAAAAGAGATAATACAAATGAATCTTTATCGAGAAAAAAAAAATGTTAACACCTGCCCTATTACATAGTTGAGATACTCTGAAATTCATTTCTTCTTGGAGATGTGTGGTAAATTCATCATTCAGGGATTCCAGAAATACTTGTTTATTTCTTCCTCACATCCCTGTGAGGCGAGCAAAAAAGGTATAATTAGCCCTATCATGGATCATAGATTTAAAGGAAGGAGGGACCTTAGTCTGATCCTCTCCAATTTTCCAGGTGAGAAAAAAAAAATGAACTCTAGGGGAAGATAGACTTCCCATTGGTCATGTGGCTCTTAAGTGAGAGTATTCAGTCTTGGATCTAGATTTCTTTTAACTCCAAATGAAAACTATAGAGGAGATGAAAATGTACTTCTTCTTGTAATGAAAACAGTATGTGACTTCAAGATGCATATTTGACTTTATAATAATGGTCATTTTAATCAGATAATAGTTTCACATGGAGATAGTATGAGGTGACAGATATTAAATCAGGAAGACTGGGGTTCCAATTCTGCCTGTGATAATCTACTAGTTGTTTGATCCTGAAATTAAACTGACTAAATCTTTGTGCTTCAAGCAGTCCCTAGGATTTAAGAACTAAATCATTGGTGACTTTCATTCTGAAGTGGTCTACGGAGTTCCCACAACAAGAATTCTTCTAGTTAAGGAAATCATAGGTTCTTCTCCTGTAATATCCTGATGTACAAGGATAGCCCCTAGGTGATTTGGCACTCTGTGGAGTAACTGGCAATTCCAAGGTTCAGGATTAGAATGGCTAGGGCAGGGTAGTGTGGTGAAGGTATGGTGCAGTGAGTCTGTCTCTATCTGATCATGCGCATAGGCAGAGTATGAGGGTTCCTATGTGATGAATTCTTACATAAAATAGAGAGAACCCCCCATTCTCTCCTAAATAATAGGGCTAATAACTTTGACTTAGGGCTTTGTCCCTTAATTAAATTGTCACGATTTCTAGAAGGAATAACAGGTTAACCCCCACCAATCATTTTTTATACCTCAATGGACATGACTTTATTGCTATCATTTTCAGACAGCATGTTCTTATTGGAGAGAGGAAAGAGAATATGAAATGTACCATGCATACGAAGTGTTGGATAGAGAAAGAAGGGGAGAAAGGTACTTAAAAGTGGGTGAGAACCAGAGGCAGAAAAAACTATGCTCTTTCACTATGTAAACAATTTTGAGTACAATTAGCTTTGCAAGCTTCTCCAGGTATTTTTTTGCCTCCTCCTACTTGCCTTGACCTAATGTACTAAACAGCTGCATTCCCAGGATGACTGACTTGACTTCTCTGACTTGTGGTCTCATGGTATATTAATTATTTCTGTTACTCCATTTTGATAGATTCAAAGATTTTTAATCTGACCTCTATCTAAGGATCTTAATGCATCTTATAAATAGCAATTGGTCTTTAAAAAATTATCTCTATGAACACTATTGATATTATTCAGGAACTAGAAAATAAAGGTCAGAGAAACTCAGAGATATATCCTATATCATGCTTAGATTTTGGAGGACACAGGAAAACATTTTTTTTGCATCCAACTTTGGATCCAACCCTCCTAACAATATCTTGTTCAAGGACACATGGCAGATCACTAGAAAGAGCCAAGAACTGATCTCAGGAGGCATGGCTTCCAGTTTCCTGACCAGAAAACCACATCCCTTTCTTACCAAGTCAATGGAACATTTTTAGCAAAATCCCCCATAAGACTTACCTCCTGTTAGCATGATAGCACATTTGCACATACAGTTGTCATTATCAGCATCTTTCGTGCTAAAATCAGCACCATGTAAGATCAGACTACTCTGTTTTCCTGCTGTCCCACTGTGGCCTTTTAAATACAACCTAAAATTGGAACAAAGAAAAATCAAATAAAACTTTCAACCTAACAAAGCTCTTGTCATACTGATGACTGATTATGTGCTTTAGTTTTTCTCTTCATTTCCTTTCTGCTCTAAAACAGAAGGACAAGTGCACAACATTCAGATCACCAGTAAACCAAATATAAGACAAAATGATAAAAATAACAACATTAATAATGGCAACAACTTTGGGAATACTGAAAGTTCTTTTAGTAATATCAAACCCATTCCTGAAACAAAGATCCTTATTTTTAACTGTCATGTCCTAGTAGCATCGTTTGTCTTTGAATCAAGGAACATGGAAGTTTCCAAAGAATTAAAAATGAGTATCACTAAGAGGGCAAAGGAGAAGTACATGGTGGGTATAAGCAAATTGTAACCCATTAGAAACAAAGGATTGTGAAGAACCCAGATTCACAACTGCCACCAAATAAATGTGTTATAAGAAAGGGAGATGGACTGCTTATGGAATGAGAGTGAAAGATAACCAAAGAATAGCCTGTATGTACCACTGATATCCTTACTATGTTATGAAAAAGTTAAGAAGTGTAGGCGACCTATCTGCGGACAGTTTAAGGGAGCACATAGACCACAGTTGCACAGGATGAAAGGCACAGATGACTTGCTATCTGTGTCGCTAAAGGAAATAACCACATTGATGATATTTTAGATGCACACTTTTATTTGAATTATAGTAAATACATTTCATTTCCTGGTAGCCAACTTTGTTGTGGTGTGTTTGTCTTTGTCCTTTGCTGGACTGGGCCTCATAAAACAGTCACATAATCTGTTACTAGCACTGTACTCATAGCCTTTGCTCCTTAGTAGAACCCACCAGAATTTCTGCAAATATGGCATTTGAGCACCTCTGGTTACATCCACACCACAGAGAGACACCAGTGTAACATGAATATATTAGATATCATAGTAGTAGAGTAAGAGGTACCATGATATATTGGATAGAGAGCTGGCCTACAAGTAAGGGAGATTCGAGTTTAAGTCTTGCCTATGGCTGTGTAAACATGGGCAAATCACTTATCCTCTAAGAGCCCTAAGCAGGTATCTAAGACTATAAATTGAAGAGCAGTTGAAATAGAGGGAGTTTCTTCATGAGCATTTCCACATTCCAATGAAATCATAGATCTATCACATTCCTTTCCACCCTGTTACCAAAAAATATCAGTTTTATGAGGTTATTCAGCACTTGATGAACATTTTAATATGTTTTTATTGATAGATCCTATTTCTTAAATCGTAATAGTTATCCCCAAGTATCCCTTCTGTAACCCTCCCAGAGAGCCATCCCCTATAACAAATAGTACATTTTAGAGAGGAAAAAAATAGTACAAATGATTAATACATTGAAAAAGTTCAAAAACATATGCAATATGTAACACCTGTGTATTTACCACCTCCATGAAGGAGTCTCTTCATTTGAGTCTTGTTTGATCTTTATAATTTTGTTACATTTACTTTTGTTTTTTGGTGTGTAATTCTTTGTATTTACATTGTTGCAGTTACTATAGATAATATTTTCTGGATTCTATTTCACTCTGCATCAATTCATATAGATATTTCCTTGCTTCTCTGTATTCATCATATACATCATTTCTTCTAACACAGTAATACTCCATTACATTCATGTACCACAATTTGTTTAGCTATTTCCCCATTGATGGGCATCTACTTTGTTTCCAATTCATAGCTTTTTCAAAAGTACTGCTATAAATATTTTAGAGTATATGGGAATTTTCTGCTTATTGATATCTTCCTTGTGGTATAAACCCTATAATGGAGTCTCTGGTTCAAAACGTATGGACATTTTAGTCACCTTATTTGTATAATTCCAAATTGCTTTTCAAAATGCTTGTAGTATTTCATATCTCCACAATGCTTTAGAGTGAGTTTCATTCCACAACCTCTCCAGCATTGACTATTGCCATTTTTGTTCTTTTTCCTCCCCCAGTTTCAAAAGTGTGAAGTAAAACTTTGCGGTTGTTTTTATTTGCTTCTCTTATTATTAGTGATTTGGAACATTCTTTCATGTAGTTGTATATATTCTGTAATTGTTCTTTTCAGAACTGTCTGTTCATATGTTTTGATCATATATCTATTGGGGAATGGCTATATGAGATGTGTGTGTCTAGCTTATCTGTCTATCTATCTATAGTTTATGTCTTAGATACCAGACTTATCAGAGAAATTTGATAACAAGATGTTTTTCCTATTTAATCACTTCCCTTCTTATCCAAGGATATTCTGTTTTGAACAAATTCAACAGTTAGCTGTTTCCTGAACTTTGTCCTCTGTGTCATCTCTACACTTGTTCAGGCTGTTACTCATGACAAGAATGTGTTCCTTCATAAGATCATAAATTTAGACCTTGAAGGGACCTAAGAAGTCATCCTGTCCAATCTCCATATTTTACAGAGTAAACTGATGCTTAAAGTGAAAAAAAAAAGTTGACTTGTCTAAAGCCAAACAGAAAAAAAATGGCAAAGCTAGCATTTGAACCTTGATCCTCTGACTCAAACTCCAGCTTGCTTTCCAGTATACCATACTGCCTGATGAAATTCTATCAATCCTTCAAGATCTAGGGGCCACCAGGTTGATTAAGCCTTTCCTCAGCTGAAAGAGTTCTCTGTCTCCACAAATTTTCTCAGTGTTCTGTCTGAATATCTACTTCATCCTTAGTGCAGTCTATTTTGAAACACATTCATTTGTTATTATGATATATCTACTTGTTAGATGTTAAGCTCTTTGAAGGAAAGGATTAAGTCATTTATTTTTAAGCCTTGTTTATTTACCCTGTAGTACAATAAAAAGCACAAGGCACTAAATGCTTGTTGAATTGAATTGAACTGTATCTCACTAGTAATTTTTCATTGGTGGTGAAGATCTTTTAAAACATTAATTCAGGGGCAACTAGGAGGTGTAGTGAATACAGCACCGGTCCTGGAGTCAGAAGGACCTGAGTTCAAAACCGGCCTCAGAAACTTAACACTCACTAGCTGTGTGACCTTGGGCAAGTCACCCCCAATTGTCCTGGCCTCCAAAAAACAAAAAAAATTATCCACTCACAATTTGGACTGAGCAAAGTAAGTTCTTAAGATAATTATGAAAGTTTGAACAGATATATTTTCTCCAAAACAATGGTTTTCCTTGACCCCATTTAAAACTTCAGCTAAATAAAAACTTTGATGTCCAGAACTAGATTAATAACTTTCTCTCAAAGCTTAACTTGGTTTGTAACACTTTTTGTAGTTTGATTTTTGAGCATTAATTTCATGTTTCCTCTTTCTTATATCCATTGCTACCAACTTAATACAATCATTCATTAACATCTGCTTGGATGATAATAATAGCTTCCAAACAGAATTTCTCTTCTTCACACTCTCTCAACTCCGATCCATCATTCAAAACTTGGTCAGAATAATATTCCATATGTAATAAATTGTTGTGTTATTTTTCTTCTAAGTCAGCAGCAGCTCCCTATTGCCCATAAGATAATCTTCAAACTTCTCTTCCTGGTATTCAAGACCCACTACAATTTGATTTCATCCTATCTTTCTAGCCCTTGAATTTATAATTCTATTTCTAGTATTCATGATACTCTTGTCAAAATGAGCTATGGAGCCAAAATGAACATGGAATGTGTTCTCACATCTCAGGGTCGCACTATTCTCTCTGTCGGGTATGACCTACCTCTCGCTTTTTGTTTATTTGTCTTACATGTTCCATAGAGCTCAAACGCCATGTCCTCTAGGATCCATCCTCTCTTGATCTCTTCAGTCAGCAACAATCAGCTCCCTCAGCTGTCCTATTGTTTGGGTTGTCTACCTCTTTAATGAACTTACTGTGTTATATGGTGTGTTATCGCTATCTGGGTTGATGTCTCATCTGCTCCACCAAACCATAAGTTTCTTGAGGACAAGTACCAGGTCTTATGTAAACTCACAACCTAACAGTGCTTTGCACACAGTTGGCAGATAAATGCATTTATTATTATTTTACTGTATTACTCTTTCATCTCCAGAAAAAAATAAAACAAATTACTGATACAAAAGGTCAATTTGATATTCTTCACCCAGGTATTGCTTCATTCAATATATATCCTAGATTTCTATCCAGCTACCTTTCTCCTTGCCAACTTAGCTACCATCAGAAATTTCCCTTTTTATATCTGTTTGCTTACTAAATTGCCTATCTCTAGCATATCCATAGGTGAGCCCTGACTCCCTATTCCATTGTCTAGACCTCAATCATAGTCCAATAATCAACAGGTCCGATCACTGAAGAATGGAGCCCCAGAAATAATCTTTCAAAGGCACTACTGCATTATTACTTTAGAATAGATTTGCATACTTAATTCATATTAGCAGATATATTATCTAGTTCCCTCACTTTTAAAAGGTGAGTTGTATAGAAAACATCCCCCTACTTCTTTTTTATTCTCATTTCAAGCAATATATTTGCTATTCTTGCTTACTACTGAGCTTCCACTGAATGCTGAAGTGCTTTGACCTAGTGAGTAACTCTCTAGGTGGAAGGCACAAAAGTGGGAGAAGCTGTGGAGGAATGTTCTAAATTTCCCAGAGAAATATTCTCATTGCTCAATTACTAATCCCTGGACATGAATTCAAAACACACACATATTTTAAGTTAAATACAGTAGCTAAAGTTATTTCTAAAGAAAAAATAATAGACAGGGAGAGAATGTTAGGCTAAATACAATACCATTCCCATAAGTACACTTTTAGAAAAGAAAGAGGGAAATAAAGATGCAAAACAATGGCTCTTCGTAGAAAACCACTTCTGCCACAGTATATATCCACTAGCTGGAAATATAGTAGACATTTAAGTATGTAAAATGATAACTCTATCTGACTCTCAATGAAATCACAACAACCTTACCCCATAGTGTATGGATAGCAAAGGATTCTATTATTATTGATAAGCTGTTTATATAACAGGAAACTTAAGGATGTGCTAGAGCCAGCACTACCAGCTTGCAAGAGTTGATTATTAAATTATCAGGGTGACCATTTGCATGTCAGAAATTAGCAAATGTTTCAAATCAGGTCTTGAATTACTGAATTTTTGATCACTTTAACTTAAGAAATCGATGCATAAAATGTTAATGATGCATATTGAAGTGAAAAGTGTGTCATGTCCACATTTTTTTCCCCAGGACATCTGGTTGTTAAACATTTACCAGCACACCATTTGGACACAGGCCTTGGATCAGGAAGTCTAGTGAAGAAGTTCCTGCTACCAATGCAGGTCAGCACCTTCTTTACAATTTATGGTCTTAGAACAGGGTTTTATTATTATTTTTTTTAATGTGTATTTGTATTTGTATGTGTGGGTGTGTGTATTTATGATGGATCGGTTGGGCTATTTAAAAGAGACTTTTGACCTTTTCTTAAAATAATAATCTTTAAAAATTAACAATTCAAGGCAATGCCAAATCCTGGTTACAGAGGAGTAATGTAAAGATGGATTTCTTGGGGCAGCCAGGCAGCACAATGAGTAAGAGCACTGGCCCCAGTGTCAGGAAGACCTGGGGTATTGAATCTGGGCTCAGATACTTAGCATTCACCCAGAAACACCTGGCCATGTAACCTTGAACAAGTTACTTAACCCCAATTGCTTAGGGGCGGCCAGGTGGCTCAGCAAGTAAGATCACCGGCCCCAGTGTCGGGATGACCTGGGGATTGAATCCGGGCTCAGATACTTAGCACCACACCCAGAAATAACTGGCTGTGTAATCTTGAGCAAGTTACTTAACCCCAATTGCTTTAAAAAAAAAAGATGTATTTCTTTCCCCTTCCAAGTTCATAGACCCCCCCTCCCCTGGAAATCTATCCAAAACCCTTAGACACTAGGTTAAGAATCCCTGTTGTAGGGTGTTGCCAAAAGCCTTGACAGGGTTAGTGACTTGCCTAGGGTCACAAAGTCTTCACTTAAACCAAGGTCTTCCTTACTCTGAGCACTGCTCTTTATCAAACCCTCTATGCTGCCTACATAATTTATTATAGTTATCATTTACTATTAATATTATTAATGTCAATATTATTATGAGTCATTTTTATAACAGTTATGAATTATCCAGGTTTATAATTATTCAGAACAAAACTCTCTGTCTAGGTATCTGATCCAGGTAAAACAAGGGTCAAGTACAAGTATATTCCTCTGTAACTGAGACAAACCTAAGATGACTTCCTACCCAAATGGCTCAAAATGCTGGCTGACTGGCAGAGTAGCAGCTCTGGTCATTGTTCCTAAAGCCTTCTCATGTATGTCTAGCTACCTCCACTATCTCTAGTTACTTAGTCCATGCATCCAATATCCTGTAATATGTGGTGATGCAAAAATGTTCTTTAAATCAGACCGGAATCTATGAAATTATATGCCATTTAAAAGAATGCCTTAGTAAAAATGTTCTTCTTCCATACTCTACATTTTTGCATACCCTTTTCCAGTCAGTGTAGACGTGGCTTAAGTGAAAGATGATGTGTTATGAGATAAAAACCACACATTCACTCCAGAGCAAAGCAGTTGGCCTAATGACAGACAACAGAAAGAAGCTGCCAAAATTCTGCTATACACACAATTGGATGTGACTAAGTAGGCCGCCAAAAACCAGAATCAGAGAATTTGACCCTTTCAACATATTTTTCCTAATTAAGAAAAAATATTTATGAACAGTATATGACCAATTTTTTTTCTCAACTGGTTTTATAAAATTCAGAAAAATATGTAAGGGGGGACACAACAGGTGATTGTACATTCTTGTTCTTGCTTCTTTAGTCGTGTAGAATGAAAATTAAGCCACATCTTTTCTTTCCTGTATGACATCTTAAAGAGGCAATGGAGCATGGTCACTACATATCCAGCTTGAGTAAAAAAGGACCTGAGTTCAAATCCTGATCCTAATGCATAGTAGCTGTGTGACCTTGAGCAAATCACTTTATCCCTCTGTAACCCAAGAAACCCTCTAATATAAATTGTAGAGCAAATGCTGGCCTTTATTGGTACATGGAGTGTCCTCAGGGGAGCCTCTGTGCCATTGAAATAAGAAGTCTGCTCAAAATAGAAATAAACAAAAAAACCATCAAAAAATTTTCATGAGTAATTTCCCAATAGCATGTTTATAGGAGCAAAGATTTAGAGCTGGAAAGAACCTCAAAGTTCTTCTAGTTCAAGTCCTTCATTTGCAGAAGAGGAAACTGAGGCCCACAGAGAAGAGACTTATCCAAAGGCAAGGTAGGGACTGGCAAGATTTGAAGCCAAATCTGTCTCCAAATCTATTGTTCATTCTACTAAATATCATCTCCTAAGCAACTATGAATGCAATAAAGTCTTTTCAAATAAGTGAAGAATTTATCCTTGGGATAATATATTTTTCTTTCTCTAAAACAATTAGCCTAGCATCAAAATCTATTTTCCGCTGTGATCTCTATCTTTACATTAAGGATTGTCACATTGTTCACATGCTCACTTCTCTCCTAAACTCCGAGGGTAAAACTTTCCTTCCTTGTCCAAGTCAGTGGGAGTTGTACATATGACAAATTATGGGTTGGCCCTCACTCTTTCAAACAGCAGACAGATGCTCAAATATCTGGACTCCAAAGTCTTAGGTACTGACAGGTCAAGCAGATTTTTGTTTTAGCTCTCAGAACTCCCTCTGCTGCCATATGGAACTAGTTTGTCTTTCTCACAATTATTTAAAGAAAATAAAAAGTAACCTCCATGCTTTTCTTCTAGGGTCTGGTAGCAGTGGCTGATGATGACAGGGCTTGGTGACATGGTCACTTAGAGAACCCTTTGTTTAGGAACATCTCTATGCTCCTTATGTCACACACAGAGTGTGCCAGGTTCAAACAAGTACAGAACACGTGGCACTTTTCAGAACTGTAATTAAACAATAAAATTTTGTTCACAAAGAAGTAATGAGAAAATGCACCTTCATCTGTGCCCTGGAGACATGGGGCCTACAGGTAGAGAACACTGGATATACTGTTGGATTCAACTGATGTGTTGGTTAGTTTAACTGAATTGCTTTTTGGCTACCTCCCACTTTCCTTTTTTTTCCTTCATTATAAGGGATGATTCACTGGCAGAGGGAAGGGTTCAACCAGGCATGAAAATAATGTAAAAAAGATTCAATAAAAATTTTAAAATATTGTAAGTGGAAATTTGAGATCAAAATTTAAAAAATCATGTCTGCATATATGCAAGAAGGAAGTGGAAGGGTGTGTGTGTGTGTGTGTGTGTGTGTGTGTTGGGTAGGCATCGTTTGTATTTCACTAAACTGTAGGTATTTTGATTTGTTTTGTTTAAATTAGATTTCCTCTATTTCTAGGCAGAAGACCATTGATTGGTTTGGTATCCTGGAGATTCTTACAAACCAAGTCAAATTCTGAGAGAAAGTTATTAATCTAGT
Organism: Petaurus breviceps papuanus; assembly: GCF_028583685.1. Classification (NCBI taxonomy): domain Eukaryota; kingdom Metazoa; phylum Chordata; class Mammalia; order Diprotodontia; family Petauridae; genus Petaurus; species Petaurus breviceps. The sequence continues at coordinate 53,303,712 of NW_027187460.1, read as the reverse complement.
TCTAGACATCCATGGTTTTTAGCAAAAGTTTTAAATGGGGTCAAGGAAAACCACTGTTTTTGCAGAAATGTATCTGTTCAAACTTTCATAATCATCTTAAGAACTTACTTTGCTGGGTCAAAATTATGAGTGGATAATTTCAAACATGAACTTCAAATAAGGCCTCAGACTCTTACAAGTTGTGTCACCCTGGGCAAGTCACTCAACTTTTTGCTTCAGTTCTTCATCTATAAAATGTACTGGAAAAGGAAATGGCAAACCATTCCAGTTATCTTTGCCAAGAAAACCCCAAAATAGGGTCACAGAGTCAGACATGACCAAAATGACTAAACAACAACAAAAAACAACTTCAATTTCGGAGAGAAGCCTTAGCTTCCAGGATTTTGTCAACTACATATTTTACCAAGGAGAAAAAAAAAATCACACTCCTAGTTACCTGAGTAACTACTTATGAAGCAAAATTATTTTCTCTGGACAGTGGACAAACATAAACCATAATCCTTACGTTACCTAAACTGTCATTATAGCAACTACAACCCTTGTGAATTATTTATAGGTAAGAATTAGGGACAAAGACAATCAGTATAGTTTAGAAAGTATCCAAACATAATGAAATGATAATTTTTCTAGTTAAGTGTCCAAAAGAAAAAGTTATTTAATTAATCATCTCAAAAAAGAAATGCTTATAATGGTTGTTTTTTTTAATTAGTTTTTTTTTTTCTATTTCTAGGCAGAAGGACCATCGATTGGTTTATGTAGCCCGGAGATTCTTACAAATTGAGTCAAGCTTTGAGAGAAAGTTATAAATTAAGTTCTGGATATACATGGGTTTTAGTTAAAATTTTAAATGGGGGCAAGGAAAACCACTTTTTGGGGGGAAAATGTATATGTTCAAACTTTTAAAATTATCTTAAAGACTTACTTTGATGAATCTTTTATGAGTAATAAAAAAGGATGGCACATCCTCTTTGCAATGTATTATGAGTAATAAAAAGTGAAAGACATATCTCTGTCTTATAGGAGCTTAAAATCTTGTTGGAAAGATAAGCTTAGTTTACATCTCTGTAACACGTGGCAGTTTTTAATATGAAATACATGAATGTACAAGAGATCTGTGATTTCATCATCAGCCAGTGGGATAATTCCCTACCCCAAAGCAAATCAAAGCCTACTTATGACTCCATAGATTAGCCCTAGTGAGTGGCCTGAAACATTTAAAGATCAAGTGATCTGGCTAATTCAAATACTTAGTAAGTATCAGGGGCAAGATTTGAACCTAGGTCTTCTTAAATTCAAATTCAGCATTCTATAACATGAAACAAATGGAGACAATGGAAAGCAATAGACTTCCATAATCACAATGGCTTAGACTCAGAGGCCAACTCTGATCGGAAGAAGAATTCTCAGTCTATAACAAATTTTCCTCAAGCTCATTTAGTTGCTGCTTGAAGTCTCCTAGGGATGATGAATTCATTATTTTCCAAAGTTGCCATCTTTACCAGTAGATAACTCTGTTAGGAAGATTTTCTGTATATTGAGTCAAGTAACCTGTATCCAAACTTCTACCCATGAAATCGTCTAATGTAATTAAAAATAAAAACCTCAATCACCTAGATGTTGCATATCTTGTGAAAGATGTCTCGTAATAAATCTCTTTAAGAGATTCTATACGTTTAAGATGAGGTTTTAACATTTCATCTTTCCCATTAATAGCTGAAATTAAAATCTAGCACTGGTATGGACATCTTTTTGATGAATTACAAAATCCTACATGCCCATTATAGAGCATTTATTGTTGTTCAGCTATTTCAATTATGTCCAACTCTTTGTGACTCCCATTGGGATTTTCTTGGTAAAGATACTACCGTGGTCAGCCATTTCCTTCTCAGCTCATTTTACACATGAGGAAACTGAGGCAAGCAGGGTTAAATGACTTGCCCAGGGTCACACATACACACACACTAGTGGGCACACTTGTCCGCTAGTAAGTGTCCAATGCTGTATTTGAACTCAGGTCTTCCTGACTCTAGGCCTGGTTCTCTATCTACTGTACCAACTAGCCGTCCAGTACAGAGCATAGCAAGATTCATTTCCCCAGCAAATGAAAGGTTTCACCTACAATGACAATGATAAATTCATTATCATTGAGTCATTTCCTATAGGGCAGAAGATAGATGTTTTCCCAACATACATGACTTTGCCACAAAATAGCACCCATGTTTGGAAAGATGTGTGCCACAATAAAGAAAAAGAAAATTCATGGTATCTAGAGACTAAGTGAGGGGAAGAATATCAATTATAGCCATTTCTGAGCATAAGGGAGATAACTGAGCCCTTTTTAATCATTTTATGTCTTAATGAAATTACCAGAAATAAGCAGAATAACCACTTAACAGAAAGGTTCAATGATCAAGGTCACACGAGTAATGTATATAGAGAGGATTTTCACCCAGTTCTTCTGACTCCAAATCTAGTACATTTTAATTTTATTATATTGATTGTTTCCATAGAAACACTGGTTAATTCAAAGGTTTTCAAAAATCATGAAAAGCTCCTAATAATAATTTTTAGTCTTGAAATGATCTAGTAATCTAATGGATTAAATTTTGAAAATATAGGAAACATATCATTCTGACTAAATAATATTTATATTTGTTTCTCTGAAAATAATTCCTCATTTTAAAACACTTCTTTTTTGTCAGATATAAAGAAAACATTATTAAGAGATGCTGGTATTGTCTAAAATAACTTATGTAAAGAGACAGTTTGCATTTTAAAAATTCTTGATCACAAATAATTAGTTTATGTTTTATAACTAAAATCTGATTTTGAAATGTGTTTAATGTCAATTGGCTCATAATCTCCCAAACTATATTGTAGTGCATCGATAATGGGTCTGGAATGAGTTTGTAACTGCCAGAAGACAAAGATTTAAAGAAATAGCTTAAGGAATAGCACATTAAGATAAATATTTGGGAGTCTACATGAGACTATTAAGATTTATTATGGGACCTATGTCAAGAGATGCGTGCTTTCTGTTGGGAAATTCCCACTGGAAATGGTCTAGTCATTTTTGGAATCACATTTCAAAAGTTGTTTCTTCATTATCATAGGAAGAGAGATTTGATTTAAGATACCACATCTTTAGATTATAATAGCTTTAGTTGAAAGTTCTTCTATGTAGTTAAGCATCTATGTTTATAAGTTCCATGCATCTTGATTGCCTATGGGAGATGATATGACAGAAACTTATCTTTGGGGATGGCTTTCAGTTTATTTGCAAGGGGCTGTCAAAGTAGTAAAAAGGGAGGGTAAAATAACCTTTTATTGTATGATGCAATTATGGAATTATTACAAAGCGTTTGGCTGTACATGTGAGACAAAACGTTTTGTGCCGGTTGTGTGCATGACATAGATGAGAAATCTATATGTAGACAGTCTAGGGCAAAAAAAAGAATTTCAAGTGTTAAATTGTACAGCCAATAATTAAGGGAATGATAAAGATCTCTAGAAAACTGATTAATACTAACACTGAACAGATATAGATAGGTAGACCTGTTTTATACACCAGAGTATCAGCAGGAAAAATAGAATGATCTTTTTTCAGTCAGGTTTTTTTTTTTTAATTTCTGAAAACTCATGAAATATCCCCCAAACCAGTGATCTTTCATCCTATGTGATTCCCTTCTGCATTTGCAGAGATGATGGTATAAAATGAATAATAAGGAACTGAGACTCAAATAGTTTATCTTGGTTTAGACCTTGAAGTAAATTCTAGCCACTTATGTATACAGTAGTAATAGCATTTATAGTTTTAAGGTTTGTGAAGTATTTTACAAATACTGTTTCATTTGATCCTCACAATAGCCCTGAGAGATAGGTATTATTATTATCCTCATTTTACAGATGAGGAAATTCAGGCAAAAAAAGAGGCTAAGCGACTTGCCCAGGGATATGAAGCTAATAAATATCAGAGGCAGTAATAGACTTTAGGTCCAACATTCTGTCCACTGTGCCATCTAACTAGCTTAGCAACTGTTCTGCAATTGCAATCTTAGAGAGGACTGAGGGCATTGAAAAGTGAATGATTTATTTAGGTTAAAGGTAGACCTTGAATACAGGAATTATTGACTCAAAGCTAGTTTCCTTTCTACTATGCCATGTTTCTACATACTTAAGATTATCTTCAAAAATGAATTCAATTGTTGCTACTCTCATTGTGTGATTTTTGTACAATGGTCAGTGAATCGGCACACTAGCAGAAGAGCTTATGTTTCTCTATAATGAAATCCTGAGTGCTTACCTGTGGAAAACATAATAATGGAGTTGGTTGGAACAAGGCAATAAGGAATAATAGGAAAGTAGAGTCTAATAGAAAGGTTTAATCATTTTTGGAGGGAAGTGCTAAGTGGATTGTCCCAAATCTGTTGTTGGATCTATTATGTTCATTTGTATCAATAACCCAAATAAAGGGATAAATGTGTCTATCAAATACGGAGATAACATCAAGCTGGAAAGGCTAGCTAATACTCCCAAACTATCTCAACAGGAGGGAATACTTGGCAGAATCTAATAACACAAAATTCAATAGAAAAAGAAGGTAGAACACTTGAATTTTGAAAAGAACACTTTTCAAATACAGTATAAAAAACGTGTCTAGACTAAAGTAAACATAAAATTCAGATGTGTTAGTGGACTGCAAACACAGTACAAGTCAGTACTAGGTTGAAGTAGTCAAAAGACAACCAGAGGGGTGGTGAATAGAGCACCAGTGCTGGAGTCAGGAGGACCTAAGTTCAAATCCAGCTTCAGACACTTAACACTTACTAGTTGTGTGAACTTGGTCAAGTCACAACCCCAATTGCCCTGCCTTTCCTCCTCCAAAAAGACAATTAAAAAAAAAAAAGACAACCACAGATTTCATTAACACAAGCAGAGGGTCATCTAAGTCAAGAAGGTGAAAGGCCCTTCTTACTCTTATTTGTTCATACCACCTTTGGCAAGTTGAATCACATTTTTGGATCTGGATTTTAGATTTATTACCAGAATAAGGACTCCACTTCAATTGCAGGTTATTAGTAAACATCCCTCATTCACCTCCTACCAGAAAATCTGAATTCTGTTCTCTCCCCTCTGAATGCTAGGCTCAGATAGAAGAGCTTTACCTTTATCTTGGCCAGAACCAGGCCTCAACGTCACTTCTCAGCCATTTTCAATATATGTTGGTATGCATGTACTGTGCTCTCTAGTTCCCTTTAGGTGCTTTTCCTAATTAAAGGGCAGTGTCTTAAGCAGTTAAAGGCAGAGACTGCCTTCCTTACCTGTATTCGTATCCCCTGTGTTTAGAAGAGTACTCAGTACATAGAAAGTGTTCAATAAATCTGTTTTCATTTGTTCAATATGGAATAATAGAAAAAAATATTGGTTTGAAATCAGAGATTGTCGTTCATTCATTTCAGTTGTATCCAACCCTTTTTGACCCCATTTGGGGTTTCCTCGGCAAAGATACTGCAGTGGTTTGCTATTTCCTTTTCCCACTCATTTTACAGAAGAGGAACTAAGGGATACAGGGTTAAGTGACTTGCCCAGGGTCACAAAGCTAGCCTGGAGTCAGATTTGAGCTCAGGAAATGAGGTTTCCTAATTTTAAGTCCAGTGCTCTATGTAATGTGCCACCTAGAGTCAAATGATTGTGTTCTAATCCTTATTTTGTCATTGACCAACTGTGAGTGTCTTCATATATAAAAAGAAAAAGTTTGGTTTAAATTGCCAGTTCTCAAAGTGAGATTTGAGGACTTTGAGACCCTTCCCTTTTAATACATTTGCCTATTAAAATACTCCTTCCTTTTTCAACTACATGTCTACATAAGGCTGGATTTTCTTCACATACATCAGCCAAAATAATACATAACAATGGATTGAATACAAAAGCAGATAAGGGAATCCAACTATCTTCTATTAAGCCAGATACTAAAGTGATATGCAAAATGATGTGAAAGTGCCACTCTTTTCATTAAGTTATTTTTTGTTTTGGAAAATATGGTTATTTTTCATAATACATATGTTTATGTTAAGATGTTATGGGTCTATTATTGTCATTTTAAATTCAATCTTAAAAATTATTGGCTTTTATTTCTAATATGGTGTATAGTTATAGACATAACCCACATGAACAAAAGCTCTTTGGGGTCCTCAATAATTTTTTAATGCAAAGGAGCCATGAGACCAAAATGTTTGTGAACCCTCGGACTATATAAATTTTAAATTCCCCTGCTCTAATTCTATTATCTTATTTGTTTTGTGACCTACTAATGCCTGGATTTGAATATGTTGCTCCCATTAATTCATATGTATATTTGAAATTATACTTGTAAGAGTGAAGAAAACTGGATGTTCATATAAAAGAAATAGAAGGTGTAACAGAGGAGGACCTCAGGAGCAGTTAGCTGGTGCAGTGAATAGAGCACCGGTCCTGGAGTCAGAAGGACCTGAGTTCAAGTCTAACCTCAGATACCTTACACTTACTACCCATGTGAGCTTGGACAAGTCACTTAACCCCAATTTGCCTGGCTTTCCCCCACCAAAAACAAAAAAGCAAAACAGAGGAGGACCTCAGTATAATAAAAGAAAAGCAGTGAATGTAGAGATGATACCTCCATGTCAAGATATATCATCCTTCTAAAACAAAAAAGAAATTTTAACCAGCAGGTTTTAAAAAAATAAATATTTCTCATCACATAGTACATTTCCCTATATTCAAGTTTTGACATTTTCATCTCCCTTTAATAAGTCTCTTGATGTTGACTTGCAAACCCAAATATGTTGACGAATTAAATAAAAATAAGTTTATCCTCCAAGCAGGTTTTCTCAAGCTCTCTTGACACTGGGAATATTGTTGCAAGTGACCCAAGTTTCAAAACCCCCGTGAAACACAGGCTCCAATGTTGCTCAACTTGACATGAAATTTGTACAGTACACACATACTAGTTATAAATTCTGCCTCCAAAGAAAATAGAGAATCCCCATACTGTTATCTCTGGGTGCAACAACTTAGCCGAAGGACTTGCACTGAGAGAGTATACTATATTCGGCACCGAAAACATTTTAATGGTATCTATGTCAATAATATAATTGTTCCAAAGGTCTTAGAATTAGATCCTGCAGTGACACATTGTTTCTAGTTCAAAATAAAATAAACACTTTTTGCAGGATTCCTTCAGTTTCTAAGAATATACGAGGAAAAGAATAAGTGCCAAAATGAATGATGTGGCACTAAGACCCCTTTAAAAAAAATACCAACAGGCTCTTAAACATATTTCAACTCCCTTGGCGTCATCTGTGGCTGATAAAAAGTCAACTTTGAATGAATGGTTCACTGATAGTCACCCATTTATGGTCCAAGCTCTCAATGGATGCTGAAATAACTAAGCCAACTGGACATCTTAACTCCTTCATAGGATGCTCCTTCAAAATGAAGGTCTTAATGGTGAAAAGTTATGAGTGAGAATGGTGACTTCTTCCCAGTTTCATGATATGTATTTTCCTCTTTTTTTAACTTAAAAATCAGACACAATATTCTTACATTCACATCTTTTGAAAGAAAACAGTGCAACAAAAATGGTGAGCACACTGTTACATAAAAATATTGAGGCACATATGGGAGGGGTTAAATAAGGGAGAGATATTTTCTTCCACAAGAATATAGTTATTAATGAGACCATGAAAAGTTCATTTGCAAGTGATGTCTAACACTTATGGCTTCAAGAATTTGAGAGGGGAATAGAAGATGGTTTTCTTTTATAACTGAAGAGATTTATATTTTATAGCATGGTGGTGAGAGATCCAGATATAGTGTAGCTGCCCCAAAGGTGAAGTAAAGACAAAGGTTCTTGGGCATTTTCTCTTAAAATTAACACGCATCACTCTGTATATACATTTGTATATGTCTTGTATCCCTTTGGTAGAATGTGATAAGGTCTTTGAGAGCAAAGATTGCTTCATTTTTTTTTGTCTGTATCCATAGCATGAAAAATTCGTTATGGGTGAATAAAAGGATATAGACACCGATCATAATACTTTCACATAAAAGGTAAAAACATATCAATCATCATGATGATGAAACCACACAAGCCTTAAACAACTTTAGTTAACAATTTTTTTATATGCTCACCAAGCAAAGAGATATGGCAGCCAAGAGCAGCAAGGTTTTAGAATATAAAGTCATTAATAAAATCTTTCAGAGATGGAAGACAGGAGATTAGGATTAGTATCACTTCATAAAACAGAACTGTGGTTATTTGCAAGAGGACTCTTAATCTCCCTTAATGCCAGTGTCTTCTTCCTGTGGATTATTATCTATCTGTCTGTCTGTCTATCTATCTAGCTAGCTAGCTATCTAGCTAGCTATCTTTCTATCTATCGATCTATCCTCTATCTATCTATCTATCTATCTATCTATCTATCTATCTATCATCTATCTAGCTATCTTTCTATCTATTGATCGATCTATCAATCTATCGATCTATCTATCCTCTATCTATCTATCTATCTATCTATCTATCTATCTATCTATCTATCTTCTATCGATCTATCCTCTATCTTTCTATCTATATATCATCTTTCTACGCATGTATATATATATATATATATATACACATATCTGGTTTGTACATAGTTGTTTATGTATTGTCTCCCCCATTAAATTTCTTGAGGTCAGGGGTTTATCTTTCACCTTCTTTTTCATATTCCTAATGCTTATCAGTGCCTGGAACATAGCAGGCATTTAATAAGGGTCAATTGATTGACTAATTGATTGGAGGGTAAAGTCAGAGAGAAGAAACCCTTAGCAACAGATCTAAGCAAAATCATTCTGAGGGTGTTTTAGAATGAATCTGAAAGGAGGATAACAAGAAGAAGATGAAAAAAAGATCTGAATAAACATTTAAAACACTTTTCGCCCTTAAGGACATTAGAGTCACCACATTTGGAAATCAAAGTGCTAGAGGTACCTATAAAGGAGATATACACATGCATTAAAGAAAATAAAGACTAGAAAAACAGCTGGATGAATCCAAATGTACATAAAGGACATAATTGTGAGGGCAATGAGGGATTTATTCATAAGGTTTTTGAAAAAAGGCAAAATACCAAAAAATGAGGGAGAAAATCTCATACTTTACCTATAAAAAATAAGAAACAACCAAAATATATACCTATCTTCCTATCATTATCTATAAATCTATCAATCAATCTATCTATCTATCTATCTATCTATCTATCTATCTATCTTATAAGAATAATCTATACACATGTTAAGGGCATCCTTAACAAGGTCAAGGAAGAGGCAAGATTTTACAAGTGAAGATCTAAGTAGACCAAGTAGACCAGTGGGTTTCCTCATTATGACAGTCAGGCGACATTTAATGAATATATTCAATTGAATATCCATTTTATACAATTACCTTAAATATATACAGAATGCAAACTCCTACAATGCTAACTGTTAAAAAAGGAGCTTTTGGGGCAGCTAGGTGGCACAGTGAATAGAGCACTGGCCCTGGAATCGGGAGGACATGAGTTCAAATCCAGCCTCAGACATTTAACACAAAACTAGCCGTGTGACCTTGGGCGAGTCACAATCCCAATTGCCCTACCTTCCCCCCTCCAAAAAGCAAAAAGAAAAATTAAAAAAGAGAAGCTTTTGACTTAGTAGAAAAAAATGCTACTTCAACAGCTCTATTCAACAAGGTATCTCCAAGGAATACATCAACATTATGCAAGATTTCTTGAAAGATGTTAAAATAGAAAAATCTTGCTCAAGCACCTTTTGATGGCAAGTATCTAGTGATACAAGACAGAAAGACTTAAGCTCAACTTAGAGGTTCACCACTGCCATAGAGGATATTCACTACAGAGCCTATGTTAATAAGGATTCCTACAGACAGAGAGTTACTCCAGACAGTTCTGTTGGAAGATGACATTGTGCTTGGTTGCATCAAAAGAAAACTGGATCACTTTGGTCCCATAACTGGATAGTCAGTCAACAAGTATTTATTAAGCACCTCTCATGTGCCAGGTACTACACTAAATGCTGAGGATACAAAGAAAGGGAAAAAATCTAAAAAGGGGAAACATGTAAATAACTAGGTACTAACAAGATAGAGGATAAATCAGACACAAAAGCAAATAGAGGGAAGGTACTAACATTAAAGGGGAATTAAGGAAAGGCTTTTTTTCAGAAGATGAAATTTACCTGGGACTTGAAGAAAGTCAAAAGGTAGAGAAAATGATGGAAAGAATTTCATACATGGCACAATGGGCTGGGTGAGTAATTACTGGGAAATGAAGGGTCTTGTGTATGGAACAGCAAGTATGTCGGTGTCAATAGATCATAGAGTATTTAGAAGAGGGGAATGAAAAAAAGTTTAAGAACTCTTTAAAGGTTGGAGAAGGAGCAAATATGAAGGGATATAAAGGCCAAAGGATTTTATATTTTGATTCTGCAGGTGATAATGAGTCAGTGAAGTTTATTAAATAGCAAGTTTAGATATGATAAGACCTAGGCTTTAGGAAAATCAATTTGACAGCTGAATAAAGGGTGAATTAGAGTGGGGAGAAACTTCTGACAGGGGCACAAGCCAGCAGACAATCATAATAATGAGATGATGAGGGCACCAGGGTGGTGGCAATGTCTTGGGGGAAAAAGGGCATATACATGAAGGTAGAATCAATAGGAGTTAGCAACAGATTGGATATTGGGGCAGGGGATTGAGAAAGAGTGAGGAGTTGAGGATAATACCCAAATTGAGAATCTGGATGATTGAGATGCCCATAATACCATCAAGAGCTTGGCTTACCCCATCACAGGAAAAACTGAGTGGGCAAAAAATGACTTGTTTAGATTGATACATGTAGTTAGATGGATAATCTATGTAGATTGGCTGTCTGTCTATCTTTCTATCCATCTATCTCTTCACTTCTTATGAGCAGCTCTTCTTAGATGGGACATTACAACCATCCTGCCTCCCCCATCACCTGAAATCTCATCACCTTAGAGATTGATTAGCTTTGATACTCACTACCTCCTCAGCACAATTGGTTGTCTTCTCCTCTTTCACTGGAGGGCTGAATGGCAGAGCAATAAACT
>NW_027187460.1:53261717-53292167 GCF_028583685.1 Petaurus breviceps papuanus | reverse complement strand
TCTCTTTCTCTCTCTCTCTCTCTCTCTCTCTCTCTGTCTCTCTCTTCTCTCACTCTCACTCTCTCTTCTCTCACTCTCTCTCTCTATTGTGGAAGGTTAGAAGAGTCATACTCATTAATGTATCAAGACAGCTAAGGGGATCAGGAATTTCAATCTCTGAGGGATATACAGGTAGTTTGCTGGACTAAAAAGCACCATTTTTCACTAGTTTTAGAAAACTGAACCTTCTAAATTGTTACTAATTCAGCAAATTCCTGCAGCACTTAAGTACAATGAGTGGAATACCCATGTTGTCCAGCATGGAAAAAGAGAATTTATGAAACCCATTCTCAACTAAGAGCTAACTGGTTATTCAAGGCCATCAGGCTTTTTTTTCATTTCTACTCCTAAAGAAAATTTCTAACACACAGGGATATACTATGTTGATTTCCACAGATATTTTTTGTAATACTTAGAAATTCTGTGGGTAAAATATAAAACACTGCCTATGTTGTCTGATTTTTTTTTCAATGTATTGATCAGTTTTACTAATTGTTTTATATTCTTTCTATTTTTTTCTTTAAAAATCATTTCTTACTAAGGATAGTTTCCTGAGAGGAGGTGGGTAAGAATAAAAGGGAAAACTGAAGCAATTTAAAAAGACATCAATAAACCTGAATAAAAAAAGAATTTTTTGTAAAGTACAAAATGTTTCTTCTGAAGGCTTAGGGAAAGAGTATCTCCTCAGCACAGTTTCCACATTTTTTCTTTAGCTCTTAGAAATTTTATTCTACTCAAGTGGCTCAAAACTTACTTTTTGCTAGTGAAAACATTTTTTTAGCAAGTCACAGGGATTAACAACAACTAGATCAAAATTCAAGTAAGTAAAAATAATCTCCTCTAAGCTGGAAGTATTAGTTGACAATAGCCCAAACTCCTTACAATCCTCAGGCAATTTAGGCTAGAAAATCTCAGAAGAATAGAAATAGCCATGAAAGTCCCCAGTCACATATTCTTTTTTTTTTTCATCCTGATCAAGCCAGGAGCTTAGAGGGGGAAAAAGAAAACAACTGCTTTTCTTACATCATCTCAACACATCTGCTACTGGTTCCAGCCAGAACCATGAGGCCCAGAGGATCAGAAAAATGAGAAGTATTATAGTGAATAATATGAAATAAACTCCGTCAAGCATATGAAAAGGTGGAGAGTTTTTATTTTAGGTGGAGAGTTAGGGGGATGGTAATTCTAGTCAACAAATACTGGTTATCCTAGTCCTGAGTGGAAACACACACAATAGAGTTTCAAATAATAACAAAATCATGGAATGTTAAAACTAAAAAAGATCTCAACTCATTTAGGCCAACACCTTCATGTTTCAGATGAGGAAACTGAGGCCCAAAGAGATTCATTCATTTGTTCAAGGTCACAAATTAAGTTAGTGGTAAAGTCAATACCATTTCTCAGGTCTCCTGATTGCTAATGGAGCTCATTGCAATTTCCACTATAACATGGTGCTTCATAATACTCTGTTATGTGGATCCTAGATGGTTAATCCCCAAATTGTTTCCAGCCTTTCCTAGACCATGAACTTTATTTCAAAAATTCTGTTTCTGTCTTCTAGAGTGAAGGGTTTTTTTTCTAATCAATGTTGTAAAGGAGCCAAATTTCCACCTAGCCTCATCATTCACCTTCTAGATTCAAGAAAAAGAGGGTTAAAGGTTTTTGAGGCAAATGTTTAGAAACACTTGTCCCTTGTAAACTACCCATATCATCATCCCTAAAAGTCATTTGATTTTTAAGAAGATATTCCAGGTTTGTATGAATCTGTAGTACATAGAACAGTCACTTCAATCCAGACCCAATTAATATGAACATTTCAGACAGGTGCTAGGCTGATATTTATAGATCAAGGAATCATTCATTGTTTCTAGTTGGAAGTAATCATCCAGACCATCTTAGCCAACTCTCATTTTAAAGAAAAGGAAACGAGCTGCAGTGACAATAAATGACTTGCCTAAAGTCACAAAATATATAACAGGGTTCAAATCTGAATGTAGATTGCCTAAGTTGAATCAGGGGTATGCTGGCAAATGTTTAACACCTGGCTATGTGAAAAAAAATGTACTTGTCACACATTTTTAAGTTTAATCCATTTTACTAACATTACCCACCCCCCATCACTTTCAAAGTCTAGACAATTAAAAAAAACAATAAATCAAGTTGCTATTTGTAGCATTTGCTGATTTCCAAGGTGCAAATGCACACATTGAAATTTTTTTTAAAGCAATTGGGGTTAAGTAACTTGCTCAAGGTTACACAGCCAGGTGTTTCTGGGTGGGTGCTAAGTGTCTGAGCCCCAGGTCTGAGCTAAGTGTCGATCCCCAGGTCATCCTGACACTGGGGCTGGTGCTCTTACTCACTGTGCTACCTGGCCTCTCCCCACATTGAAATTTAACCATCAGGTTGAGCTGGTTCTAGTATACCACAGCTCAAAGGGTCTTTTCACTATAATTCACTATAATGGAATGGATATGTTTACTTTCACTACCTATGAAGAAGGATTCAGCAAAACACATAAAGCCATCAGTTAGATTTCATTCAAATTAAATGGTAGTTTTGAATGAATGGTAGAGACAAAATCAATCCTATTTTGGTAAAAGGCACATCAAGGTTTAAGAGTATTCATCACTTTAGTATAAAACTGGGGCAATAGGATAAGTGCCAAGAATAAGTGTGAAACAAAGAACACATCTTTAGTTTTCAGTTTCAGTTAATGACATTTTATAAATGAGACTCCATAGAGGGTAAAGGGGGGCAAGCACAGGAGAGAGACATGTTAAATTTAAGGTTATAAAGGTACAACATGGGGATGGAAACTCAGAATTTAATTATATTTGCTTTTCTTGGAATAAGGTAATGGGTTTATTTTGAGCTTAGATCTGGGAAGGTTAGGGTTTGAATCCCACCTCTGACACTTTGCGTAAGTGACTCTACAAGTCATTTAAATATCTGAGTCTCAGTTTTCTCATTTGTAAAATGAGGGTGACAGCATATATTTCATAGGGTTACTGTGAAAATTAAATGAGGTAATAGGTTTAATGTACTTTGCAACACTTTAGGGAAATTATATATATATATATATATATATATATATATATTTCTTAAATGTTAATGAAAGAAACTACAAAGTCTTCATGCACTCTAAGCTCTCATCATTTTAATCCTGAAATGATGCTTATGCCTAAATAATCAAAAACCACCTACTCAGCCTTGCTGACAGGAGAGTGCTCAGACAAAAAAGCTTTATTAACAATGCTTAGTAAAGTGGAAAGAAAGAGAGGTCTCAGAGGTAGGAAGTTAGTTCTAGTTCTGCAAGAAAGTAGATATAACATGAGGCAGGAGAGTATAGTTGAAAAATGATGAATTTCATAGTGAGAAGACATAAATTAAAATCCTGAATCCATTGTTTATTAACTATTTCACCTCAAGAAAGCTACTTGAACTCTATGGGTTTGAATTCCATCCTGGGTAAAATGGGGGCATGGGTAGCTAGACTAGAATAATTTCTTTGATCCTTTCTTGCTATAAACTATATGTATGAGCTTGGTCAAGTGTTTCCTTTAATTTTCCTACACCTGTATTTCCTCATGAGTGAAGTAAATGATAAGGAATAAAAAAAGTTAGGAGGGAAATCATCAAGGGGACAAGCTAAGATCAACTGCCAGGAATATGGGAGCTGGACCAGAAGTTTAGTCTTTTTTGAAGAATCAGAAATTTAGGTAATGCCTGACATAGAAGCAAAATCAAAATCAGAACCATGTCACAGCCTGACAGGGTTAGTGATGGAGGAAGTTGAAACTCAGGCTGGAATGGTTGGGTAAGAGGCAGGCAACAAGGTTGTCAGACTCGACAGAGATCCATTGCATTGCCACACCTGAGGGTCCTGCAGGCACATGTGTTCTCAGATGTGTGTCTAACTTTGTTTGCCCTGTATCTGCCTCAATATTGCTTTCTGCTCCTTTCCGTTCACTGACATCAATGGGGATTGTTGGTTCTAAGCAGCTGAGAGATACAAAGACATAGGTGACAATCAGATAGGTAAAGACACAGCATGCATTTATAGATTCAGCTTTTGGTGGAGGTGTTACCTTTTCCCCATCCTACACTTGAGGGGAATGAAATTTACTTTACAATAAACATGGATGCTTAAAGTGTAATATGTCTGCTTTGTAGTTTGGTTAAAAGAGAAGTGATTACATTTATTTTTTTTAATAACCAATAAAAATGGTATTTTATTGAATATAGAATTATATTGTGTAGAATTGTAAAAAAATCTAATTTTAAATTCAAATTTCCAATTAATTTAAAAAATAGATTAATAAGGGGTGGCTCAGTGAGAAAAGTGCCAGCCCTGGAGTCGGGAGGACCCGAGTTCGGTTCCGGCCTGAGACACTTTACACCCACACAAAAATAATAGCCGTGTAACCCTGGGCAAGTTAGTTAATTCCAATTGCCCTCCAAAAGGCAAAAAAATACCCCCCAAAACAGATTAATATGCAGTTATCCCTTCCACATCACAGGGGTTAGGGGCACAGTGCCTCTGCAATCTGGAAAATCTGAGTAGAATCATTTGGCCCATCCTTCAGAGAAGAAGTCTGAATTAGATAAAATATGTTGATATTATATAATAATATTCAAATGTTTTATACATTTATGAGTTTCTAAATTTATTCTGTGTCATTAACTAGCCTTCACATGTTGTCTACAGCTTCTGCAAAATTCCCCCCAAATTTCCCATTTAATTTCTTATGCTGATCTGCAATATATCAAAACCACAATGTGGAAAGTCATGATGTAGAAGGGATAACTATACTGTCAAATAACTAAAAAAAATCCTACACTGGAGGGAGAAGCATATACATTTTATAATAAAGTATGTGGGTGCTTAAATTTATCCAATTGGGCACACAAAATCCTGTCTTTGATGTGAATTAGTATGGGGTTTCCTTTCTTTAAACTTGGGGAAAGCCTTGAAAAAAATTAAATGTTCAATATTTGCTAGTCCTGTGTTAAATTTCCTCAAATTAGCTGCGTTTTACTGGGTTTTAGTTCAAATTTACATACATTCAAACACTGATCCACGAGTGTTTTTTACTCCATATGTTTTAAACTGGAGCATTTTGTATTTGCTCTTGTAAAATTCTCTGCTAAATTGGTCTTCTTAGGAAATTTCCTTTAAGCTCAAAAAAATTTTGTACCTTTCTCATTCTTGATTTCTCTTCTCT
This sequence comes from Petaurus breviceps papuanus, assembly GCF_028583685.1. Lineage (NCBI taxonomy): Eukaryota > Metazoa > Chordata > Mammalia > Diprotodontia > Petauridae > Petaurus > Petaurus breviceps. The sequence goes on along the minus strand of NW_027187460.1, from coordinate 53,286,903 downwards.
TCTCCTCTTTTCCCTTCCCTTCCCCTCTCCTTCCTCCCTCCCTTCTTTACTATTAAGAACATAAGAAAAGAGCCTCCCTCACTCCATGAGGTCATCTGCTCCTTGGATCTATTCCCCCATGCAGGCTATAATCTTCAGTTGTGATGACATCATCACAAGTTGTTATGAAAATGATAATTTTGTCCTCCAAAGGCCCAATCCCATAAGTAATGCATTAAAACAAAATGGGAGTTGTGCTTATAAAAAAAGATGCATTGATAGCCCCCAAAGAGTAGTATGGCTTCAAAAGCCAAATAAGCACCAGAAACAAATGAACCATGAAGTTATGTCTACATTGGTTGAAAAAAATATATTACAAAATTTTAGTTGTACTTTGCAAGCTGTTATTCTGTTTTCCTTGAATCAGTGAGTAAACCCTTTGTAGTATGTGAACACTATATTCCCATAATGACTGGGTAGAGTTTACAGTAAGGGCCCTGCAGCTTTATCTAAAGGCTAGTACCAAAAGGGACTTAAATGGACATCTTATCCAATTCCTTCACTAAGCTCCTGAGAGCTGAGGTAATGTGGCTAAGGAAAGAATCACCCAGTTTGTGAATAACAGAGCCAGAACTAAGCCTGAGTAACCCTGACATCTAGCTCCATGCTATTTCCACCACATCATGATGCCTTCTTAAAATTGAGGTTCATCATGTTTTGGAAATGAAAAGGAAATGCTGGAAATAGACACCCAATGATCAGTGAAAGCTTGTAAACTAGCTAATTAAGGAGAATGCTCTAATCTCCAGACTGCTAACAAAGTGCAATGTTCATAAAATAAACTCTATGGAATATATTTATTGTTCAAGACAGTACTTGGATATAGTATTTTGAAAAACTTGTCTGTAAGTTCAAAGGATCAGTCATTCAATGAGTATTTATTAAGCACCTACTATGTGCCAGGCACTGGCATAGTCCCTCTTCTCACTGATCTCATAGTCAAATAGAGATCATGGGTTTAGAGTTGGAAGGGATCTTAGAGATAATCTAGTATGCTCTTCTCATTTTACAGATGAGGAAATTAAGGACTAGAGTGCAAATGACTGACCCAAGGTTACAAGGGCAGCAAGTGAAAGAGTTGAGATTCTAATCCAAGTCCTTTGGATCCACCATTCTTTCAACTGTCACAATTCTTTGACACTATATTAACCTATGTTTCATAATTAACTGTTTTCTCCCCCATTGGAAATTTCCTATTTTCTAGGCAGGTAAGTGAATGAAGAAAGCTAGGTGTCACAGTGAGTGGAGTGTTGGGCCTGGAATCAGGAAGACCTAAGTTCAAATACAGCTTCAGATACTTAACTAGCTGTGTGTCCCTGGGCAAGTCACCTAAACTTGTTTGCCTCAGTTTAGCTCTAAAATGTCCTGGAGAAAGAAAAGGCAAAGTACTCTTTGCCAAGAAAATCAGACATGACTGAAACAAGTGAAAAATAAGTGGATCAATGGAAAAAAATAATGGACTTGGAGTTCAAATCCAGATTCTCACACTAGCTGTGTGATTCTGGGTAAGCCAACTAATCTCTGTCTGCCTCAATTTCCGCTTCTTTAAAATGTGGATAAAAATTCCAACTCTCTCACAGGATTGTTGCAAGGAAAAAATGAATTAATTTTTGTAAAGCATTTTGCAAACCTTAAAGTATATGGGTATGTACACACATATATGTGTGTGTGCATATGTATACATATAGTAATTATTATTTAGACATCTGCTTCCCTTGGTCTGATTTAATTTTTAGAGTTTTGTATGCAAACTTTCTTAAATTGTGTGGAGGCTTCCATTAAAAAAAATCTGAAATGTCTCCTAAGTTTCTGCCTATCCAGAAAGCAAGGCATAGAATAAAGAAATAACCCCAAAGGATGAACACAGGTTTTTTGGAGGGTTTTTTTTTTGTTGTTGTTAAAAAAAAAAGTAATTTCTTTCTGATCACTGAATGTTAATGTTTACTTTGCTTGCTACTTTTCCAAGCAAGGATTAATCAGATCCTTTGAATACTATACTTGGTATATTAAAAATCAGATCTAGAATTCATCTTGTCAGAGTTACTGTTATTATTATAGGACTTCAGGGGGTTTTCTTTAGGAATTTCCACTTTTCTTTGTGGTATGCATCACTTCATAATTTCAGATATTCATTTGAGGGCATATTTTTGAAATTTCTTCTTTTTCATTGATTTTTGTTTTCTCAAAATAATACTAACAGCAACAACATATGTTAAGCATCTATTTTGCACACTGAACTATGTTAGCTACTGTGAGAAATAGAGGGGGAAAAATGAGACATCCTCCTTGCCTTAAGGGGGATTAAAATCTATTTAGGAAGACCAACATAGCTTGAATTTGTGTAACACTTTATGGTTTGCAGGATGAGTTCTGCAAATACAATAAGAACTTATAATTAGCTCAATAAAAGCAATGTAATAGACTAAGTACTTACCTATAATTTTGCTTTTCATTTCCTATGTGAAATCTGTCATATAGTGAATATGCCCGGTTTCCTTCCCAGTCCATTAACTCAATTCTTAGAGAATATTGTCTCTGACTGGTAATTGCAAAGATAAACTCATTTCCCAGCCAGTATTCACCAGATGGATTACCAAAACCCTGGAAAAAATGTGGATGAAATAATTTTATTAGAGTAAGGCTCTTTCAATTTAACTTTTACACTTTTTGTATAATTTTTTGAAAAGTTTGTATAATAAAAAAGTGGCTCCTAAATGCCTTTAGTGTGTTACTGCAATTATTCCCTGTATTTGGGCTTATGTGTAATATTTATAATAAACTGCATTTACTTGGAATCCTAGAATATGGGGTGCTCTATTTAATAAAACTGATGTCTAATCAGAAAGTCTTATTTCAACCTTTTCAAAGAATCTCTAAAATGTATTTTTGTATATTGTCCTCCTAGTAAATAAAATAGATTGAGCATATTTTATTATTTCTTTGATGAATTATCATCTGGAGAGACTTCATGCTATTATAGGTGACATTTTTCTTAGTCAGTGATATATGACTGCTATAGCCTACCTCCCAACTTGAACTATAACAGCTAAACGTATTTCTGTTTGCAGAAAGACTTGGTGACGAACCAAGACTTCTGTTTGAGATTGGGCCCCTTTATTACTTATTGTATACCAAGATAATCAGAATAGCTCCCCCCCCAATTTAGGGAGATTTCCTTCCTTAGTAAAAGAAATATTGTATTGAATATAGTTTATTGTATCCATTTTGGCTTGCAAGTTGTTACTCATTTTCTTTGAAGAATCTTGACACTACACAGTTTGTTTAAAAAAGTTCAGTAGATTACAGCCCGTTTCCAAAGAAAATTATGCAAATAAACCTTAGTGGAGTTCTCTTCCCTGCAGTATGGAAGCAATTCCTTCTAAGAGAGTTAGTAGTATCTATAATTGAGAAGTTGCCTACCAACCCTGAGATAGCATTCACTTTTCAGGGTTATTGAGTATGTTCTATCCTTCAGCTAATTATGAGAAACTGCCCACTACAGCCCTCCAATCCAGAAAACTGGACTAATCACTAATATTTACATAGTGCTTTAAGATTTATGAAGCACTTTACAAATATTATCTCATTTCATCTTCACAACCACCCTGGGAGGCAGATACTATTATTTCCTCATTTTACTGATGGGGATACTGAGGCAGGTAGTGTTTAAGTGAACTGCCAGGGTCACACTGTTAGTGGCTGAGGTTGGACTAGAACTCAGGTCTTCCTAACACTAGGTCCAGCACTCAATTCACAGTACTACATAGCTGCCTACTTAACAGCAACATATGTCTAAAGCAGATAGCATTTTTGAATGTATACCAAACCTGAGTTGCCTCAAAAGACTACTGATTTCAGAAAAGACTGTCTATAAGTTCAACCAATGTATTCTAGCCAATCAACTCTCTAATACCCTCCAGGAATAGATTAAAAGGCAAAAATTTGTTGATAAATGACAATAAAAATAAAGCCTTTTCTCTCTGTAAGGAGAAAACACACTTTCAGATTATATTCTGAAAAAGATTGCTGCTGCTGCTGCTGAATTGCTGCTGAATTGCACTTCCCTTCACAGATGTGGGAAGTGATGACACATGAATACTTGAAGGTAGAGGCATTCACATTCAAGAAGCCTTCTCCATCATTATAAGCTCCAATTTGAAACTGTCAGTTAAATATTTAGCTTCCCCCCCATTTTAATAATATGGTGTTAACTTAGAATATTCATTTATTTACAGAGCATTCATTCACTGTTAAGAACTGAGGAATAAACAAGAGATTGATCATGTTTTCAACCTCTGACATTATCCCCTCAAACTCAAGACACATGCAAATCCTTCTGAACATGTGTAGGCACAGATGTAGCTATCAATAGAAGATAGAGCAGATTTAGGCTGAATCTGAAGTGATCCCAGGATGTACTCACAGAATTGATATTTTTTATTCAATATTTAAACATGCTTACTTTCTTGTGATATTTCTCCCCAAAGTGGAAAGTAGGGAAATTATTAATGTTATTATTAATATTTGTGTTAATGATTAGTGTAAGACCCGCCTTACTTGACTTTCTTATTAACTAAGTTTTTACTATATTTGAACTGGAGAGATGCAAGGGGAAAATTCTGGAGCAATCATAGAAGCCTTTAATTTATCAACATAAACTATCACAAAGGAGAAAATTGGCAATTAGTCCCAAGAATTTATAAATTTTCCCCTGAAGAGGGCTTCCTGCAGCAAAGAAAATAGAAAACAGAATTGTCAATATTATTTGACAAATGAATTCTTCCCCCACTCTTTCTTATATCCTAAAGCTTACTGTGTTTTTGATTGTATGGTAGCAATATTCTATCCCACAATCAGACCTGTAGTCTAAGCCGTCTGTCAATACTCTCTAACATCAGAGTGCAGAAGATGCCTGGAGATGAAAAGCCCTTATGACACTTGGGAACACATGTGCTAAAGAAGAGAATGAGTCTAGCCATCTCTAAGTACACTTCACAAAGACAGAAAAGGAATACAAACTTGGTCTATCCTTATCCTTAGTCCAGTCGTCTTTCCCTACCCTATTTTCTTAGTCAGCTAAGCCAGATTTAGAGAGATACCAAATGTGAGAATATGTCTGCTTATCCAAAGTTAAGAATGATGAAGTGTTAAGTATTAGGTCATACATTTCCATGTTGTTGAAAGCCCTGTGTCAATAAAGTCTTTGGCCTTCCCAAGGGAAAAAAGCAATGGTCTTGAGGAAGCCACAGAAAAGGAATAACATTAGTGTCATTCTTCACAGAGATTTCATCCACATTTCTGCATGCAAAGATGTGGCCTCCCCTTGAATTGAGATGAATATCTCTTCCTAAGCAGTCTGCCATCCTGACTAAATATAAAGGAAAAAGAAGCTGAATGGAAAGTGATGACATTCACTTTTTAGAGGTCAAATTCTATTATGACCATCTTTTTCTAACCCCCCCCCCAAAAAAAAAACCTCCCAGGCTGACAAAAGACCCATGATTCCACACCTGCTGCATTGCTGGACCCTGAACCTTTGTCTATATTGAGTCAAAGATGGTGTCAAAGATAAGCCAGGGTGGGAACCCATTAATAGTCAAATTCAATGAAGGGAAACAAAGATCTTGGAGTAAGGATGGAAAAAAAAAAAGAAATCATTGGCACATTAAGAAATTTCCTCACACACAAAATCATCATTGTTAGAATCATAAAATATCATATTACAAAGGACCTTTAGAGATCATTTATTCCACTCCCCCTTCTGTAAATAAGTGAATGATTTCCCTACTGTACTATTTATTTACTGTGGTGTAGGTTGTTTAGTAAATTCATTAGTTTTCCTTCTACCATCTGTTCACTTAATTCATATTTCTGATTTGTTAAGATGACCTTTTCAGAAGGTTTACTGAGTTTCATTAGTTTCATTTTTAAAGGTTCTTCTAAATTAAATCTATAAATTGCATGAACTCTAAGTCACTTAACATTTATCATTATTCAAATGGAATGTATTTGATAGACTGCTAATATACCAGGAATTCTTAAATAAGGGCAAAGAAGGGTTACTGAGTTTATTTGATTGAATCTGGCTATATATGCTTGTCACAGATGTGGGAGTAATGATCCAAAGTCTTATTCTACATAATAATTCAAGAGAAGATATCTTAATAACTTCAATGTGAATGTTGTATGTGTACTAAATTAGTAAAACATCAATACTGGATACATACATATGTATGTATAGTGTTTATATATTTAGTACATGTATACATATATAAAACATCTTGTAATCAATGGTTTACAAAATATACCCACACTAGAGTTGAATGTGTGTTTTTTTGTTTTGTTTTGTTTTTTGAGAGGGGAAGGCAAGGCAATCAGGGTTAAGTGACTTGCCCAAGGTCATACAGATAATTAATTGTCCCTTGTCTGAGGCTGAATTTGACTCGGGTCCTCCTGACTCCAGAGCCTGTGCTCTATACACAGCACCACCTACCCACCCTACACAACTTAGCTGCCCCTGTATATGTTCTTTCAACAAATGATCTCACATAGTGGAGCCAAGTATTTGAAGTTAGACAACCTGGATTCAGATGTTGCTTCTGTTGCTCATTTCCTTAGAAGCAATTAGGTGTTGCAAAGGACCAAGTGTTGGATTTGGAATGAGGAAAACCTGAATTCAAATCTTACTTCAGACTCTTATTACAAGTCATTTAGCCTCTGCTTGCCTCAGTTTCCTCATCTAAAAAATAGCAATAATAACATTTCTCAAATACCAGAGGATTTGGTTGTAGGCCCTCTCTTCTTCTCCCTATCAGTTACTTAGGATAAAATATTTGTAAAGTCTTTGTAAATCTTCAAGTGCCTAATTTGTGATTATCATTCTAATCCTAATTAGATCTTGAATAACTAACTTCTTTACTTTTAAATAGGGTGGGTGGTTAGACTACTAGATTGTGTCTAAGGTCCCTTTTGTCTATAAATCTATGATCCTATTATCATCACATTAACAATGGTAGTTTATTGTATTGTCATATTTACAGTCCTGACTTCCTTAGAGTCACAAAGCTAGTAAATGTCAGAAGCCAGATTTGAACTTGGGAAGATGAGTCTTTCTGACTGCAGGACCACCTCACTCTATCTATTACACCACTTAAGCCACCACATACAATGATAAAATCAGGGATCACGGAAGCATTAAAGTACTATTATGGTAAAATAGAAAATAGAACTGGTTGGTTTCTTTCTACGCTCCTAGCCCTCTCCACCTTGCCTCCTCAATGATGTGTAGGCTCTAATGAATGGGTATTGTACTGTACCTCAACTCCTGAGAGGCAGCTTGGAGCAATCAAATAGTACTAGCTCTGGATTCTAGAAGATCTAGATTTAAATCCAACCTCTGATTAGAGACTATACTTTGTATATGGAAAGTCCCTTAACCACTTGGCGCCTCAAGCAACTCTCTAAGACTAAAAGTTGCAGACCTACTGTTGTGTAGGACTGATAGTACTTTAGCATTATTAAAGTTTTATTTTACTTCTGTCACTTATGAGAGTTTCCATACTAGATCTGATAATGAGAATTTTCACACGTGGATGAAATAATAGATCCACAATAAAAAGGAAGAAAAAAAAAGAACCACCCACTATACCCTATACCCCACCCCCAAACACAAACCACCCTGCATTTATGGTATTAGGTTATTCAAAATGGGGAGGGAAGGAGAGAGAGACAGAGAGAGAGAGACAGAGAGAGAGAGACAGAGAGAGAGAGAGAGAGAGAGAGAGAGAGAGAGAGAGAGAGACAGAGAGAGAGAGACAGAGAGAGAGAGACAGAGAGAGACAGAGAGAGACAGAGAGAGAGACAGAGACAGAGACGAGAGAGAGAGAGAGAAAATAAATATTCCTGGATGATATAATCAGTGCAGTGAGAGGACACAAAATATGCATCAAAGATTCCCCTCACATTGCCTATCCTATGGGTCAGCAATTTGATTTTGTATTTAAGGACACCTGTATATCTGCTTTTCATTATGTAGTCTCTCTTTAATTCTCTGTCCCCTTCTCCCCCCCCCCCCATATGTTAGGTGTGTTGATTCTTAAGTTTGAAATTCAGGAAACATTTTCATGAAATTATTTCTGGCACATGATTCAGAGTTTTGAATGTAACTGTTTTGGGTAATTGTGTCATTTAGTTCAAAAGGGTTTTAAGTTCCCTTATGGGAACTTAAGGGAGATAAATTACACCCTTTACATATTAGTATATCTCCCTTAGGTACCTAGCACAGAGCTGTGCACATAGCCAATGCCCAATAGATACACAGTAGGGAACAGAAGAGAAAAGAGGACAAAAAGAAGAGAGAAAAGGAGAAGAAAGGAGAGGAGAGGGAAAAAAATCAAAGAAGAGGAAAGAAGAAAATAAAAAAGTAGAGAGGTAGAAACAAAAGAGTAAGAAAAGAAAAGAAAGACAAAAAAGAAATATAGACAAAGAGAGAAAAAGCTAGAGAAGGAAAGAAAGTGGGAGAAAAGGAAGACAAGGAAGGAGCGAGGGAGAGAAGGAAGAAAGAAAGGAGGGAAGCAAGCAACAAAGGAAGGAAGAAAGGAAGGAAAGAAATAAGGAAGGAAAGAAGGAAGGAAGAAAGGGAGGAAGGAAGGAAGGAAGGAAGGAAGGAAGGAAGGAAGGAAGGAAGGAAGGAAGGAAATGTCAGACCATCATGTTTGTGAATAATATCTGTGGATATTATGCCATTACACTGTAATAACCTTGCTCAGTTATCAGGAATGCTGATATGAAAAGGCTTATTACTATGATTCAGACACTACATTTATCTTAGATGGCAAATTGTCATTCAAGATCATTTCACTCCTAATTATAACAATCAAAATAAAGATAATGGAATTTTGCTTAAAACCAATACTAGTCTAAAAATCAACAATAAAACTCTAGCGACCACTTTTGCTAAAAAAAAAAAATGTATTAATAGGAAAGAAAAAAAATTACTTTTCATTGACTTTGCCAAAACCTGGAGGAATATCCAATTTGCTTCATGTTGTTCCAAGTTCATAAAACAATTATCTCTGTTACTTTATTTATTTTGCTTGATAATGCTGATAGGAAGTGTTGACTTTTTATAGACGAAACAAATTGAAACCAGACACACTTGGTATATCCTATGGGGTTCATCTTCTGTTAGACAGATCACTACAGAAAACAGCTAATAAGTTAGTCTGTTATAAAGCTTTGTCTTTCCAGAGACCATAAAGAAAAATTAGGCAGCTTCCCTCTCTCACTGCTGAGGAACTCAGCATAGGTCTTTGAAAGTTTAAAGTAAACCTCAAAAGACGTTTTTATTTCAAATACTTCAAATTGTGCTTGATACTCCCCTCATTCATCAATTCTTTCCCTGCTTAGTTGCAAATTGTCTTTAATTTCTAGAACTCAGAAAATAAAAGCCAGTGACACAGAACATGGGTTTAAATTTTTATGTCAATAAGAAACACTGTACAAAGTGGAGATTATTTTTTTTCTCCTCTTCACAATTCAGAAGTCAATGCCAGGTAGTAAATTAGAGCCTTGTGGTATGATTTTCACAGAATCACAGAATCTCATAATGGAAAGAGGCTTCATGAGTTATATCTAGGGCAAGTCCTACCTGAATTTGAAGTCTTTTTAGAACATTCCTGGAACAAATAGATAACCAGATCCTGCTTCAAAGACTTCCCATAATGAGGAAGCCAACATTTCTATTACTCAGTTAGAAAGTGTTTCCTTGCATCAAGTCAAAATCTGTCTCTAACTTTCCAGTGAAACTAGTTCTGCCCTTCTCTGGGGCCAAACAGAGCATGAACAATCCCTCTTCAACATGACAGCCTTTCAGATATTTATATGCATCTATCATCTTTTCTGCCCTCAGATCTTATCTTTTACAGGCAGTATTCCATTTCATTCAACAAAACTTCTTACATAGCATGCTCTCCAACCATGTGGCTCCCCTCCTCTAGACAGATGCTCTCATAAGGTCAATGGCAATGTTGTAAAGAAGATAGATAGATATTATAAAGTAGATAGATAGATAGATAGATAGATAGATAGATAGATAGATAGATAGATAGATAGATAGACAAATGACTAAAGCATTTACTAATCACTATGTTCCAGGCACAGTTCTAATATTAGCAATTGTTACCTGGGCAGTGTTCAAAATCAGTACTCTTTTGGCCAGAAAAAAGGTTTATATCCTTTTCTCAATATCTTATAAAGTAAGGAGACCAGACAGACCTCTTGTCTGAAAATCAGCAGGGGTATTAACTTTAATGAATCTGAAGAGATTCAAATTTCTTTGTGACAGAAACCAGGTAAAAGCAAAACTAGTGAAAGTATCTCCAAGGCTAAGGCTAAACTCCATGAATTGTATGTTTCAGTGGTACTTTCATGATTTGAGAACTTTTAAAATGCCAATGAGAACACCTATTTTTAGTGTCTGTGTTGGTAGGCTCTGTTTATTTCTCTAGGAATGTGTAACTTTTACGAGAGGATCCTTGATTTAGGGCTCAGAGGGACATTAAAGGTTATCTACTGCAACCCTCACATTTTATAGGTTAGGAAATTGAAAACCCTAGCGCTTAGGACATTTGTCCAAAGCCACAAAGATAGTGAGCAGCAAAATGGGGAGTGAAACCCAGGTCCTCTGATTTCAATCCCAGAACTACGTCCACTGTGGCATTCATCTGCTATGCCAATGGTAAGACAAATAGCCATTCCACTTTCCCTGATAATGGATTCCATCTCCTGGGGCATAGAGGTTAGTCTTAGACAGTTTTGCTAATCTGAAATTATGAGGAAGAATCATAGAGCAGCATTTCACACAACACAAGAGGAAAGTAGACAAAAACATTACAATGAACAATTGTTAATCACCTAATCTTTGTAGATATAAAAAGTTTAGATCAGAGCCTTTTTTTGCAGGTCAGTGTGGTAATTGGGGCCTTTTCATTTTATTATCTAGACTATTGCCACAGTCTTCTAGTTGGTCTCAGGCTTTTCTGGCTCTCCCCTCTCAAAACATACTTTTCAAACTGCCAAAAACAATCTTCCCAAAGCACAATCATGTCATTCATCAGCTCAAGAAGATTCATTTGCTTCCTAATTCATCCAGGGTAAAATATAAACTCCTTAGCTCAGCATTAAAAGCCTTTCACAATCTGGTTCAAGCCCATCTTTTCAAGTTAAATGCATATTTATTCCCATCATGCATTCTTCATTTCAACCAAGCAAGCCTATGTGCCATTACCTGAACTTGGCCCGACAACTCACCTCCTTGCCTTTGTACAGGCTTTCATGTCTGGAACACACTTCCTCCTCAGAGCTGCCTTTTCAAATCCCTAGCTTCCATCAGGGACCTACTCTCACAGGAAGTCTTTCCTCATTGTTTTTGTTGTTAATATTCTCTCCTGCTAGCTCCATTTATGATGTACGCAATTATCTGCTTACATGTATGCCTCGAAGGCAGGAATTCTTTCTTGTTTTGTCTTTTGATCTCCAGAGTCTACTACATGGTAGATACTTAATAAATACTTGCTGGACCAGATTGAATTGACATAAAAATACTTTGTGGCCATTTTTTCAAACTGGAAATACAAGGAGCTTTTATTTTCTCAAAAGATGTATAACATAAACCTCAAAAGTAGACAGTGAATTTTGCAATGAAGCAAAGTGGATAAGGCTGACATTTGAAAATTACTATATTTCTTTCAGGCAAAACATCAGTTCTGAAGGAAGTCATTGATGGACCACACATTTAGTGTAAGCAATTAAAGTTAAAACAAGGCAATAATTTCTTATAATAGTAATAATATTTCTTCCCTCACTTCTGTCCTAATGGCCTCAGCTATCAGAAATGCCACACTTCCTGAACATTGTGGAAATAAGATGTATCTGAAATACTTTACAAGTTTGAGTATATTAGAAGAAAATAACAGTATTAAAATGCTCATCAAACAGAAGGTGATTTCCTTAAAGGGCTAAGTAAGAGTCCAGTATAACTTAAACAACATTCCAATAATGAAAAATCATTTCCTCAAAATGAAGATATTTGGCAAATACTTAAAAGACATGAATCAATTCCATGCTTTACATGTCACTCTTCTTTTCTATGTCTAGTTTGCCAAGGCAAATGACATGATATTGTGTGTAATTCCCTGCTTTGAGATATCACCAATATTAAAAAGCATTTGTCTTAGTAATGAGAAAAATACTTTCAGGGACGTGATCATTTTCCCACTACCCATTTGTTGAATGTTATCACCCTAATGTGATTCTAATCAGATTCACAAATATATCTGCCCACATCTATATCCCTACATCTATATTCAATATCTGTTCACATCTCATTCCATATCTTTCAATTTCTATTTCAACAGAAAATTAGAATTTATGGTAATGATGAATGTATGTAACCCTCACATAGTTCATAAATGAATTCTAAATGGTGGAGGAACTGAGAGTCACCATGAGAATAAAGAATAATTTTAGGAGAGACATGGTATAAGAAGAAAGAATGAAAGAACGATTTGATCAGATAAAGGAGATTATGTCCATAGTGTCTGTATTTTAATGTTTGTGTTGGTGTGTATACATACAGACATATGTATACATACATATGTACTGGCATACCACAAAACATTTACAAATATGCTGTCAAAGGTCTTTCTAAATCATGCTTATAACCTTTTGCTGATCTATCAGTTATTATATCAGAAAATGAAATTAAGCCAGCTCTAATTCACTCTTAGGGACCACCACTATCTTTCTGAAACAATAACAATATATTTAATATTTCTTTCTAGAACTTTTCTGGGCTTTTATGTGACATTCATCTTTAAAAAAAATCTTGCTTCCTTCTAAGTCAGAACTCCTGTCCATTTCCAGTACTATGCTATCTCTCATTTGTTATGATTTCTCAAAAAATAACAGATAGTGGTGTTGTGATCATTTCTAACTCTTTGATTACTCTAGGATGTATTTTTCCCAAAAATGAGACTTGAAACAATTTCAAGTTATTTACAATTAGTCATTTCTTTATTATTGCCTCAGATAAATCTAGTGTCCATTATGACTTAGCCATGTTTGTTCTATTGTTACTGATTCAAAACTCATTTTCCTTAATAGAGGCAAAGTAAGAGTAATCTTCCTAACATATAACTGATAGCATCAGTCCCCATTGCCCTTCCCAAATAAAGTGCAAAGTCTTATCTTGGCATTGATATTCAAGACCCATTGATATTCAAGTTTTGAAAAACTTCAGGCAACATATCTCCACAGTCTTCTTTCCCACTTAAAATCACAAAATCACAAAAGTTAAAATCTAGAAGGTCTAGAGGTCATATAGTCCAATATATACCTCAAAATACATCCCTTCTACATCACACAGAAAATAGTCATCTAGTCTGTGTTTGAAATATCCCCTGTTCTCAGGCAGTTTGTTCTGCCAATAAATTATATGAACAGTCTACAAATAAGTCTTTGACTTATTTAAACATGAACCATATTCTCCAATTCACATCTATCTTTTGCCATCACAGAATGACAGACTCTTAAAGTTAAAAGGGACTGTGGTAGTCATGTAGCTTAGTCATCCTTCCTGAGCCCAATTTAACATTTATCTCAATAAATACATAAAAGAGTAGCTGACTTGTTTTGGAGAATTATCAAGTTCTTCATGAAATTTCTCTACTTCACTATCTTATGAAATAGATGTAGGTCCAAAAACTACAATTACCTTCATAGCAGCCATTTTGCTCACATTCAATGCATGAGCAATGCAATGCAAAGTCAACCAGTGATAATTATTTACTAAGATCCCAATATATGCCAGGCACTGTGCTAAATATTGGGGACACACAGAGATAGAATTAAATAATCCCTACTTGCAAGGTGTAATGGGGGTGTGTGTGAAGACAATAAGTGTATATAAATTACATATGCAGCATATACACACACACACACATATATATGTGTGTGTGTGTGTGTGTGTGTGCAAAGTTAAATACACAAACATACAAAGCAATTAAATATGAGCTTTTCTGGGAGGAAAAGACCGAGAAGTTTGAGGGGATCAGGAAAGACTTCATGCAGAAGATGGTGCTTGAGTTTCATCTTAAAGGATGAGAGGGCTTTCATAGGGTGACACTTTCAAGAAGCAGTTGCATTCTGGGAATGGGGGAAGGTCAGACCAATTATGTTATGTTTCAGTTGCATTTGAGTTCGGTTGTAACCAATATGAGCAATTCAGTTTCTTTTTCTCCCAAAGAGCCAAGTATTACTACAAAAGCTTTGTCATTGCAGTATTTCTTCATGGTTGTTTTTAAGTGTTTCAGTTGTGTTTGAATATTCCAGATCCCATTTGGGGTTTTCTTGGCGGAGATGCTAAAATGGGGTGCCATTTCTTCTCCAGCTCATTTTATAGATGAGGAAACTAAAGTAAATAGGGTTAAATGACTTGCTCAGATATTAAGTGTCTGAGGCTAGACTTGAACTCAGGCAGATGAGTCTTTCTGATTTCAGGCCTGACAGTCGATCTGCTGTACCACATAGCTGTACCAAAGACCAATTAAATTTTGAAAAACAACACTTCCAGTTCCACAAATTATACCAATTGCATCATTGGTTACTTAGAAAGAGAGACAGACAGAGAGACAGAGACAGAGATTTAGTTTAAATTCATTAAAGTTGCTAGAAAAACAACTCAAAACATTTCTATTGCCATTAGCAAGTCATTACCATCATCATCTATAAATATAGTTGGAAGAAACTAATATGGATGTAAGCTGCCATGGATGAAAATGGGGTTAAAATTCCACACTCATGCGTGATCCACTGCCAAAAGCACCCCCTGTGCAAGAAGGGGTGAAATTTTATCAGACAATTCAACATGCATTTATTAAGCACTTTCTGTAATTAAAGCACTATGCAAGGCCCTACCAGGGGTGGGGAACCTGCAGCCTTGAGGCTATGGCCCTTTGACTGAATCCAAACTTCACAGATCCCCTTAATAAAAGGATTTGATTCGTAAAACTTGGATTCAGTCAAAAAATTGCACCCAAGAACCTAGAAGGCCTGGAGGTCACAGGCTCCCCACCCCTGAACCCAGACATTGAGAGATAAATAAAATAGTCCCTGCTTTCAAGAGGCTTACATCTTTCAAGGGAGATATATTTTGTACATGAAATAAATCTAAAAGTATACATAAGATAATGCATTTTGTAAGTCATATTTTCCTTTTGGGAGAGGGAAGTGAATAGAAAAAAACAAAGGAAGTAATTCTCAGAAATTATGTATTCACTGCTAGGAGTGAAGACGGGAATTGACCCCAATGTTTTTGATAATTAAAAGATGCTCACTCTATGATGACTGGAAGCCTAAATGCAAACAACATTCTACTCAATGTATCATCTTACACAAAGATTCTTTCATAATATGCACATATGAGACTCACTGCCTAAAATTAGCTTGTGTATTGTGTGTGAGGGAAACACCACTGTCATAGACATAATGCTCTTTCTACTAGAAAGTTACTCCAATGATGGCTTAAAATAACAGGGATTATGTTATTGATTTTTTTTTGTCTGAGGTTGGGATAGTGTGATGGAAATAACTTGACAATAAAACATCCCAAATTATGAGGAATGTATTTCTCTTACCATTTTATATTCTTTCCATCCTCTTTGAAAATCCAGACTCCCATCTTCACGATGTTGTATTACTGTCCAACCTCCTCCTGCAAGCTCCATATTGCAAAATACCTACAAAAAAACAATGGAGGAATGATGGCAAACTAACATTGTATTGGTTTCCACAGAAGATGAAAGAAACATGAAATATAAATTTTTTGCTTGATTTTTCTTTTGTTTTTTGGAGGGGGAGAAGGTAGGGCAATTGGATTTAAGTGACTTGCCCAACGTCACACAGCTAGTAAGTGTTAAGTGTCTGAGGCTGGATTTGAACTCAGTTACTCCTGACCCCAGGGCCAGTGCTCTATCCACTGTGCCACCTAGCCACCCCCAAATAGAAATTTTTTAGACGTAAAAGTCAGTTAGGTTTGGCCTCAAGTATAAAAGGTCACATGGTTGAATACCATATTTGCTACTTACTTTCTATGTTGCATTTGACAAGTCATCAGATTTCTTTGGGTTTTAGTATTCTCATTTATAAAATGAATGTGTTGGATGAGATAATCTCAGAGTTTTTCTTTTTTTTTTTTAGCTCTAAGTAATTGAATTCTATGACAAATGATTGATTTGGTTTTCTTATTGACCAAACTAGATCTGATCAGCTTCACAGAACATTTAACATCAAGACTGATCTAAATAAATAAAACTAAATTAGCTAAATGAAAAGTAGTAGGCTTGACAGTTTTAAATAACCTTGAGAGTATTAGACATAAGAAAAAATGAACATAAGATTTTAGAGATGGACAGTATCTTAGACATTACTTAATTCAACTCCTCCATTTTACAGAGAGAGGAACTGAGGCCTAGAGAGATTAAGCAACTTGCCCAACGTCACACAGTAAGTATCAGAGGAGGACTAAAACTTAGGTCTTCTGATTGTAAATTCATTATTCTTTGTAGTATACCATTCTACTTATCTTAATCTATTATGTGCATGTTTTCATGTATATAAATATACATATATATGTGCATATATATAAAATGTGTATATATATACACACAAATACAAAAATACTTAATCTATACTTAAAATTCCATTTAAGCCCATAAAGCTTTTCCTTTATTAAAGTTTTGAAGTCATATACTAGCATATGTCAAATATAATAGTTGTTCTAGTCCATTAAACACCCTTAGAAACCAAATTTGGCACATTGGGTGACTTTTATTCCCAAACTGAGGAGGGAGGAATATGACCTGTTACGGTCCTGTTGACAGGGTCACACTTTCTTTTCTATGTATAAAAGCTATTCTAACCTTCCACACACTTGTGAGTGCTTCAATTGTTCTAAAGGCCACAGTATTTATTCATAAGTTGATGTATTTCCCCCCAGAGTCCTAGAGAGAAGGAAAACATATGTAGCACATAATGGTCTTTGGAGAGCAATCTCTGTTTTCAGAGTAGTGTGCAGAGTAGTAGCCGCTTGATAATTCAAGACCATCTATGGGGATGATCATTCCCTTGTGTTGCTGAATCAGCAAATTACTGGAACATTTCTGTGGCTGGCTAAAGGTGTGGGTGTGAAGCAATGGCAGCAGTTTGTGTGGACACACAGCACACAAAGTTTCAATTCAGGGAAAAACCTCAAACTGTCCCCTAAGGCAATGAGTGGGGACCAAAAGAGAGGCAGGGCCTTCATGCAGTAGTCACAATCCTTGTCCAAAACACAGGATTGCCAATGTACTTACTGTGAAAGGGACTGTTGATTTATAGATACATAGAATATTAGAGCAGGAAAGGACTTCAGATATCATCTAGTCTAACCCTTTTATTCCATAAGTAAAGGAATTTTTTTTTTTTAAGTACAGCAAGAGCAGCTAGGTGGCACATTGAATGGAGCACTGCATTTGGAATCAAGAAGACTCATCTCTATGAGTTCAAATCTGGCATTGGACACTAACTAGCTGTGTTACCCTGGGCAAGTCACTAAACCCTTTTTGCCTCAGTTTCCTCATCTGTAAGATGAGTTAGAAAAGGAAATGGCAAACCACTCTGGTATCTTAGTCAAGAAAACCCCAAATGGGGTCATAAGGAGTCTTTTATGATCGAAACAACTGAACAACAAAACAACTGAACAAACAAAAAACGACAGCAAAGAAAGTCAGGAAGAGCTGGGTTCAAATCTCATCTCTGCTATTTATTGACTGACTGTATGAGCCCAGAGCAGCCCCTTCATATTCTGTACAAAGTACAGGTTCTTCATTGGTAAAATGAGGAAATGGGACTAGGTGGCTTCTGAGGTCCCTTTTAGCTCTAAATCTGTGATCTCAGAAGGGTCAAAGAGGTGCCCAGCATCACAGGGCAAAGTAGTAGCAAATTGGGGGCAGAACCTTCCCTCCCTCCACCCTTTCCTAGGTCCACTCTACTTGATGTAATCTATGTTTTAGGAAAACTGGAATATTTTGCTGATCATAACCTACACTGTCTGTCCCATGCCCCAATTATTTTTGTGAAATATTACAGACCTGGATTGATGACAAATATTTTAGTTTCACTGTGTATTTCAAGTTTCATATCAAGAACTTCTTCAAAAATACAGAGGAACAAATGGGATTCTCTAGTTTTGTGCTTAATGTTTTAAATAACTGAAAACTCAAGGATAACTTCCTATTTCAAAAAGATGTAATTTTCCTAAAAATAAATATGGAGGCAGGGGCAGAATTGGAAGCTTCCAATGCATCTGTCTTTCAAATTCAGTTCCTTGTTGGATTAATGTACATTATTGTTCACTTTCCAGTTGGAATAAGGAACACTATTGCTCAACAGATGCACTTTATTTACGCAAGAGCAAAAGCTAGCACTCCTTCCCAATAACTTTATGTCATAAGCAAATAAGTTTACCTCTATCAAGCATTGAAGTTTCCTACTTTAGCATCTTTGTTCACACCATTGCTGCAGCTTTGAATGTTCTCTTTTTGAATAGATGCTGCCTATCTAAATTATTCTCATCCCTCACAGACCTTCTGGCTTGCTGCTTCTACAATGAAGTTTTCATTGATCACTGTTACTGGGAATTCTATTCCTTCTCTGAACTATTATAACCACTTGTTTACATGATTTATATTCCTCTTATTCCATATTTGCTTCTAGTTCTTAGTACATAGTAAACACCCAAAAAAGATTTTCATTCATTCATTTATTCTATTATTATTATATATCATTCATGCCTTAGTTATTCTCATTTGATTATAAATTCCTTGGGGGCAGTGACCATCTCTTACTTATTTTTGTATTCCATAGAGTGCTTTGCACATAGAAGATACTTAATAAATGTTTTTTAATAAATAAAAAAGGAATCAATAATTGCACACATGCAATTTTAGTGACCACATTTTTTTGCTCCATTAGGATGGCATTACTGATCAGCTTATATTTATAGTTTACTTATATATATGTATATCATATTTTCTTAACATTCTTTTTTGCTTAAGAATTTTAAGTCACTTAACCTATTATAATAAATGTCTTTTTATAAACTTTAAATATAAAAATATTATGTCCTAAAGGGAAATGTCTTCTAATACCGGTCTAGTTGATTTAATCACAGAAACCAAGAAGCAAATATGCAACAGAATCTACAAGATATTAAAGAAGTTAATGTGTTAAATGAAAAGCTAATGTGTGTCTAAGCCCTGTCGCCTCTTTGTGAAGTGTAAAGGATGATGAAGATTGTCTCCAAATGGTCTTTTAGAATCTAATATTGCCACCGCTGAGGGCAGTCTGGCCTGAAGCAGCTTCAAAGAGTATAACCTCTGACAGCAGAAAAGAAAGCTGAAGATTTAAGAGAGAAGTAGCCCTGGCAGTCTAGAGTAGAACAGTCAATAAAAATAGGCCGAGGGAACAAAACTGAGCCATTCGTGCAGAAAAGATGCTTCCCAAGAAGAGCAATTTGTAGTTATCACAAAAAAGGAGAGGACACTAGAACCCTACAGTACCAGTACAGTACTAGAGACATAAGTGGTTTTGGCCATGTGTTTTCCCTATTATGTTTCTCACTATCAATGTACTCAGATTGTACCCACTGGTCCCACACATTCTGTGCCATCTCATGAATTGCTTTTGCTTTGAGATAATTGTCTCCTAGACAGATATTGAAGATAAGTGCATTTGTAGATGAATCATGACCTTTGGTTTTTTTTTAAGCAATTGGGGTTAAGTAACTTGCTCAAGGTTACATGGCCAGTTATTTCTGGGTGTGGTGCTAAATATCAGAGCCTGGATTCGATCCCAGGTCATCCCAACTCTGGGGCCGGTGCTCTTACTCACTGAGCCACCTGGCCGCCCCTATCACCTTTAGTTTTAGGAAGAAGTACCACAGGGAATACTTTGAACCCTGATAGATAGTAATAGCCCTTTTGGAGAACCAACCACAGTGTTCAAGTACAAATATGACTACAGATTGGGAGGCAGAACCCAAAGAGGCTGCTACGATGAATAATATGGCTTAGTTCATGAAAAATATACTTATATGAATCTGGAATGAGACTTAACTTTCTGAGGTTAGCCTTGTGATGTGTTTAACTTATGTACTCTTAAAATTTGCAATGTGATTGATATATGTCTATTTTATATTATGCAGTTATGTTATTTATTGAGCAGTAGTTATGTGCATACCACAATTAAGTGGTACAGAAAATAATTCAAAGGATTTTAGAAGAAAAGAACATCAATATAGGTTGGCAAGGCTGTTAAAAATTTATGGGAACAGTATAATTTGTGCTGAACAGTTAATCAGTGGAATCACAGAGTTTGAAGGAATGTTAGCAGACTATCTAATCCAAACCATACCTTATCAAGAATCTCTCCTACCATAACTCTTACAAGTAGTTATCTAACCTTCATTTGAAGACTTCCACTCAGTATGAATCCAACCCACCTAAGAGAGGACATTACACTTGGGGGCAATTCTAATCATTTAGGAAGTTCTTCCATACACTCAGCTAAAGGTTGAGCCTTTGTAGCATCTCCTTATTGGTCCTAGTTCTTCCTCTGGAAGTGAAGCAGAATAAATCTAATCTACATCAGCTCTTCAAACCTCTGATAACTTCTTTTTTAAACTCTATAACAGGTATATCCTGGAGTGTACCCCTCTTCCCCAGGCTACACAGTTCTAGTTATTTCAACCCCTCTTCCTAGCATAAGCCTGAGGTCCTAAATCACCCTAACTCACTTTTCATCAAGCTCATCAATGCCCTTCTTGAAATGTTGCAACCAGAATTGAGCATTATATTTCATATGTGGCCTGAAAAGAGCAAAGTATATTGGGACTATAAACTGACTTATCCTGGTCACTATGCCTTTTTTTCAATATGAGACCTCTATAGCTTTTTGGTTGCCATAGTACTGTATTAACTCATAGTGAACTTGCAATTCATCAAAGCCCCCAGATTTTAGAGTGAACGAATAGGATTTAGTTGGTGGAAATGAAGGTGACACACTAAGAGCAAATTGTGTATAAGAAAGAATGAACAATATTTTCTTGGGGAGGGCAGTGAAATTAGTCTGTTTAAAAAAGGGTTGATGGTGGGGGGAATAGTTTGGGATAATGTGAGAAAAACACTAAGGAGACATCAAATTACATAGTGGGCCTTTGAATCTCAGGACAAGGAGTTTGGACTTTATCCTGTAGGCAATTAGGGGTCACATCATGTTATCAGACAGATAATCACATAATTAAAATAGCATTTTAGGAAGATTAATCTGGTGGCAGGATATAAGACAGAAGAGAAATAGGAGAGACTTAGGTCAAGGAAGCTGATGAGAAAGTTATAATAATCCAAGCAAGAAGTCATGGGAACATAGACATGGGCAGTAGTAGCAGAAATGGAAGAAAGGGACTAATCTGAGATTTAAAAGGCCGAAATCAATAGGATTTGATAGAGATGGTAAAGATAAGGATATGGATTCATGGTGTTGAGTCTAAGTAACTAGGAGAATTGAATTGATAAAAATAAGAAAATAGTCATGATGAAAGAGATGATCAAGTTTCATTTGGACTTGTTGACTTGAATGCAGGATTTTCAAATGGAAATGTCCAGTAGAGATTTAAGGATATGCCACTAGGCTAGAGATTTATAGGTAGAGAGTTGAATTTCAGAGTTGGAAGGTCATATCAAAGAGGCCCCAGAATCTGACCTATAATATACACACTCACACAGAAAGAGAGACACACAGAATCTCATTTAGAACATACTTTTGAGATGATGAGCTAGTTTTGCCTATAAACCTCCAATGGGAGGAAGACAAGCTCTTAATGAAAACAAAAGAAATATGTAGGAGGAAAACCAAGATAGTGCAGAATCAGGGAAGTCAAAAGAGAGAAAGGTTGATGGTAGCAAATGCCCTACATTGGTCAAGAAGGAAGCCCAACTGTCATATTTTAGGCAACTGTCTTTTAATTGATTCTGGCAAAAATGGTGGGATTGTCAATTTTGGAGAGAACTGTTTCAGAAGTTTAGTCAGGAAGAAAGTCAGAGGGAAGGTTTAATTGTCAACCAACTAACATTTATTAAGTGCCTACTATGC
Source organism: Petaurus breviceps papuanus (assembly GCF_028583685.1). Taxonomy (NCBI): domain Eukaryota; kingdom Metazoa; phylum Chordata; class Mammalia; order Diprotodontia; family Petauridae; genus Petaurus; species Petaurus breviceps. The sequence goes on along the minus strand of NW_027187460.1, from coordinate 53,264,616 downwards.
ACCAGAAACTGTGTTGTTAGGTATAGAAAGACATATATAGGTATATAGGTAGGAATAAAAAGAAAGGTAAAAATGAAAGAAAACCAACCACCCCACTTCCACTTAGTCTTTGCTCGGAAGAAGCTCAGTCTAATGGGGGATACAATATGCAAATGACTACATACAATATATTGATATATTGAGAGGATTCTCAGAGTCAAGACACCAGGATTGGGGAAGATGGGGAAAAGTGTCTTGAAAAATGTAAGGAAAATGAAGAGAATAAACAGATCATTTATTTGAGAAGTTTGTAAAAGGGAGAAAAGAAACTAAAGTAGTATTGGGGAAAAGGGGGCAGCTAGATCTTTCTAGGCAGAGGAAACCTGGCTATACTCTTGTAATGTAGCTGATACTTCTTTCCCTCCCACATTTTATTGTGGGTTGACTTTCTTCCAGCGTGAAGTTAGGATTTTGATGCTTTTCCAATCCCCTATCTTGGCTTTTGACACACTTTGCCAAACTTTATTTATAAGTAGAGAGGCAAGGTAGTTACTTATTTCCTAATGGAAAGAGTTAACTATCTATAAGTTAATTTTTTTTTGCCTAGACTGGCAGAGTAAATTGAATTGTGATGTTATTGTTTAATATCTGGTGGCCATGTTTTCTTGGGTTTGAAGCATCAGAGAATCATGGAATTTAAAAGCTGGAAGGGACGTGAAAGATCATTTATCACAAACTCTGCATTTTACTAAATGTTCATTTTTTTGTCATTCAGAAATAGAAGAGCAAACCTTTTGGCAGCATTTGTAGTAGCTTGTAAAATGTAAAAAATCAAAAAACCCTTAGGAGTTTCAGTTTAGGTAAAAGGATCTACAGGATTATAGGATTATAGACCTGGAAGAAAATTTAGTCCAACTCCATTTTACAGATTTTATGGTCAATTCCAATTTTAGCTCTGGATAATAGATGCTATCAAATTTACTTTACAGATGAGGAAACTGAGGCCCAGAGACTTCAGTTGTCCAAGGTCAGAGAGCTAATAAATTGCAGAGCTAGGATAAGGCCACTGAGCTTCAGAGAGGTTAATCACTTGTCTAAGGCATCACAATTAGTAAATAGACAACAGCAGAAACCTTTTCCCAATTCCCAAACTATTCTTCTTTTAACTGCATCACAATTAACACATTTTGTTGATACACTTCTGCCAAATGCAATTTATTCTACCCCTTCTTTTTAGGTATTAGATGATCCTGAGGGAGTGAACCCATTTCTCCCCACTCAGTATAATATGTTGTATAGACTTAAAATTTACCATTTCCAGTCTTTTATGGTTTCTTCTCCCTCTAGCCAAGAGTTCCTGTGTGTCACTAAAAGGGATGGGTTCAGTCAATAAGCATTTATTACACACTATGTGCCAGACACTATGTTAAGTGCTGGAGATATAAAGAAAGACAGAAACACAATCCTTGCCCTCAAGGAGCTCACATTCTAATGGATCATGGAATAACTCAGGGAAAAAAGTCAAGAGAAGTATTAATGTTGCTGAAGTTTGAACCACAGCTAGTCTTCAGAACTCTTCCCACCTTAAATGAACACAGTTGAGGACATTAGCAAGTATTACCTGGGATACACAAAAATTTGTTTTTATTGTTGTTAGATTTTTAAGTTAATTTAAGTGATATGATACCCTATATATAGTTTAATTTAAGATATGCTGCATTCCAGTTTCAGGTTTATCACCACAAACTACTAATGGTAAATTTTAAGTCTATACAATATATTACTCATTCGTATCAATGCTTTAGAAAGTTCTAGAAATTAGTTTGAATATCCAGTCTGTGGAGTTCTCAGCTCATCTCCAGATTATTTTGAAAGATCAATTCTATTCCTAGCTGTTATTTAGCTGTTTGATTTTGAGTAGATTCTGTCTGTCTCTCTGTTGATCTTTATATCTGTGTCTCTTTCTGTGTGTCTCTCTTTCTGTATGTCTCTGTTTTTCTCTGTCACTGAAAAATGAAGAATCTAAGATCAGATGGCTTCGATGATCCCACATATCTCTAGCATCTCTGTGATTCTAATAACATCTCTCTAGAAAAAAGTCCAGGCAATGGCGATGGGCTAAGATATTTCGTTTCTAAAATAATCATGGTTTTAGAGTTTAGAACAAAGATATCATGTTTTCTTTCCTCCATCTTTTCTGTTAAGACTAGGAAGAAGAAAGAAGTCTCAAGACATGAGACACAGCAAGAACTAGCAAATGAGAAATTTCCTCTGGACCTTACTGGGATTCACCAAAGACCTTTCCAGACAAAGGCATTAGTTAAGATCCTAGTTAGAGTAATCACCTACTCACAAATTTAATATCTAGAGGGGATAGGCAAAATTACCACTTTTAAGCAGATTTGCAATGAGGTCAGAAGTACAGACCTTTCCAAGAGTCAAAATAGCTTGAGGCCATCCACTGGCAAAGCTGCTTTACTAGCTACTTGAAACCCAGAGCAATTTTGCATTAAGTACAGTCCCAGGGATTTCTGATTCTGAAGGAAAGGAGACAGGATCAGATTTTAATAAGGCTTGTGGTATACCAGCAGGAAAGAAAGAAAGAAAGAAAGAAAGAAAGAAAGAAAGAAAGAAAGAAAGAAAGAAAGAAAGAAAGAAAGAAAGAAAGAAAGAAAGAAAGAAAGAAAGAAAGAAAGAAAGAAAGAAAGAAAGGAAGGAAGGAAGGAAGGAAGGAAGGAAGGAAGGAAGGAAGGAAGGAAGGAAGGAAAGAAAGAGAGAGAGGGAGGGAGGAAGGAAGGAAGGGAGGAAGGAAGGAAGAGAGGAAGGGAGGAAGAGAGGAAGGGAGGAAGAAAGAAAGAAAAAGAAATACAGACAGAAAGAAAGAGAGAAAGAAAGAGAGAAAGGAAGGAAGGAAGAAAGA
>NW_027187460.1:53247171-53261617 GCF_028583685.1 Petaurus breviceps papuanus | reverse complement strand
AAAGAAAGAAAGGAGAAGAAGGCAGTTTGGCAACAGAAATACTCAGGGAGGAGACTGATTTGGGCTTTGGTTTTAGGTTTGCTTGGTTTTGATACTGCATTAAATTTGTATCTTATGTACAATATCTTTTTTTTCTATAAGTCACATTTATTATAAATTATACAGATATTTTAATATAGGTATTTACAGGCAGTTCAGTTTCATAAAAAAGTCAGTATTGCTTTTAAGAAGTTTTAAGAATATATACAACAATTTCATATATATAGTAAACAATTTAATTTTAATGAGTGCATTATCATTAGACTTTAATGTTTTCCTTATATTTCTTCTGGATCTTTTTTTTTTTTAGAATTTCCCATTGAGTTCTTGTCTTTTTGTTACAAATACCTATCTGTCAAATATATATTTTTTTCTTTTCCATTCAGGATTATACTCAACTTTATTAGGTAAATTATTCTTGGATGCAACTCCAACTCTTTTGCTCTTTGAAATATAAAGTTCTAAAACCTGCAATCTTTTAGAGTAGAAGCTGCTAGGTCTTGTGAATCCTGATTGTATTTCCGTGGTATTAAATTTTTTTTTCTTGTTGCTTGCAATATTTTCTCCTTAGCCTGAAACTTGGCTATTGACATTCCTGTAAGTTTTTCTCCTGGGATTTCTTTCAGGTGGTAAATAGTAGATTTTTTCTTGTTCTACTTTACCTTCTTGTTCTAGAATTTAAGAACAATTTTCCTTAATATTTTTTGGTAATATTGTATCTATTATTTGCTATCTGTGTGACCTCGGGCAAAAACTTCTCTGGCCTGCCATGTCTTCACCTGTAAATTTAGGTTGTTGTAAAGAACGACCCTTAAATTCCTTTCTAGCATTTTTTTGAAAAAAAAAAAAAACATGTAGTATCTTTACAATTAGAGTCTATGACAAGACTTGAATCATAGATCTTAGCTACTTAAGGAAACAATGAATTCCTATTTTTGAAAATATAAAAAAAAGCACTTTGGTTCAGAAATACTGGAAATCAAAACAAGAAATAAACACTAATTTCTACTATGTGCTAGCCACTGGTAAAACTAAACAAGTCTGGTAAAATGGAACAACTTCTGGGTTTGGAGTTGAAGAACTTGAGTTTAAACCTTGGCTATATGATTTTTCTCCCTATGTAACTTTACTACACCTCTTAGTCTTGATTTTGTCATCTGTATAATGAAAGAATTGGACTAGATGGTCACTCCAGCTCTCAAGTTATGATCCTACTATTTTTTCCTGTTTCTGGGAGATTTCACATGTTGCGACTCTAGTTTTATGATGACTTGTAGAGTTTAGATTGAAATGTTAGTTACATGGAACTTTAGGTCTCCCAATTTTCTTTACTGAAAAGAAAAAAAGAATGCATTTGACTATGTAGCAAAAGCCACGCTGCTGCTTCTAGTGAGAAAAGAAGCAAATGAATCTTTAGTTAACTGATGAGGAAAAGTTCAGGGGGAAAATGGTGAGTTTTGTTGGCAGAAGGATTTGAGACATGAAAAGACTTAAAAGGCTCATTTGCCAGTATTGTGTGGTTTGCACTCTCTGGCATGATCCCTACTTGGTGGTTGGGGAACCTGTTACATTAGGTATGCTGTTGAGTTTATTGAAACTCTGACTGTGACTTAACTCCATCCAGGAAAAGATTGAACTGGCTCATATCCCAGGCAAGGTCAAAGCTTTCAACTATTAAACACCTTTTAACATAATATGAGGGTTGAAATTCAAACAATAAAAACGAAATTTGATTCACCTCATTTTCATGCTTTTATGCCTTTCTGTAGGAGATGGAATAATGATGCTTAGGGATACTAATTGTTTTTCCATAGCTTCAGAATGAAAAGATTCAACATATCAGTTATATCTCTCTTCTAAGAATTAGAGGAATTATTAGTTCTAAAATACTTTTAAATAAGAAATAGAGTTTGGGGTACATTTTGACATTTTATAAATGAAAATATGTTGGCTGCAAGACAATTTATGAAATGAAAGGAAAATCCATGCTTCCTGCAATAATGCTTAGAAAAGAATCTACTACATACAATAGCCGCAAGTTAATAATTTAAATGTGAAAAGACTCTAAATGCTCAATATGTTCTTATTTCAATTGTTTAAAATGCGAAATGAACCCAGAAAATTGTCCTTAGTTCTCCTCATCAGTATTATAGAATGCTTTTTCCTCAATTTTAATTTCAATATTTTGAGCTTTATAGGTATTTCTCAATGATAAAGCAATGCAAATAAAAATGATATTAAACTTAGTTTTGTTATTTTTGCAATTTTAGTAGGGCCTACAACATTTACTCTTTTTGGACTGATCTTCCCTGTTCTTCACCCAGTTTTTCTTACATGGTACCGATTTACCAGTTTATTAAGTCTATCTGACTGAACCAGATTTAGATTATCAGATTGAGGTGAGGGTGGAAGGTTGGAATTTATGTAAGCATGGAATGCATTACTGATTCCTGCATAAAATCTTGCAAATATTCTTTATCTTATATCCTATTCACAATGGGAACAGCTTTTATTTTTTCCAAAGTCAGAATATGAAATTAATTTTTTGATATTGCAATATTCTAGACTTTTATCTATATCAGCTACTGATCCCAAATTTTCTAATTTCCTGGACAATAGAGGCATGAGTAAGAAAGCATTTTTGGTGGATCTTCAATTAACACTACTGCCAAGTAAATGAATGAAAAGATAAATGAATATAAATAGCATGTGGGAAGACTTTCCAGTATCATGATTCATAGTGACTTTTTAAAACTGACTGGCTTTAAACAGTCTTCAAATTGGGGGGGGGGGTGGAGTACTACTGTATAAGTACATAAGATCATAGATATGGAGCTAGAATATGCTTTAGGTATCAGGTGTCCAATTCTCTCATTTTATAGATGAGATAACTCGGGCCAGCTGAGGTAGAGTGACTTGCCCAAAGTCATACACATAGTAAGCAACTAACAGAGTTATTTCAATCCAGGTGCCCATCACCAAACTTGCTTCATTTTTTTTTTACCATTCTATATTTCCTCCCTTCAGAATATCCATGTTCCCCAAGGGGGAAATGTCTTTAAAAGGATCATAATATAAGGCCAGAAAAGGCATTCAGTGTCTCAATATTCCATCTTTCCTACTATAGCTCTCTTTCTGCTGTGCCCCTCAGTCATTATTCATAAAAATCAATGTTCTATCAAGGTCTTCCCAAACCTCCCTCAGCTTCCTGGCAGTAATAAGAATAATTTATCTTCTGATAAAACTGTGCCTTCTTTAGCATACTCATCTGAGATGCCATGATTGTGACTAGCACCTTACTAGATTTTGTTCTGGGCATGCCACTGTGTTAAACCAAATAAATGTTACACCCTGAGAGGGCATTTGATATGATCATACCTAGTGGAGGTACTGAAAAACACAATGGACCAGGTAGAAAAAAAACACATTCTAATCTACATCTGCTGTTAACTAGTTGTTTGCTTCTAGTTAGGCAAGTTTTCTCAACTTTCCCATTGGCAAAAGAGGAAGCTTATATGATATACTATCTAAATGGGAGGGGCCTTGTAACATAACCTGTCTCCAATGGCTATTGAAATACCCACAAACAATATATCTTTTATTAATTTTGTGTGTGTGTGTATTCCCATTGTCTCCCCCAATAGAATACAACTCCCTGACGGTAGGGACAATATTATATTTTTGTCTTTGTATCCTCAGTCTGTCAAATAGTAGGCATCTAATAAATGCTTGTTGTTGATTAATTTTGATAGTTGAGTGCTGGAGTAGGAATGGAAAAGACCTGAGTTCTAATTCTACTTTTAAGAACTTTCTGTGCCTATGAGCAAGTCATTGAACTACTCAATATCTCAATTTTCTCATCTGTGAAATGCCAATAATAGAACCTGGGCTAGCTATCTTACAAGATTGTAGGATTTTTTTTTAAAGGGGGGGAGGGGATTGTAATACCTGGAATACCTGTCTCAAAGGATCAAATGAGCTATAAGGAGTGATACATAAAAATTAACTATTATCATCATATTCATCATCATCACTATTCTCTTCCACTTTTAATATTCTTTGGTATAATTGAGGAGCATCAAAAGGTCCTCCTTCCATATCACCCCCTATGATTCTATTTCTATTCTCCTCAATTAGTCTTTCTGTATTCTTCTTGCTTCAAGGATCTGGGACTTCATCGGTATGGACACCTTGATTGACTCAGATCACAAACTTTTTCATGTGTCTCAGTCTTAGTCTAGGACTTAAAAAAATAATAACTCACCATATGGAAGCTAAGCTATTGAAGAGTCTCTGAATTTAGCTAAATTCCTTGATTTGACATACTGTCTTTCACAGGGATTGGACTGCAGATCTTTGGACATGGGGATCAGGAATTGCCGTAGTTTGTGTTCATCTGGCTTTTTCTTGGAGAATTCAAATTCACCTCAAAGTCCTGATGAGGCACTGGGCTAAGACTTGGGTGGCCAGTGTAATGGTTGAAATTCCCACCCCATTCCTCCTTTAGATTAAAGAAGTAATTGTCTCCTTTAAATGAAAATTTAATCAGAAACATGTAAGTCATTTTAAAAAGATATTGTCAGCTATTAATTCTGTTTCTTGAATTCATTTTCCCAGTGCTGGGTCTCATCTACTATAAGAGAATATTTCTTAGGGTAGCATCAAAAAAGACCTTGAACTTTTGCTTACTCTGGTAGATACCAGTACTATCAAATTGGAAAAGCTTTGGTTATTAGCAGTGGGACAGATTGTGGATAGGTTCTCCAAGGATCTGCCTAATTATGTTCAAAAGTCTTATCATGAGAAAACTGGGTCACCTAGTGATACTAGTGATAGTGTTTTCCTTTGGGGTGTGTGTGTGTGTGTTTTAATTTTTGGCCATAACATCTCATAGAAAGAACTAAGGTTTATGCTGGGGTTGGGGAGATAGTAGAAGATAGAATGGAGAATTCAATCTGTGCTGATGAGCAAAGTACTAGAATGAAATCATAGAACCTTTAAAGGATTGAAAGATTTGTAGCCCTAATAAGTGAGCAAGACCTTTGGAGGTAATGTGATGCTAAGGAAAGAGTAACAGATTTGGAATAAGAAGATCTGGTTTCAAATCCTGGCTCTGCTACCTATGTGAATCCCTTAAAATCTATGGGCCTTGATTTTTCTCTTTTTAGTCTCTTCTAGTTCTAAAACTAGGGTCTGATGGCCTGGGAAACAGGAGAAATAAGTTTAGATGAGGATAATGAAGCTAGATAGGAATGGGGGAGCAGCAGTGAAGAGGAGGGACACCAGTCCTGGAGAATGAATGAAAGTGAAGGGCCCTGAGCAGCCAAAAGACAGAATCTGGGCAAAAAATATTTGAAGGTAACTGGATAGGGTGGTACAATCCTACCACCTCTTTATAAAAAAAAAAAAAAAAGTTCATAAAAGGATGTAACAGTATATAAAACTTTGACCAATTCATGTTTGTTTGTTTTTTCCCTATGATCTTTCTGCTATGATACTGATTCTATGACATGATATAGTGTGTGTGTGGGGGGGAGACCATACTGAATCAGGACATTTGGGTTCTAATCTGGCTTCTATCACCAATTCACTGTGCGACCTTAGGCAAGTCATTTAAACCTTATATGGTTTTTCTGATCTGTAAAATGAAAAGGTTGGTCTCAGTGATTCCTAAAATCCCTTTTCAACTCCCAGAGGGATTCTCTGATTCCCTGTGAATCCAATTCTCTGACCCAATTTTAGAAAAATATGCAGAGGAAGTTGTCAGATTATTTAGAGACAAGAATGCCTCTCTTTCCCACCCATCCCACCCCACCCCCCAGGAGCAGTTATTCTGCCAAACTGATGCTCTGGCTCTAACAGGACATGGTGTGGAATAGTGGCAGGGGTTTGGGGAGGGGAGCGTCTGACCCCCTAGAAATGTGGTGTCTCTAACTTCCCCTCTCTCAACCCCTGAAGTCACTCCTGTGTGGGCTCTTTATAACCTTGACCAGGAATACTGGGGCTAGTTCTCTACTCCCTGCCCACCCTAGGAGGGAGCACAGAGAAAGCAGGAAATACTGGAGCTGCCCTGAGGGAAGGGCTCTTCTTCCCGCTCTGTGACTCAGGAAGGAACCTAGGTTCTCTGGGGACAACCCAGCTCACTGATACACTTTTCACTTGGCGTGTTCACAGATTAATCACAACCTCCCTTCCTCAAGTTCAGAGTTCTAGTTCACAACTTGTAAACAAACACTTCAGCTTTTACCTTTTTGGGCTCTGGCACGTTATTAATATAAATAGTGTAGATTCCACTTTTATTAAAACCAGCTTGATACACATCTGCACAGTCTCTAAATGGTTTGTCCTCCTCTCTTTTTGCACTCTTAAGTAAAACTGCAAAGAAAGAAATATGATATTAACAGGACAATTAGTATCCGAAAAGGACTTTAGACATAATACTTAAAAAAAAAAGTCTTACTGTTTTCAATACATCTGACAAAATCAAAGTCTACTGTGCTTAAAACAACAATAATGATAATCACAGCATGATGGGCTAAGGAGCTTTTAAAGCATCTTCCAAAATTAACAAGCTGGCAAAAAGAGGGAAAGGGCTTTTCTAAGCCTGAATTGTTTCCTTTGATTGGATTCTCCACAGACAATCTATACATTATAGCAAGTGACTGATGCTCTAACCTGATATGGTGAGATAAAGGCCCTTCAAATCCCAGTTCTGTGAGCCTCTGCAGACCCTATTCCCTGGTTCGCCAGCCAGCTAAGGCATGATATTCTACAAACCAGTATGTTGCAGCAGAGAAAGATTCATGCAGAATAAATGATATGTAAATGGAACAGAGGAGGGCTATCCTGAGTCAGTTGAATCCCACAACTATTTATGTGTCTAGTATGAGGGAAACAGCATACTGGGTACTGAGTGAAGTTCTGGGGTTACAAAGACAAAAACAAATAAAAACAGTCCCCTGGAGTCTGAATTATACTGGAGAGGAACAACTTGTATTCAGATACAGAAATATAAAATACAAACAAATTAAATACAAGGCAACCTGGTGGGGGGGGGTGTGAAGGGGTAGAGAATGGGGGTTACTAACATATGAGTAAACAAAAAATAGGCCTTTTCTAAGGAGGTGAAATTTGAGTTGATTTTTGAATGAAGGCAGAGATACCAAGAGATGGAGAGCATTCTAGGACAAAAGTGTGGAGGGGGAAATAAAACATCATGTACTAGAGATAGTAAATAGGTTAGCTGGAACACACAGATAGCATGAGAAGGAATAAAGTTAAAACAGTCTGGAAAGACAGAACAGAATCAAATTGTGAGGGGTTTTAAAAGTGAAATAGGAAATTTAATGATATGACAGACACTTTGAGTGTTGTAATATGCTTGAGAAGCAGCATGGAAGGCAGAAAGAACACTGGACTAGCAGGAATGATCTGGGATTGAATCCCATCTCCAACAATTACTAACTATAGACCACAGGTCAGTCATTCACTCCTCTCAGATTTAGTTTCTTCATGTATAAGGTGGAGGTTATAAATGGCACCTACATCACAGAACTGTTATAAGGATTAATTGATAACCCTAAAAACTGTCCTGTAAATGCCAACTATTATTATATTGATAGTAGTTGCCCATGCCATATTAAAAGAATTAATTTTGAAAAAGATTCAGTTTGAAGTTTTTATTTATTTAAAAAAAGAGGTGAATAAGAATTGTGCCAGATAATCATTCTGGGGCATGAAAAGTTTGCACTTTGGACTACTTAGGGAAAGAATACTGAAGAAATAGAACTATCTATTCATATATGCCTATATATACACACATATGTGAATGTATGTACATACATGCACATGCACATATATATAACAAAGTTTTAAAAATTCTATTTACTTTAACAATTACATGCATTTGTGCATAAACATACATATAAAGCACTTCAAGGATGAGAACAGGAAAGTTTATAAACAAAGGTTAACAAAGCAAACTCCAGCAGGTTGGTATTTTTATGCTACCTGTCTTTCCACTATAAATTTTTTTTCCAGAACTTTTCATATAACCTTTCAAAATATATTACTATGCAATCAGTTAAAAAAAAAAGTCACCTGAAGCATGAATCAGAGCTTTGAAATTTGAGTCTGAAGATTTGGGTTCAAGTCCTGGCCCTGATGTGGACTGAGTGACTATCAAAATCACTTTATATCGCTGACCTTCACCTTCCTAATCTCTAACATGAGAGGATTGAACTAAACAAACAGAAAGACCCACCATAGCTTTAAATTATGATCCTATCATCTTATGGAATAGTTTCTTAAATGAAACTGAAGAAGAAGGGAAGAAGAGAAATAAAGAACTGCAGAAAGATGAAAGCTTTAAGGCATCCAACATGGAAAGGACTATAATGAAATGATTAAACTTTATGGAATGTCTCTTATTAATAAAGTTGCTAATTAGAGTAAAGCACCATACTGTGGATAGCCTACTCTTATTCTTAATTGTTAAGCTAAACGCATATTTCCTTAACATTTATATAATATTAGCAATCTCCCAAGATATTTGATTATATATGGGATTGCTGTTATTATTCACTTGACTTTTTCAAAACCTAACTGTTAAGATTAAGAAACTCCGATGAACTTGATTGTAAAGTCTCCAGCTAGCTAATAAATGTCTATGCTATTAGTCATTGTTATCTTGTAATTGATTATAAAAAGCATAACAAGAAAATTACAAGTCAACTTTTGAAAAGTAACTTCAAGTGCTCTTTAATACTCTAAATTTTTATATTAGACTGTATCTGAAATTTCAAAGCACATTATTTACCAGTTAATAAATCATCTAAATTAGTATATTTCATATTTATGGAATGAATAACTGCCTTAGAGGGAATATATTTACATTTCTTCTGACATTTTAAATTAGGTTTCTAGCAAATAAAGGGATTGAACATTGGAGTTTTTCAAATATCTGCCAAATATGTTGTTGTAACCTAAAAATGACATTGATATTTATTAATGCCACACTCATCTGTCCTTTTGTGCTGCCAAGTATGTCTGATTATATTAACTTCATTAATAAAGCATTGAAACTAAACAAAAACAGAGGAAAGCTTCCAGCACTTGCCTAGAAATTTCCCTGGGGAGATTATTTGAAAAGAATAAGAATCACATAGGAAAGATGGTATGAAGTCAGAATAGACAGAGCACATTGCTTAGAACTAGGAAGACCTGAGTTCAAATTCTGCCTCAGACACTTATTGAATATGTAAGCCTGGGCAATTCACTTCATTTCTGTCATTATATTTTTTTCATCTATTAAATGAGGATAATAATTAACCATAATAATAATGAGAATAAATAATAAAATGAGAATAATAATTTTTAAAAACTTCATGTGGTTGTGAACATTAAATGAAATAATACATATCATGTTTTGTGAACAATGTAAATTTATCATTACATAATGCTTATATACATATATTTACATTTGTGCGTATATGTATATATTCTCTCAAATGTGACTTACCCATAGCTTGGGTAGTATATTTCAGAGAATGGACTTGAAGCTAGATAACATGGTATAGTGGATAAAGACTGTCCTCAAGAGCTAGGAGGACCTGACATATATAGGTCATGTAACCATGAGGAATTCAGTGAGATAATCAACAAATATTTACTAGGTATTTACTATGACACAGACAATGTGCTTAAACTCTGGGGATCCAAAAAAAGCCAAAAAACAAATCATGCCTTCATGGAACTTATTTCTAAAGAAGTAGAAAACATTAGATGATTAGGAGCATACAACAGATGTAAAAATTTGATGAAGGGTAATCTTGGAGGGGAAGGAACTAGCAGCTGAGGGGATGAACTAAGACCTCTACAAAAGGATCACTTGAGCTGAGCCTTGAAGGAAGGCAGAAAAACAAAGAGAAAGAGGTCAGGAAGCATGGGGAACAGTCAGTACAAAAGGTACAGAGAAAAGGAAGGGAATGTATTCCTCAAGGAACTGCAAGTACTACAACATATCTGGATCATAGATTATGGGAAGAAGAAGAAGAAATATAAGAATAGTGAAAGTTAAGATAGAGATAGGTTATAAAGAACTTTAAATCCTGGAAACAATAGGGAACCACTGGAGTTCATTGAATAGCCACTTGACCTCTCAATGTTCTAGATAATTCTAGAAGGATATAAGCTGCAGAAAAAGTGCCAGCTTGCATTAATAGAGGGGATTTCTTGGGAATTCCCTTTAAAAAGGAAATCACAAGGTAAGTTCCCATTCCAATTATTATTATTCAAGTATTGATATAGTAATTATGGAAATTCATTCTCTCATTCCCCCAAAAACTTTTAGTATTATTTTCAAATCTTGCATGTACCAAAGAATTCAACAAAATGGTTAACCTTAGAAGTAATTATACATCCAAAAATAATGAAAGAATCTGTAAATAAATGATACAGGTAATATTTTCATGAATTTCTGTCTCATCCTGCAGTTCATCTGTATATTTAAGTTAATGTTATATAATTACTCTAAAACATGTTTTCTACATCATGAATATATTGCAATAATGAAATAAAAATTAGACTTTTATGGGGTCATAGGATTGTCACAGATGTGGAGAAGAAAGAAAATTCAGAAACCACCTAATCCAACCACCTCATTATATAGATAAGGAAACTGAAAACCATTAAGGCTATGTGCATTGTCCAAGGTCACTCACAGGGAGTGTTGTGAAAAGTAAATATAAATCAACATAAAATTACAACCAAAATTCATGAGCTGTAGTGTGAATGAGTTAAAATTTGGAAATGTGACTATTATAATCTAAGAGTCAAAGGAAATCAGTTTTTCCATGAAAAATATATGTCATCCCTAACACTTCAGACAATGTTTCATGCATAGTAGGAGCTTGATAAATATTTGTGGAATTTAAAGTTCCATTTTTGGTTCATACTCAATTAATTTTTTGAAGGGAACATAGTTTCTTCCCGCTTCTTTGCCTTCTCCTCTTCCTCTCTTGTCTTTTAACTCCAAGTACTGTAGGAACAGAGACAGTATAACAGGAGGTGGCACAAGGGTAAAGAAAGAAGAAAAAAATATATAGATGTCAGAGCAGAAAGGGAGCTCACAAATAACTCTATTAGATTTTCCAAGTTCCAAAATTCTACTTCTGCTTACTCATAAAAGTGATTGATAGAGTTTTCAAGAAATCTTTATAGGTTGTAAATGAGGTGATGACACTACCATGTAACCTTGGGCAATCACTTAGCTTCACTGGGCCTTATTTTCCTCATCTGAAAAAATGAAGGAGTCAAAGTAGGTGACCTCTGAGGCTCTTTTCAAATTTATATTTCCAATGAACCTATGACTCCATCTACAAGTATAATTTTTGTCTCATTGTTATAATCAACACTTTCACGATTTGGAAACCATCTGTTTTACACAAAATACCTATCACTAAATTTGAACATTCAGTTAATAAACATGCATTATCAAGGTTCCACTATGTGCAAGGCACTATGGAGATACAAAGGAAGATAAAAGACAGTCCCACATCTTAAAGAACTCACAGTGTAATGGAAGAGACAACAAGGAAATAACTAAGTAAAAGCAAGTGTAATGGCAAGAAACATAACACTTTGCTGCTTCTTTCAGCTATTGAAGTGCCTTTGAACCTGGCCTTTGATTCTATCGAGTCTTTTTTGAAAACATGATACATTGTATTGCCCTTAATAGGCTTAGGCCAGTTTGGAGACCTTCCCTGCCATTAATAGGCCTAACACCATCACATGGAGCCCGTGGTGGGAAGAGCTTGCTGAAAGAGCAGAACAGGAAGGATGCACCAGGAAGGGGGGAACAGGAAGGGGCAGAGTAAGCAGAGCAGAGAAAAGTTTGAACACGAGTTGGGACCAAGCAGAACTGAGAGGGAGAATGTTTGTGATTTTGACACTCTCTCTGTTCTGTCTGTGTTGATATTTTGTCAGAACGAAGTATTTTATCTGTTGAAAGAGGACTTTACTGCTGTTTACAGAAGTCCTGGGACTTTACTGCTGATTTGTGTTTGCTTTATCAGACAGAAGCTTTGTCTGTTGGTTTGTATTACTTTGTCAGACAGGAAATGAATTGAGATGATAGTGACAGCAATATGTGTAAATATTGTTCTAGCTCTGTTAAGCTTTATCTTCCTAGAAACATAAACTGCAAAGGGTTTGGCATGGAATATTCCCTGTGGGCTGAGATATAGAACCAGAGCAGAGAGCTGCCTGTGTGTGAATCCAGGCAAGAGCTGGGAGAGCTGCCTACCTGTGAATCCAGGCAACAGTGGAGTGAATCCAAGCAAGAACTGGGAGCTTGGAAGAGAAGCCATGGGGTTTGGAAGTCAGCCTCGAGTTAAGATGAAAGAAGACTTTACTTGGGTAGTCAGTGCTGACTGATGATATAAATTACTGTGATCTAGGGGTAGATTGTGTTTGTACGTTCTGCTACCCCTTAAGGATGATTGACTTTAGGGTGATTGGAAGCCAGCATCAAGTCAAGATGAACGAAGACTTTACTTGGGTACTCTATATTGACTGAAGAAATTGTGACACTGAATGCTATGTTTTGTTTAAAACTATGTGGCCACCTTAGTAATAAGTTATGTTATATTGTTGTGAATGTTGTGCTTTAGTTTCTTGAATGTTTTGCTTTAGTTTATTGCTGAATAGAGAGTTCACTATAGTATGCTGTTAGATCCTTAAAGTTATTCACAGCAGCAGTCCTCATGAGAGCTGCTCGTGATTGGCTTTATGGCAAGTTATATACAGGATAAAATGGAAAAAAAAAATTAGCAGAGTGCAGGCACTAGAATTAAGGGAGGTCAGGAAAGTTTTCCTGTAGAAAGTAAGATTTGACCTAGGTCTTGAAGGAACAGAATGATTTTGTCTAAGATGTACTAGTATGTACTAGTAATGGTATGAAAAAAAAGTGTTAAGTTGTTATTAGAAATCAGGAGCAAATCAGGTCAAAAGAAAATATTACTTAAGAGAGTAAGAAGAATATGGAAAGCAAACGGTGGACATGAGTGAAGTCAAGTACATGTCTTCAGACACAGCTGGTTTGGCCATTTTATAAGAACTGGTTAGTTATTAAATCCACAATATACATAAACATAGCCTGAGAAGTGTACCTAAAGTGAGGACAGAAGGACATAAAAGAAAATATCTTTACAATTTATTCACTCTAGTTATTTATATCTATAAATGTCCCACAAGGAAATGTAAGTTTTCTGCATGAAAAAATTTATCATTCATCATATAAACCTCTAAGTGTCTTCACCTCATTGTAAGCAAACACAAGACACTAAGCAGTCAAGGAGCAAGCCTGTTATAACACTGGGAATCTGGATTCAGAATTTAATTTAGCACTCTAGTTTAAAAAGAAAGCATTAAAAGCTCTTTAGTATCATAGAATAACTAAATTTAAAAGTGGATGTTTCCTCAGCAGCAATTCAGTCCAATCCATACCCTAAAGGAACCTCATTATTACTAACAAATGGTCATCCAGTATTTGCTTGAATAGCTCTAATTAGGGGGAACTCACTACTTCCTAAGATAGTGTATTTCCATTTATATGTAGTGTTATGTTGTGGGAAATTTTTTCCACAACATTATGCTTAAGTTTACCTTAATTTATATTCTTAAATCAACCATTAAATTATTTTAATGAACTAATCTATCTGTCCCTTTAATATCTATGCATTATCCTACCACAGGCAGACAGCAATTTACAAATGAGTTGTAGTTCAAAAGTCAGTAGCATGCAATTAGGTGTATGACCTTTTGCAAGGCCCTTCATCTCTGAGTTTTAGTTTAGGACTAAGTTTTCTAAGTGAGGGAGTTGGAATTCAACAAGGTGGGGATAAATTGTAAAAATGAACTAATGGATATTATCTAAAATACATATGACACAAAGAAGGATAACCCAGTCTTATAGCAAGATGGATAGATAATTAGACTATACTTAGAGAGGTAGATACCAGATAATGCTTAGTTATGGGAGTAAATGAGAAATCCATACAAAATACTTTAGGAATATTTGAGGTAGAAAAGTTCACTGAAAGTGGGGGTAACCCCAATAAACTATATGGTGGAGTTGGTACATGAGGAGAAACTTGAAGGGTGAGGAGAATTTTGAAAGGCAGAGAAAGGGAGTGCATTCTCAATATGGAGTCTGAGGCAGCATATTTATGTGTGGTTTATTAACCCCATTTCTATTTGAATCCAACACTATTGCTCCAGGAACCACCCTCAGACTATAAATCGTAAAGAAGGTATCAACTTGTACAGGTAGAGAATACTCCCTTATTTGGGATTTCCCGATATTAATGAAAGCATAAGTTCCAACCATCTCTCTCTCTCTCTCTCT
>NW_027187460.1:53207779-53247071 GCF_028583685.1 Petaurus breviceps papuanus | reverse complement strand
CTCTCTCTCTCTCTCTCTCTCTCTCTCTCTCTCTCTCTCTCTCTCACCTGTCTCCCTATCTCTGTCTCTATATCTCTCTGTATCTCCCTCTCCTCTTTCTTTCTACTTCCTGTCTGTCTGTTTCTCTCTGTCATCTCTCTATTTTTCGATCTATATAAAAAGGGTACACATCTCCCTTGGAGGTTTACAAAGTGTTCCCCACAATGATCTTTGAGGTATATAAAGAGAATAACATAAATCTCCATTCTTTAGATGAGGAGATTCAGAGAGATTAAGCAACTTGGCCAAAATCACATAATTAATGAGAAGACCCAATCCTAGAATCCACATGTACTTATTCTAAGTCCAATTCTCTTTCCATTCTATAAAGAATAGTTATTTATGTACATGCTATCTTTTCAGCTAAACTTAAATTTCTTATTTAATTAATCTTTAAATTGTACTGGCACATTATTCAATATTTATTTGTCATATTTAAAATGACTGGTTGAATAAGAAACTGACAAGTGAATATTTTAAGTTAAGGAGTTTGAACATGTGTGGTTCAAAACAGAGAATCAAAGGTTTCTGGCTAGCAAGTTCCAAGCTGAGTAGAATACTTACTGGCCACAACATTGGCTGTGAACGAGTAGAAATGGTAATGAGAATATTAGCTATCATAATAAAAATGAAGCAGCTAGTTTTCTTTGGGAACCAGGGAAGTCAACCCAGAGGTTTCACTGTAGCAAAAGAAAAGAGAAAAGAAACTCTAACAGAAATGATCATTCTTTCCTTAAGGGTTTGTATACAGGCAAATCTCTGTTATGCAATAGGAAAGAGTGGGAAAACTAGCAGGTGGATAGCTCCATCTATCACCAGCAATCATTCACTCCCTCATATGCAACCTGAGATCCAGACGTGACCGATTATTTACTTTATCCAATTTTGTCCTACACCTGCCAAATCAATTAGAATCCAATCCATGTAACTGCCATAAGACTGACCACAGGCAAAACCATGAAAGCCAAAGGCTCAGGGTCATTTCAACTGAGTTGAACCCTCAAGGGAAAAAAAACAACCTTTTCTGGAATGTAGAACTGGCAATTACTAATCTTAACACTAGGAAAGATCAAGAAAAACAATTAGCCCTACCAGCAAAGGACATTTTCAAAATGACAGAAGAGAATCCTATCCATTTCCTCACTAAAATTGCTTTAAAGTGATAAGATCTTTTGGGGGGGGGGAGAAGAGTATGGTATTCTACATTGCTCTTCTTAATGTTGACTTAAGCTTAGTTTAATCCTCATTATTGACCAAACACTTATATTTGTTTGGTTTTGTCCTATGTTTAAGCTTAGAGATGAATGTCTTTTAAAAGTATAAGAGTATTCAGCTTTTTCTCCAACTCCAGCTAGGGAAAGATGCCCCTAATATACCTTACTGATGTTATATCTGCTTAAGCAAAACTCAGAAATAACACTTAACATAAGCTAATTCAGGGAGGAAACAATCAAACAGACTAGTGAGATGAAACAAACCAACTGTTGAATTTAACTGGAAATTTTAGGTTTTAAACATGTGGGCAACATATTGGTATTTCCAGTACTATAGGATTCCTCTTCTTTTTATTTTCTTTTGGTATGGAAACATTACAGAATATGAATTTAGGAGCAAAACATTCTGCATTTTAGAAAGAATATAGGATTATTCTAGAAATATTACTGTACCTTCCCCAAAGTTCTGATAACTGTGTATATGTATGTGTGTAGAAAAAGATAATGCTACCTTCTAAACAAGGGGTGGAGAATCTGCAGCCTTGCGGTTATATGAGGCCTTCTAGGTCCTTAGGTGCAGCCTTTTGACTCAGTCCAAGTTTTACAGAACAAATCCTTTTATTTAGGGGATTTGTTCTGTGAAATTTGGATTAAGTCAAAGGGCCACACTTGAGGGCTTCAGGGTTGTAGGTTCCCCACCCCTGTATACCTATCACCTCTTAGAAAAAAGTTTTGAGGTTGGTATTTCCACCAATGTAGAACATGTATGCATATCTGTATCTTTTTATATATGCACATATACCCATATTGTAGGTGGAATCAAACTCCTCCCAATACTTTCCTCTATTAAGTGTAGAAACTGGACTCTCAGTTCACTCCACTTTGCATCTGCTGCTATTCCTGGTTTCAAATCCAGAAAAGAAGATGCTACTTGGCACTCTGCCTCCCCCTTCCCCCACTACCACTTTCCTGTCTCATTTGTATTATCTCCCTCCTCCCCAAATAGATTGTAAGTACCTTGAGGGTAAGGACTGTCTTTCTTTTTGTTAATTGCATCCCCAAATCTTAGCACAGTGCCCTGGAACATAGTAGGCACTTAATAAATAATAATTATTATAATATGCTATGACATGATACAATAGATATGACACGATATGATATTATAATTAATATAATATAATAAATATTATATAATGTAATGTAATATATAATTAATAAATGTTGACTGGATTAGATTGGATATACATACATACACACACATACATACAACATCCATGTATGTTAAATATGTAAAGCTATCAGTTACTCAGTTACCTCCAGTATCAACTATAAAATCTTTTATAACCCTTCATAACCTTTCCTACCTTTCCAGTCTTCTAACACCTTCTTCTCTTTGAGTCTTCTCTGCTCCATTGGCTTCAGCCTCTTGCTGCTCCTTACCCAAGATCTTCCATCCCCTAACTATGGGCATTTTCAGTGGCTGTCTCTCCTGCCTAGAATGCTCTCCCTCTGCATCTCCACCTCAAAACTTTCCAGCTTCCTTTGAATCTCAGCTAAAGTCCCTTTTTCTACAAGAAGACATTCTTCATCTCAGCACATTAATTCTGAAATTATGTTCAATTTACCCTGTACATTACCTTGTCTGTACATAGTTGTACATTAAACTGTGGGCATGTTCAGAACAGAGATTTTTTTTGCCTTCCTTTTCATTTCCAGGCTTAGCACAGTCTCTAGCACACAGTTGGCTGGTTGGATGTTGCCCTTCATTCTCAAAGAAGACCAAAATGACATCACTATGTTAGAGTCATTACAGTGTATCCAACTATGGCTGATAAGAACAATACAGCACACAGCAGGCACTCAATAAATGCTAGTTGACTGACTATTCTAGTTCTATGTTCTCTTTCATAGAGGAAATAATAAACTTGAAATCTTCAGTTCCATAGCTTAAAAAAAGGCACAGTTGCCCATTTGCTTCCTCAGAGAATAAATCTTTTAGAAGCACATTATCTATTTACAAAAATTGTAGACCACTTTTGAAATGCAAAAATATTCTTTCCTATATTCCCCATGAGATGTAGCATGGTGTGTCAGAAAGAACAGTAGATTAGAATCAAAAGACTCTAGATTGACTCTTGAAAACAAGAGTTCTAGGTACGACAGTGGTAAGTCACAGAGAATTAGTTTACTTCTCTACAAAATGGAGAGAATACTTGAACTGCCTAATACTCGGAAATGTGGCCAGCAGAAGCATTATAGAAATGCAGATCTTATAAGAGCAATAGCAGTGACTAGTGTTTAGCATAGTGTATATAATCTATTAATATGTATATATTATATGTGGGGCATTTTGTGCTGTGCAGGACTGAAACTTCACTCTAATGACTCATTGTAGCAATCAGATAGCCATCAGTTCTTGAAGATAGCACTGGCTAAACTTATGCTATGGTATGTCCTATCAAGTTGGTTATGGACTGTATATCTGTTGGCTGAGGACCAGCCTAGTTAAGTTTGGAGAAACTTATCACTAGGTTGTCCATAGAATGATGGATTTTTTCAGTTGTCTAAATCCTTAAAAGCCTTCTACAGACTGCAGTTCACATCACCAGAGAGACCGTTCACACCAAGAAATCTTTGCTCTTTGAAGTATACATGTATACCTCTATTCAAGCCCTACTCTTATGCTTACACTGACCTGGATTCCCAAAGGCCATACATACAATCTACAAGTTCTAGCATTTGCTATCAAGCTGAATAGGCCTTTAGTCAAATTCTAGTAATGTTTTGTTTGTCTTCTGTCAAAAATCCAGGTTATGTGAGTAGGTAGGGTATTGTCACCAGAAGGTTGGTTGCCACATAGCGATTTTTATTAAAGAATAGGGGTAGGGAGAGGCAGCTAGGTGGCACAGTGAATAGAGCACTGGCCCTGGAGTCAAAAGAACCTGAGTGCAAATGCAGCCTCAGACACTTGACACACTAACTAGCTGTGTGACCTTGGGCAAATCACTTAATCCCAATTGCCCTGCCTTCCCCCCCCCAAAAAAAAAAGAATAGGGATAGGGAGATGGAAGATCTCATGAGAAGCAGTGTTGTACAGTGGCTAGAAACAGGCTCAAAGCCAGGAAAACCTGGGGTGAAATCCTGCCTCTGATGCATACTGGCTGTGTGACTCTGGGTGAGTCACTGAAACAGAGTTCTAGAAGGCTCTCCAATACTTTAAGTGCCAGGGAAGGCATCCACCTCTATTGGTAGAAGAATTTTCCTTAATTGAGAATACCAAGAAAATCACAGTCTAACCTCAGTATGGAAAAATTAAGAATTGTAAATATGTTCCAAATTCTAAAGCAAACACTCTAAAAAAGTATTTGGAAGTGAAGAAATTGCCCATCAACAGCAAACACTGCACCAAAGACGCAGTACTGGAGGAAAGCTTTACAACTGTTCACAGCCTACAAGGAAAGAACTATACTGATACCTAATTATGTCTCTTTTTTTTTCTTAAAGCTGAAAAGCAATGAAGTGATGAGAGACAGACGAGATAAAAAAGAAGAAAAATTAAGAGAAAAAGAAGGAAGAGAGAAGTACACAGCAGAAGCAATGGTGTGAGATTACAATTGGCAGTGGTAGGGGGAGCAGTCAAAGAAAATGAGAAAGGGGAGGCAAGAAACAGGGCATTAGAAGTGGCAACAGGAGGGGGCGTGGATTGCATTGGCAGAAGCATCAGACAGTAAAGATTAGAAGTGGTGATGGGGGCTGTGGCTACAGTGGTAGTAGTAGCAGTGTCTAAGGATGATGAAAAGCAGAGACAGGGTAGATAAGCTACAGATACTTTGACAGTAAAGAAGAAAACCAGCAACAGAAACAGCAGACAGAACTGTCTTTGGGTGAGAGGGAGGGCCAACAGCCACCTTCAGCTCAAAGACATCAGTATGCCACACAGAAGGCATGGTTACCTGGACTGTTCACAGTCACCAAGGGGGGGGGGGAAGGAGAAGGAGAAGTCACTGATTAGGGAAGTGCAGTCACAGACTTATTCATTATTGCCCAGACCACAGATGATTAGAAATGGCAAATTAGGTGATGGGAAATTGGTGGAGGCAGGTGTTTGCTAATGGTGACAGTACCAAAGAGTGACAGGTGAGGGCTTATTAAAGTGGGTCCCCAATACTGTCTGGTGAGGCCCAAATCAGAATGTAATTATAATTGAGAAATATTGAACAAAATAAATAAAATACAACATATAATGTTAATATGCCGTTTTCTAAGTGAATATGTAGCCCAGGTGAATCCTTACATATTGGTTGGTGGCTCCATTTCTATGGAGCTTAATAACAATGGTGTTATACTATACACAATACTACACACCTCAGAATTCTTTAATAGCATCACATTACATCATATCATAATGGCTGTTCACAATAATGAACTTAAGTCAACAAGAAAATAGTTAAATCAACACATTTCCCTTGTAATTAGGAACTAGGCTCAAAATTTAGGAACCAGATCAATTTTATACTTTCAAAAACTGATGTGATGTTTGACACACAGGGAGAAAAAACATGTTGTTAGTTAGCAAGCATTTATTAAGTACTTTCTGTGTGTCAGATACTTTACAAAGTTTTGGGGATACAAAGAAAGCAAAAGAAGCCCCTCTCCTTAAAGAGTATTTATTCTAATGCTGTTATAATTAGTCAGTTCTCAATCTCAGGTAGAGACACAAATCAAGGGCAGGAAGGTTTTGCAGATCACCAAGAGGATCACTGAATTCTCAAAGAGAACATTAAACAAATCCAGTAGGGAGAGTTTCTAGAACACACATATAGAGAAGATGGGGGTCCTGCCTATTGGCCAATGAGTTTTCTGCCTCTTTTCCTTTCTATTCCTTTATGAGCATGTACACAGGAAGTAAAACCAAAAACTGGGCAAATAGTAATTGAGAACAAGACTCCCCAAGTAAGTTGCCAGTGTTGCATGAACTGAGTGGTAATTTCCAGGGCCATGAGCCTTTTTTTTCAAGTCATCCTAGTACTAAATACTGTAGCCCATGACCTTAAAGAAAAATACAACTATCTGTAGTCTGGGCTAAATCTATTCCCCCAAAAGGAAATAAATAATTGCATTCTTAGGAGTCATGTCAGACTCAAACCTATGTCTTCTTTAGAACTGAGTTAAATTATTATAATATCTTCTATTAAAGACAGAGAAAATAAGGTATAAGATTTCCATGAAAAATGTTAATATAAACACGGGTACTTAATGTTAAGGCTCAGTTAACTTACAGTTAACTGTAAGTTTACTTCATTTCCAACCATATTTAATACATTACACATACATCATATATGTATTATTGTTACAAATGTGTGCTAAACTATAAGTCTGTCTGTCTCTGTGGTTCTCTCTGTCTCTCTGTCTGTCTGTCTCTCTCTTTCTCTAGAAGAGGCAGTATTCAGAAGCAAGATAACCTGAGTTAGAATCCTATCTCTGACACACTGACTGTGACCTAGAGCAAATGATTGAATCTCTCAGTGCCTTAAGCAACTTTCTAATATTTTGAGTTGCAAAGAACATGCTGATCTATATTGTAATAGAGGGTGTTTCCCTACAGAGATCTTTCCTATGCCAGTGAAATCACAAGTACAGACCCCATCCCCATATCACACACATATACATGCACACATGTATGCATAATGTCATAGAATAGGAAAAAATAATACACTAGAGTAGGAGTCAAAGACCTGATAATAAAACATAGCATGAAAAGAACACTGAGATATGAGCCAGAAGATCGTGCTCCAGCCGATCTAGCAGGTGGATGCCTCTGGGTAAGCCCTTTAAGCTCTCTGAGCCCCTAGATGATAGAATGGACATAAAGAACCTTGCACTCTATGTGTCACAAGTGGTCATGAGGAAGATGTCATGCATACTGTAAAGGGCTCTAAATATGAGTAATAGTCAAATCACTTAAATTCTCCCAACCTTTGTTTCTTCATCCACAAAATGGGAGTGCAAACACTGACCTTGCCTGCCTGATAGGCTTGTTGCATGTTGCTTGTTGATGTCAGTTGTTGCTACTTTTTAAGGTATAGAAATACTATAGTGTCACTGTAAAATTACTCTTTGGGGGAGAGCTGGGGCATTCTCAGAGGTCTTGGCAAAGGATTCTGATGTCATCCTGTAAAGCAAAAAAGGCTTTCATGTGTAAACCAGGCACAGGTTGTGAGCCTGACCTTTGAGGACTGACCTAGTTAAGTTTGGAGAAGTTGGTCCCCATAAAGTTGGCCAGCAGGTGATGAGTCTTTTGGCCAAAGCAACCCACAAGACAATGTTCTGGAGGGATTTCATTCTGGGTTTATGGAGCGAGTATCCACAAGAATAAAATCATGTGACAGGAGAGAGAGTACTGAATCTGAAATCAAAGGACATGAGTTTATATCCTACCATTGAGGTATATTACCTGTGTGACCTTGGGCAAGTCACTTAAGCTTTCTGGGTCTGAGTTTACTCATTTGTATAAGGAGAAGGTCAGACTAAATGGCCTCTGACTGAAATCCTTTCCAATCCTATGATTCCATTAATCTTTTGAAGTATTGAAAAATATATACACAGTAGGAGAAGAGCATATGTAAATGTATTTATGGAAAGCCAAATGTCCTCAGGTCATCATGGATGGATAATTATAGTTTTACTATGCCTTTTTAATGGTGAAGCATTCAAATCCTTGTCAAGTCATTCAATAAATCTCTCCTCTATCTCATTTTATTAGTATATTTCAGTTTTAATGCTTAATGTTCCTTCCTAAAGATTTAGTAAGGCACCTGGGAATAAATGAATCTTCAGACTAAATCCTATAAGATGAATCCAAACACAGACTTTGTCAAATCCACAGCATGTTGATTTTTCTTTAACTGACTTAAAAAGAAAAAAAAAAACAGTGGCACCCTTACATGTGTTGGTGGGTTCTGATTGCCCCACAATATTTATTCAGAAGGTTGTTTCATTAATAAAGCAATAGGTGATATGTCAGTGTTTTCTGTTTTTTCATGTAGGTTAATATCCCATGTAATGTGTTCAGTGTGCCTTTCCTGCCCCATTCTCACAGAAATGGTATCCCATACATGTGGAATAGATTAGATGGTAGCTTTGATGACCTGTTGTGGCAAGACAGGTAATTGATTTCTGTGTAAGTCATTAGGAAAGGAAATCGAGTTCTTATGCAATGTGACACACGCACAGGATGTGCTGTACACTACTGCTGAATGAAGAGATGGATAGATAGGAAGATGGAGAAATAAATGAGTGACTGCATAAAATGGAATAATTAAAGTAAGTTTGCTTTGCAACTCAATGTTGGTCAAAGCCTATTAATGGAAGCCAATTACTGTGACTTGATAGTCTCTGATTCCTCCTCTTGTAACATACTTGAAGGAATAATATCTGAATTCTGGAAGAATGTCTAAATGATGTCATGCTATCAGTTAAGCAGTCAGTATTCATTGAGTTCCTACTGTATGAATAACATGTCACTAGATGCTGTTGAGTGATTAAAAAAGAAAGACAGTACTACTAAGAAGCCAGCAACTATTTTTGAGGAACTTGAAGTTGAATTATAAAGGCTGATAAATGTTTAACAATTGGAAACCCGGGAAAAGGGGATGCAAGAAATACATTGAATTTTCTCCATCACTTTCTTAACTCTAGACAATCACTAAAACTAAATCAAACCTTGATTTATAGTGTTTCTCAGTTTCTGAGATGTAAATGGACACATTGAAAATGTAACAATAAGCTTGCACGAGCTGTTTAAAGTTAGCTCTAATATACCACTATCAGTGTGGTTATGTAAATATGACAATGTACATGCATAGTTATATGTATATGTGTTCATATATATACATGTATATGTATTGTGTACATAAGTATATGGAGAAAGAGAGATGAAAGAGGAGAGACAGAGACAGACACACACAAAAAGACAGAAACAGAGAGAGAATAGGTTAGATTGCTTTTAGGAAACTACAAAGTTCCTTCAATAACTCCACCCAAACTTCTACATTAAGCAAATACCCATCTTTTTAATAACATAATTCTACTGGTATAACTTCATGTCTAATATGGAACGTTCTAGTCTCCAAGTAGTTAAAAAGCGAATGTCATTCATAAGCAAAGAGAGAGAGAGAGATTCATAGTCACTGAGAAGGCAGAAACATATACAGGGTGCTATGAAATAGAACTAAACTAAATGATGTCATCAAAATAGCATATGACCAAAAAGGAGGCTAGACTGGCCATGTGCTGAGAGTGACAGATAGCCATGGAACAACTTGGGTGCTACAATGCTATCTTCATAATGTCAGCAGAAAATGGCAAGAGTCCAGAACATGTTAAATGGAACTCCTGTAGCAAACTTTTGGGAAAACATGAACAAAAGTAAAACAGATAATAACAACAGCATCAATAATAATAAATAATAGGTAACATTTATATAGAGCTCACTATGCTCTAGGCACTGAGCTAAGTGCTTAACAATTAATATTTCACTTGATCCTTACAACAACCCTGAGAGGTAAGTGCTATCATTACCCCCCATTTTATAGAGGAGAAAATTGAGGCAGAGGTTAAATGACTTGCCTACAGCCACACAGCTAGGTTACATTTGAACTCAAGACTTACTGACTCCACGTCAGGCACCCTATCAACTATGTCACTTAGTGAAAATATATACTGTGACTCATTTTATTCAAAACATTTTAATTCCAAATTTAACAAGTACCAAATAAAATTAGAATTTCCATTTAAAAAGTAGAATGTAAAAAGGAGGATTTATGTGAAAGTATAAATCCATACTACACATAGCTTTCTTATGTGTGTGTATTTATGTATATGTGTGATTTTGTATGTGTATGTATATCTATGTATATGTGTGTATACATACATATATGAATACATACATACATACAAGTATATATACAACTTTAAAGCCATCTTGCTTCTCTGTGTTTGTCTTGCCTTTCTTGAATTCCTTTTCATGCACTTTTAAAGTATTTCAATAACTGTCTTTTCTTTCATTTTCTTGAGTAATGCTACCACTTTTTTTTCTTCCCTTGATCCCACCCCACCCCTGCTATGAGGGGGAAAATCAATAAGACTTTTGTAATGAATGTAAAGTAAAATGAATCTCATGTTGGTTGCTTCCAAAAATATATGTCTCATTCTGCACTTTGAGTCATCACCTTTTTGCCTTGTGACCTATTTAAACAAATTATTGATGATGGAAAAAGAGAAGTGGACAGAAGAAAAGACAGAGATGGACATATTATTTTTGCATGGCAATTTAACTCTTATAAATCGGTTGTCATAATGAGAGCTTGAGATACCCATAGTCAGCACACATTTGCTTTTGTGCCAACTCAAAATATATGACTGCCAAGGACAACACTAGTTTTGAATATAAATGTATTTGTAAAATCTTACAGAGGAGGATTATAGAATTTGACTATAAGCAGCATTGCCTCATAACAGAGAGACAAATAATGAAGAGTGAAAGTAGCTTAAAGAAAGCCTGGCAAGAAGCCCAACTAATCATAATTATCCTGAGGGCCTTTAAGAATGAAGGTGGAAGATGAACAAAAATAAAAAAAGATCAGTAAAGATTTTTAGTACACTTTTTTTCACCATCATGGACAAGGACAGAGCCTGGAGCTGTGCTGGTGCCTGCAGCATTACTTGGGGGGGAGAGGGGAGGGGAGGGGGGGGCAGAGTCTGTAACTGTGGGCTCAGACTTCCCTCCTCCACCTAAAATACTCAGCTGAGGCCAAAGAACAGCCCAGATGGTTCAGATTAGAGTGTGATTGGTGCCTGTTAATCCAGGAGCCCTGGAACCAGGGATACTCAGTCTTTCTTCTCCTGGCCTCAGCCTCCTCTAGCTTGGGACCACCCCCCCCCATTGGTTCCAATTCAAGGTCCTTTCTGGGAGGGTACACTCCCATCCCCCTTAGTCACTACCTTCCTTTAAAACAAGACTGGGTCTATGGTTTCTGTAAGTCCAAAGCAAGGTAGGAGCACAGGGGTTCCCAAAGGCAATTCTATCTTTCAAAAGTATAAAGGAAAGGGCATTCTAGCAGATGTTAAGGAGCCTGGGTATGAGGGTTTCATATGAGGGTACCTGGGGTGGTACCAATGGAGATGGCTTCCATAGTAATGGCCCCTTCCTCTATATTTTTGAGGGTCAGCACATCCTTTGTAGCTAGCGAGTCAGCTTTGGCCTTACAGAATCCATAGACTCATCCTTATTTCAAAGGCAGGTAGTTATTGGGAAGCCCAGGAGTGTACAGGGCTTTTACCCTCCCAGAAATGAACTCTGCTACTATTTAGTCCAATATACCCTATACCATTACAAGAATTCCCTCTTTATCAGACTCCATGAATGGTCATCCAACCTCTGCTTGAAGACCCCAGCTAAAAGTCAACTATGACCATATTCCATTTTGGGAGAGCTCTTATTGTTGGTTTTTTTTTCCCCTTACGTCAAGCCCAAATCTATTCTAGTTCAGTTTCCAAGGACCCAGCAGAACAAGTCTAAGCCATCTTTCCTGTGGGAACCCTTTAAATGCTTTAAGGAAGCTACCAAAATTTGTACCAACTATGAATACCACCTTCCAGGGCAGCTACTAGAGCTAGTGCTTCTCTTCTCTCCTCCCAAATTATTTTATTGAATTTGTTCTGTCCCTTTAGATAGTTTTAGTCAATGTGGATACTGTGTTCTTTGTTCTATTTACTTTATTATGCATTATTTCATTTAAATCCTTCTATGCTTCTCTATGTTGGTTGCATTTATTGTTTATTAAAGCACAGCAATATTTCATTATTTTATGCACCATGATTTGTTTAGCCATTTCCCATTAGATGGGCTTCATTCACAGGAGGGACTTTGTTTCCAGCTCTTTGCTATTGCAAAAAGTGCCAATATAAATATTTTTATGTATATAGGAACTTTCTTTTTATCAATCACTTTGTTGGGGGTATAAGCATAGTAGTAGAATCTCTGGGTCAAAGGCATGGACATTTAAAGTACATTATTTGTGTAATTCCAAATTAGTTTCCTAAATATTTGTATTAATTCACAGTCCCACCAACCATGCATTAGTTTGTCCATATTTCCACAATCCCTCCCACATTGATTAGTACCATCTTTTGTCATCTTTGACAATTTGCTGAGTGTTAGGTAAAAGTTTGGCTACCTATATTACCTTGTTTACTCATTTTGTGCTTGTAGTTTTATAATTTTTTTTCCTTATTAAATTTCATATTATTAGATTCAGACCGACTTTCTAGCCTGCAAGATATTTCAGAATCTTGATTATCATCCAATATGTTATCTATCCCTTCCAACTTTGTGTCATCTGCACATATGATAAACCTGACAGGTATGGCTTTTTATTAGTCATTGATAAAAATATTAAATGGCACAGGATAAAGGTTAGATCCCCAGGGCATACGCCATTAAAAAACTTCTTTTTAAGTTAACACTGAACAATTATTCTCTTGGGTCTATCCATTCAACCTTTCCTGATGCATTTTTAAATCATTATTTTGCATTTGATAATTTCATAAATTTAATTATTCTTTGCCACCACATAAAAGAACTACCATAAATACTTCTGTACACACAGGCTCTTTTCTTCTTCCTTTGATCTCTTTGAGGAATAGGTCTAGTAGAGATAGCACTGAGTCAAAAGTGCATGAGCAGTTTAGTGACTTTTAGATATTGAATACATCTTCATGCACTTCACAGTCTGAAGAAAATTCTCCTTGGTAGATAAAATAGGAAAAAAATAGGTTTGAATAATCTTACACCTTCCCTTGACCATGATAATAGTTCATGTTTATATAACAATTTTTGTCTTATAAAGTACTTTCCTCATATTCCTATGAGATTAGTAAACAGAATTATTCCCCCAATTTTACACTTCAGGTAACTGAGTCTTAGAGAGGTAAAATAATCTCATTCTGCATCACTAGAGGTGTCTTGCACTTTAGTGATATCACATATCCATTTGAGTATTTTTGAATATGACGCTTTAAGACTTTTAAAGCTTCTTATAGTAAGAGTGTCTATCAGTTTGATTTTTAATTATTTGGGGGTCAAATCTTCCACTGGTGCATAGCCCAATACCACTCTCTAAGACTGTAAATGACAGATTAGCTGTTGATATACAATTGTGGAAAGAGTTTCCAGACCTGGACTTCTTTGCATTGATGAAGCTATAATTCTAGGCCATGATCTTTATCATTATCCACCTCACAATTTGACTACCTAGGAACACTGTTTATTTCATAGTGGAATTAAATAGAAGGCAGGTCTATTCTGAATCTCATCCAAGAGGTTTAGCTATCAGAGTACAAAAGGACTTCCTTTGTAAGATGATTGTCCAATAACCCAGATGTCCAGATTATCAATAAAGAAAGGTGGCAGAGTATGTAGATTTAGACACTGTGTTAAACAAATGATATTATACTTTACTACGTGGTAAAGCTCTTCAGTTGCCATCTTATTATATTTCCACAATAAAATCAAATAATTTTTTTTAACCTCATTCACTCAGTTTTTAGATGGCTTGAGTTTCTAGGCACATTGTCTAAAAAACCTTTCTTTTTGCTGTCTACCACAGGATCACAAAATTATAGTTGAATAGTCCTTATCTACTTCCTAGTCCAAACTTCCAATTTTTTTACAGACACGGAATCTGAAGTCTTGTAAGATTAAGCGACTTGCCCAAGGTTACAAAAGTAGTAAATAGAAAAGTACTTTGACTGTAAATGTAGCATTTTTTTCCACTGAGCCATACTGTTGTATCTATATATTTTACGTACCTTAAAATAGAGTTGTACAAAATTATGCCTCTTCCTATTTCTAGCAATACCATGATGTACTTAGTGCCTACTATGTTTCAGGCACTGTGTTAAGCACCAAGAATACAAAGAGAAGATGCTTGCATTTTATGCCATAAAATCAGAAGGAAGTTCTAAAGAGATTCACTCAATGGTTGGTACAATGATGTTTCACCTAGTAGAAAGTAGGACACGATACAAAATGGTCAGAAAGGAATACAATTTTTATGAGATCTCCAAGAGTTATTATTGATTCTCTTTTAACTGAATTGAGGTGCCATTACCTTGATATATTTACTCTGACCTAGAAGGCTAATCATGATGACAAATGCCCACTGTCCCTGTTAAAACTTCACTCACAGAAGCATGTTTCTGCCTTTCTTCTACTAAATGCTGTTTGACTGTATTCTGGGAATATCTTAGAATCCAAACTGTATTATGCAGTGCTCTGGTGTTTAAGTCAAATAGATCTGCAATGCATGAGATAATGGGTTCTAGAGTTTGATAATGGCAATTCATGCCATCCTAGCTGCTTTCTCCTCTTCTCATAAAATTATGTAGTATTTGAAGTAGTAAAAGCCATAGCTACAAAAGAGAATTAATCACAAAATTTTAATCCCCACCCTACTCCCACTCCTCCACTCCCCCCAAATATGGTCTTTTGGTAATAGATCATAGGAAATTCCTAAAACTGTTATTTTTAAAAATTCCTTTCTTTTCATTGGCTAATCATTATCAATTCACATAAACCTATTTTTCCAGAAAATTACTCCAAAGGCAATTAACAAGAAAATAAAAGTTCATTTCTAAAACCAGTCACTTTCTCTCTGTTGTTAGTATTTATGAACAAAAACATCAGGAAGGGGTGTCACTTTAAAGATATTGTGTAAATTTAGTGATTTTCTTTAAAAATAAACCTTTCCTTCCTCATTCCTAAATTTCTTTGTGAAATTTAAATAGGTGACTTACGATGGTTTTGCCTTTTTTTCTTTTCACCTTATATTTAATTTTATATTCACAGATTTAAAACAAAATATCTTAACCAGAACAATGAAAAGAAATTGTAGTTTTAAAAAGTAGTTTCCTCTCATTACTTGCTATGGCCTGAGACTCTTATCCAAAGGATTTACAAGAGTTCAAATAATCTTGACCAGTTATTGAATGATTTACTTCCTGGGTTCAACAGATACTGCAAGAGTGCTAAATTCCAAGCATATGGCAGTATTATTCTGAGAACAGAGCCAAAACACATCTCAGCATCGGGAAGGAAGAAAATGCCTCATTTCCTCTGGTAAAGAGGCCAGAGTACCAGACACCATAATCAAACATTCCCCAGCGTGGCTATTGTCCTTTGAGAAGGACAGCTGTTGAACCCATATTTGTCTCTGTCTTCATTTTATTTTTGTCAGATGATGTGAGAAGAAAAACAAAAAGACATACACTCTAATAAGACTACTACCTATTCTGTGGCTTGAAGTTCGCCAAGTTTTACTTTGTGAGAATGAGAAAGGGGAACTAAGTAGAGAATTAGACTTGGAGTCTCAGTTTAAACCCTGCCCCATATATTTGGTAGCTGTGAGACCCTAAACAAGTTGCATAGGTTTGCTGAGCTCAGTTTCCCTCATCTGCAAAATGGGAATCTACTTCACTGTTGTGAAGATCAAATTTGCTAATTTACTCAAAGCACTTTGCAAACATTAAAGTAAATGTTGCTTATTATTGTTAAAGCTAAATACATTCTAAAGTCAAATATGAAAATGTGGAAGTAAAACAATGGAAGACACTATAAATCACTACATTCATTATAGCATCTGTCTTAAATAACCTGTGAAATGTCTGACTGTGATTTCTTCCATGACTTTGAACCTTAAGGATTATTTAGTTGAACCCCTCACTTTACACATGAAGAAACTGAGGCTTAGAGAGGTCCAATGGCTTGTCATTAGACTACGTGCTCCTTGAGAGCAGGGACTGTCTCTTGTCCTTCTATGTATCCCAAGTGCTTAGCACGGTGACTGGTATATAATTGGTTGGTTGGTTGGTTGTTGTCATTCGTTCCCAAAGAGGGCCAAAATGACATCACTATGTTGGAGTCAAGTACAACGTGTTCAACTGCAGTTGATCAGACCATTATGAGCTCAGAAGGCTCTACCATAGGTTGGGCACAAATAGTCCACATAAATATTAAGAGTTGAGCTGTCTCTAAATTTGCACATATCACATTTCGCTAGATATACTGCAACTCTGCTTTGCTCATAAGAGCAAAGCACCTTCTTTGATGCAGACAAGACATGCTGGGCAATCTTTTGACAGTGTCTCTCATGTCATGCAATTGATGCCAAAGTTTTTCATGGAAATCTTGAACGTGTCTTTCTATTGCTTCTTCTAATAACCATGCTTCAATCCAGTGAGAAGACAATGCTGTTCCCTGGGATGCTTTTGGACAGGCTTGTCTCTACAGCTGCCAGTGTAGCCACATCTGCTACTTTCTCATTTGCCTGTTGACACAGGTCTGTGAGGTATGTTAAAAATGGTAAAATGGTATGGGTGATGTCTTTTGACTCACACATAAGTTGGATTTAGATGAGGCAGAGTTGTGCAGAGCTGTCTGGCTTACTCTCTGTTCTAGAGTCATAGGAGTCTAATGGCAAGACAAAAGTCAAGATGATTGGTGATTGCTTAACATACAGTGGATGACTTTGGTGTCTTCCATGTCTAATCGAGCTCTAAGTGCTCCACAATGCTTGCTTCAGCTGCCTTCATGTCTGTTGGAACAAATTGTTTTCATCTGCTCTTTCTGCCAGGCGAGGTATGAATATGCTTGGTGTAGATACTCCTCTCTCTCACCAAAGGGGTTGAGACCCCTCAGATACACTCAACCTGGTTTAGACTGTCTGCCAAAATGGTTTAATAGAGTGTGACCACTACACATGCTACAACTTCTTAGAGCCATAGGTGAGAGTTGGATGAATCAGGTGGACACCAAAGGTGGAAATCAGCCCTAAAAAGGGCTTGGCAACCCTTATACCAGAAGAACTAGTCTTCCCTGAATACTGATACACCCCAAAATAATAAAACTATACATAAATATAACTATGTAATAAATATATGATATCTATTTTATATAAAAATATAAATCACATAACTATATACATAATATAAATAGGAACTTAATAAATGTTTATTGACTGATTGCCCAAGATGACATTGCTATAAAGTAGCAGGTCAGACCTAGATCATCTGACTCCATTCCTAGCACTCTTCCATTGTACCACCTTGGTAGAGACCATACATGTTTGACTCTTTTTATATGACTCCAAGATTATCAAACAATGCTCAATAATTTTTTTATGATGATGATAACTTCTAAGGTTTTAATCATGGTTTGACAAAAATAAGGCAATGATGCTTATCTGAAATCTGATGAATGGGAGAAGCTCTTTGCCTAAATGGATCCAATTACAGAACAAAGCATTTTATTTGAATGTTAACTAGGTTTATGAACATGCACTAGACTTCACAAAGCCAAGGGCATTTGGCCCTAGTGAAAATCAAGGTTTCCATCAAAACTAAAATAGAGATTGAAGCTAACATTTCAGTCCACATCCCATTTGTAGTGCCTTCTTAGGCCCTGAAGTAATTAGCCATTTTAATAGCAAGTGGAGAACCACCCAAAGAGTTTGATGAACAAAACCCTAAGGGTATGGTCACACTAACATAGCATCCACAGTGAAATAAGATAGAACTCAGTTGGAAGACAGACAGAGGTCAGTGAAATATTATATGTGAATCTATGAGAAGATACATTTCATCTAAAATAATATAAAAAAAAGATTAGAAAAACTTAGCTCTGTTTCTGAGTCTGCCTATATATGTGACCTAATAGTTGTAGTTACTGACCAGGTCAGAAAAAAAAAAAGAAAGAAATCTAAAAACCTATGATTGGAATCACCCAAACTCTTTCTTTGGAAAGGAGTACTGATTCCAAAATCATACTCTTACCTCTATAAGGTGATTGCTTTATGCTTGAGGAATTACTGTGTATTCTTTTTATTCACAGACTCAAAAGCAAAGTTCTAATATAAACATAAGGACATCTGACCTTTTCAAGAATCCCTAGAAACCTCTGTCTTTGAAATCAAGACAACTCTATCTGAATAAAATCTCAGCATGATAAAGACAATGTGTTTTCAATCTTTCCAGAATGGTATTAGACTCAATACAAGAACAGAATATGGCTCACTCATGTGAATGTTTAATTTTTTTTTAATTCTCATGAACTCTGATAAAATTCTTTGTTAAAGTCATATCAAGGCTTCATTCAAGTAGAACCTCAATGATGCTATCAGGAAAATGGAAACTGGTAAACAGATTGTTTTTTTCTTTCTCAGTCACATTTTTGTCTATACCCAAAAGCTTCTCTGGGAATCTAATATAAAATTTGTTAAATTGCCTTACAATATTTATTACAAACTTGTTTGACATAACTAAGGGAAGGGGAGCCAAGGTATGTTGATATCAAAGTGTAATGGAAATTATATTTAAAAATCAAGTCATGGAGCAGCCAGGTAGCACAGTGAGTAAGAGCACTGGCCCCAGATGACCTGGGATTGAATCCAGGCTCAGACACTTAGC
This sequence comes from Petaurus breviceps papuanus, assembly GCF_028583685.1. NCBI lineage: Eukaryota > Metazoa > Chordata > Mammalia > Diprotodontia > Petauridae > Petaurus > Petaurus breviceps. Next base: position 53,228,295 of record NW_027187460.1, on the reverse strand, counting down.
ACCCACCCAGAAACACCTGGCCGTGTAACCTTGAGCAAGTTACTTAACCCCAATTGCTTAGGGGCGGCCAGGTGGTGCAGTGAGTAAGAGCACTGGCCCCAGAGTCAAGATGACCTGGGATTGAATCCGGGCTCTGATACTTAGCACCACACCCAGAAATAACTGGCCGTGTAACCTTGAGCAAGTTACTTAACCCCAACTGCTTAAAAAAAATCAAGTCATTATTATGAATATCCTCTAATATGTAATCATAGAGAAAAAGTATGATATCAGGTAATTATTTATATTATCTACTAAATTTGTATAATTCAATAAAATACTCTTCAGTTTAAGAAAGGTTTGAATTTAAAGAATGAATATTTGTTATACATGCTGATAAATACATTAATTAAATGAGTTGTATTAATTTTATGTGATCTCAATTTCACTTTAAATAATTTAAAAGAGGAGAATCTTACTTTCTTAAATAGCTATACTTGATTTTATTCAATCTGATCTCAACTTTCTTGTTCATTCACATGAAGCTGCTCAGAGAATTGGGCTCTCAGAGATGATCTCAAGATGTGATTTTAGAATAACTACACAGAGGGCTGCAAAGAGGTAGATGTGACAGGGACAAGACCAATATTTTTTACTGAGATCTCAAGCTTCAGATCTTTCCTAATGCTGTCAGATAGTAAAACCTTGATAGTCATCAAGTCATCATCTCTGTTAATTGACTTTGTACTATCCTCAAAAAATGCCACTTATTTCCCACTTTTCTTGAGAGCAAGGAATGTTTCATTTATGTCTTTGTATTCCATGCGCCTACCTCATTGCCTGGTCCATCGCTTGAGCTCTAAAACATTCCTATTGAATTGAATTGAAATGGTTGCTTAATGCATTTTTTAATTAAAATCTTCCTTTATCCACCATCATCGCAATGTTGTGCTTTCCAGAGACTTCTCCCCACATATTATAAAATGAAGGGTGTTGGATGTTAAGTTTAAAGGTAAGGTAAGAAGAATTCTGTGAAATTCACAGAGTAATAAGTGGCCAATTAGGTTGGAAGAAACGTTAGAGATGATCTAATTTGACTTCCTCATTTTATCGGTAAAGAAACTGAAATTCGTCCTTTCTCCTTTCATACTAATATCAATTTTTTCTATTCATCCATGTGTCCTTTTTCATTTATTAAATTCTTTCCTATGAGGTTAAAAGTCTTTGCTGCCACATCAGCAATCATGAGAGTATATTTTTTAATTCACTATGATTAAATAGGTCAAAAAACATAAAAGAGGGAGATGGAAAAAATTATAAGGAAGATATAAATATACAAATTGCAATTACAAAGAAAACCTTTTATTTACATATCCTACTCCAAAGCTACTTAGAAGTTTTTGAAATCCTTTTTCTATTCATCCATGTGTCCTTTTGCATTTATTAAATTCTTTCCTATGAGGTTAAAAGTCTTTGCTGCCACATCAGCATTCATGAGAGTATATTTTTTAATTCACTATGATTAAATAGGTCAAAAACCCTAAAAGAGGGAGATGGAAAAAATTAAAAGGGAGATATTATAAATATACAAATTGCAATTACAAAGAAAACCTTTTATTCAGATATCCTACTCCAAAGCTACTTAGTAGTTTTTGAAATCCTTCTAAGGTCAGATGATTTTAATTTTCAACAGCTTTCCATGAAATCAGCTGAAAGTGGCGATTTAGAGTGGATTTGTATTATTTTTAAGCTAAATATTTGAAACCCCAAAGTTAAGAACAAGTCCTTACCACCTTCTTTAGTACAAAGATTGACGAGGTTGTGAACTGTGTCCATCAACTCCAGCTGTTGCTTCTGAAGGACACTGTTGTTACTGGTTGCCCTATTTAACTGTTTCTCCAATTCCTGGATTATGTATGTCTGACGAGTAACCAGGCTTTGCAGGTTCTCCTTCTCTTCCTTTAAAGTGTCCAACTCTTCCTTGTGTCTCTCTTCCATTTCTAGGATTTTGTGTTCTAAGAGACTAGAAACAAAGAGGTAAAATAGCATTACTTAGTTCTGCACATATATTGAACTCCTATCTGTTGATGTTTATGTTTCAGATGCACTTAGATTGGATTTACTATGGGCATACTTTTATTTTTAGAAACATAGATTAAAATACACAGGTTGGCTTTTAAGAAGGTATTTAAAAACTACATACTTAGCAACATATAAAGACCACCCCCTTTTGCCCTTCCTCCTCCCCGGATATAGGTTATTTCCTGAAGGTACCTTAAACCCAGAGAGTAGCTTATTCTGGCCCAAGTAATAATTGAAGCCAGGAGAAGAAATATTATAACTTCCATTCAGGGACTGAATCCAATAAGAAAGATCTCATCTGATATAGAGGGACCGTGCTGGAAAAGAAACATATGCATGGCAATAATCATGGTGTCTTTTATTTACATAGCTCCATTTACCTGGTGTTTTCAAAATATTAACCAAGACTGATGAATTTTCACAAGGCCTGTGTGAGATAATTAAATATAAAGATATAGGAACCATTCTGTCAGGAAGCAATATAACTAAGGTCACACTGTAGGGAAGATTTGGAAAGAAGGCAGATTTCTATACTGTCTTGTATTCTAATCAGTAGTCTAGGTTATCCCTCTGTCTAAATGCCGATATCTATCACAAGGTGAAACTTGAACATAGACAGACAGACAGATGGATAGATAGAGAAAGATAGGTAGATCAAAAGAGACAGAGCTTGTTTTTATCTCCCTCTCATTATCTCCCTCCTTCTCTCTGTCTCTCTCTGTCTCTCTCTCTGTCTCTGTCTCTGTCTCTCTCTCTGTCTCTCTCTCTCTGTCTCTCTCTCTCTCTCTGTCTCTGTCTCTCTCTCTCTCTCTCTTACATTGTCAGTAAATTCTTAATCCACAAAGGTCTTTTCTCCTTCTTGATCATTTTTGGACTTATCTGCTTCATTTAACTACTGACTACTCTTTCCTCTTGGATACTCTTCTTTCTGGATTTTTACACTACTCCTGCTAGAGTGTTTCCTATCTGCCTGACCACTCCTTTGCTCATTACCCACATTATACCCCCTAACTATAGACATACCCCAAAGCTCCACCTTTGGCCCTGTTTCCCTTTTTCTCTATTCTCTCTATGTCTCTATCTCTCTGTCTGTCTTTCTGTCTGTCTCTGTCTCTCTCCCCTTCTGTGCATTTAACCTTCACACATGACTCCCAGTTGTATATACCCAACACCTAGTTTCTCTCACAAGCTCCAGTCTAGATGATACCAATTGCCTATTACATATTTCAAACTAGATGTCCCACAGACTCAACATTCCAAAAACCAAAATCATTTCCTTTCACCTTAAGCCCTCTCATCTTCTCTGTTCTGTCAAAGTTGTCACTATCCCTCTAGTGTCTCAGGTTCATAATTTCAACATTATCATTTACTCTTCACTCTCCCTCACTCCACATATCCAACTAATTGCCAAATATTATTTCTATCTTCTCAACATTTCTCTCATCTGATCTCTTCTCTCCAGTTTCAAACCTACCACCTTAGTTCAGGTTCTGATTACCTCTTGACTAAATTATTGTAACAATCTTCTAATTGGCCTCCCAGCCTGAAGTCTCTCAAAACTCCAATCAAAATCACGTGTTACTGCTGAAGTAATTTTCTGTAACCAGAGATGTGACTCCCTTACTCAGTCAATTCCAAGGGCTTCCTATTGCCTCTAGGATAACATGTGAAGTGCCCTGTTTAGCTCTTAAACCTCTCCACAGTCTGGTACCATGCACATTTCTAGTCTAATTGGATACTACTCCTCTTCATTCACTCTTCAATGCAAGCAAACTAGCTTTCCTTCTTTTTCTCACCCATAGCACTCCATACTCTTCCTCTCCATACCTTTGGATTAGATGTCCTTGCTTTAAATGTGTTCCCTCCTTCCAGGCCCCATAAAGCACCTCCTTTCCTTTAAGAAGAATGGAATTTTTCCTTATTCCCTACTGTTAACTGCCCTCCTTCCCAAATTACCCAATATTTAACTATTTTATGTGTATCATTTATTATATTTGTTTTATATTTATGCTACATCAATTTTTATAATTATTTGTTGCTTCCCCTGTAGAACTTGTGCTCCCTGCAAGTAGGGATTTTTCCATTATTTCTGCTTGTATCCCCAGAGCCTAGCATTGTACCTGGCATTTAGTGGGTGCTTAATAAGCACTCATTGATTGATTGATTGGTGCTTTCAAATGGGACATTTTAATTGGCTTGGACAAAGAAAGACTTCAGTAGACTGATGTCTTGCCTCAGATATGTTGTAAGATCCTTGAACTTACAACTATTTAACTTATTGTATTTGCATAGCATACTGCCTATCACATAGTTGGCACTTAATAATTGCTTATAGTTTGAAATTGATATTCTTCATTTAGTGCTCTAAAGTTTTCAAGTTAAGCTCTCCTCTCAGAATTCTTCACAGGGTACTTGCATTGCATATTTAAAAAAAGGACACAATGCAGAAGCACTTTTAGATCTTAGCAATTGCCTATAAATTAAAAAAAAATAGGTTTTATGGAGTGTCTAATCAACTAGTACCCTACAGGGATGTCCAACTCAGTTTTTCGATTCAGTTTTCAGAAGGTTCACCCAGTCCCTAGTTTACAAGGTGTTATTCAAATAAAATGAACTAGATTATATGCTTATTCTACCTTGGAAAAGGACATGCTGAATCATCCCTGGACATTTTTTAACAGGGCACCAGGGAGTACTTTAAAATAAATTCTCAGATTCCAAAATAGATCATACCTCATGAGCCCAATTCTCTGTTTGCCTGTCCTGGGGGACCAGGCTATTGTAATGGCTCCCTGGAATACAGAGAGGAAAAGAAGAGACCTTTTGCCTCCTCTCTATCTCCCCTCCCCCCACCAATAAATCCACTGTCTAGTCCAGAGGTGTGTGGCCCAGTCATCTCATATACCTGGGCAATTATTCTGTAGAAGCCATCAGCACCAGAACTCTGTGTGTGTGTGTGTGTGTGTGTGTGTGTGTGTGTGTTTAGGAGGGAATAGAAATCTATGGATATAGATACTCATGTTTCTGCCTCCTCTGATGGTAGCCTTACAATATAACAGAAGTTTACATTACAATAGAGGAGTTAAGGAAGCTTTTCTCCCTTTTGGTACCATGTTTATCTCAAAAGGAGAAGCCAATTCTCCCACTCCCACTGAGAGCTCTCAATGGTACAACTCAGAAGTCTCCAGAGTGCAGTGATTTGAAGAAAACATGGTCATTCCATGTACTCTCTGATACTTTTTCAAAAAGAAGCTTAGGTAAAGCAGCAACAGCAAGATGATGGGTAATGGACCTAACAGGCAAGTAGGAATCATTAATGAGAAATACTTTCTTTTATTTTAGTAACATGTTACTATTAGGGAGGATCACAGAAAAGTATTTCTCTACTGATAGATTAAAAAAATATGGCTACAGGGGTGGCTAGCTGGCACAGTGAATAGAGCACTGGCCCTGGATTCAGGAGGACCTGAGTTCAAATCTGGCCTCAGACACATAAAACAAAAACTAGCCATGGTTTGGGCAAGTCACTTAACCCCAATTGTCCTGCCTTCCCCCCTCCAAAAAAAAAAGCAAAAAAAATATGTCTACAGGTCATTTGTTGGATAAGCCATTATTCTACCTGTTATAGTATCTTGACATGCCTACCAACAGTAGACTTCAGATCTGAGAACCATTTGTAAACAGTGTGCTATTCCTCTACTTACCTTCTTTTTAACTTTGTTCAACTCCTAGGTAAAAGATCAGTGGCCAAATGCCTGCATAATTTTAGATAATTTAACTAAATAGAGGGATCTAACAGAATACATCCACATGTGTTATATTAAAGAATAGAGCTTAAGAATTAGTTGCTACAAATAATGATGCGAAGAATGAGAATCATGCTGGTTTTAATAAAAACACCATATATAATGATGCTACTAGAACATAGCACAAAATGGGACTGTCCCCCTGAAACATGATGAACTGTGGTCTCTCCATTTTCCCAAATAAATATGTGAGGTGCCCCTTGGTGAACAAATATTGTTGTAGTTATTACTTTCATTCCTTATTTGTCAGGGGCCAAGAGTGAACTCTTATATAGAATTATATAGAATACAGTAGCACAGTTTTCTAGTCCAAGGTTCAAATTTAAGGAGACAAAATCTCAAATCTAGAAAACCACCATCAGAAAGATACTTATATCATTAGATAAATCTCCTTGAATTTTTTTAAAGTTTTGTTTTATTTTAATCATAGTACCATAGAATTGGAAAAGACTTTAGAATTCATCTAGTCCATCACCCTTATTTTACAGATTAGAAAACTGAGTCCCAGAGGAGTGAAGGGATTTTCCCAAGGTCTCACATAAGATAATAAGGGGCTCCGCTGGCATTCAAACCCAGGTTTTCTAACTCAAAGTCCAGGGCTCTTTCTACTGCAATGCATTCATCCTTCCTCTCCATTTTTAATAATGATCTTTGTTTAGGAAAGATGATAATATCAGGGACAATTCTTTGCAACATGGAGGAAGAAATGCTTCTTCACATTCAGAAGTAGTTGGTCGCACAAGGGATAGAGCACTGGGCCTATAGTCAGAAAGACCTGAGTTCAAATTTGACCACAGACACTTACTAACAGGTCACTTAACCCCGTTTGCTTCAGTTTCCTTGACTGTAAAATGGAGGTGATAATAGCACTTCCCTCACAGGATTGTTGTAAGGATCAAATGAGATATATGTTTTTAAAAGTGCTTATTCCCTTCCCTTCCTTTCTTCAGGTTAGGCTGAAAAGAGCAGTGTCTAGGAAGCTGGAGGATGATCAAAAGAATCTGAATAAGGAGAAAATGATTCCCCAGGCCTTTGGGGAAATCGGCAAATTTGTGGGCTTTTCCTGGTAAAGGATTAAGACTTGTTTCTTTCCCTGGTACTAGTTCCCCTTGGTTACAAATCCACTGAACTTCTGTGGATGCCTAAAGACAAAGAAGCTTGTGCTAAGCAAGCCATTGGCAAATTTTCCCTCCATGCATGCAATTGTTATTCATCTCCCTTTGTTCTCCTTGAAGGAGATCTTTCCAATTTTCTGTATTCCCATGGCTAGGTAAAGAACACCCCCCTGTCTTATAAAAAATAAAGAAGAAGAGGACAAACTAAGCCTTAGTCAAGGAAAACAAAAGTAAGCATATAGCAAATGCATGCAGACAGGGAGAACTTGCCAATGGATCTGGAGGTACAAACGTTCTTGTACTAGTGAATCCAGAGAGGTCCAGTGGATTTGTAACCAAGGGGAACGATTAGCAGAAAAAGAAACAAGACTGTATCCTTTAAAAGGAAAACAAAACAAAACAAAAAAGATTCATTCCCATTACTTGAGACACGATGCTTCTTACTGAAAGCTAACATTGCATTCACTTTTTTGGCTGCCATGGTGGTGACTCATTGATCTTGCAGGCCATTAAAACCCCCAAATCGTCTTTGGATGAACTGTCAAGTAGCCATGCCTCCCCTAGGCTGTACTTTTCAACTTTATTTTTTTGGCCCTGAGAGTAGGACTTCATATTTATCCCTAATAAATTTCATTTTATTAGATTTGGCCTAACATTTATAGCAGCAGTATTTGTAGTGGTAAAGAACTAGAAAAATAAAGCAAATACTCATTGATTAGGGAATGTCTAAATAAATTGTGGTACATGAATGTAATGGAAGATTACTGCTCTGGTAGAAACCATGAATATGATGGATCCAGAGAAATGTTCAAGGACTTTGATGAAATGATGCAAAGTGAAATATGAGCTAGTAATACAATATAATAAAACAGCACAAATGGAAACATCGTCAACAACAAAACAGCGGAACCAAGAAAAATCAGTGGAAGTTGTCAAGAGGTGAATTTAGCCTTGATGTCAACAAAAACTTCCTAACAGCCAGAGCTATCCAACTGTGGAATAAGCTACCTTGAAAAAGGTGGTTTCCCTCTTCTTGGAGCTCATGGAGAAGAGTCTAGACAACTACTTTCAATTATGTTACAGTGGCAATTCTATTCCTTTATGTTATTCTGCTGAGACCTCTTCAAATTCTCAAATTCTCTATCCCTCTGAATACTGTGAAATTAAAATGGCTGTGTGGCACCGAACAAAAGACACAAGGACATATCTCCCTCCCTTCTTTGCAGAGGCAAGAGATCATGGACATGGAAAAATCACATAATTATGTCAGACCTCTCTATCATGGCTAAAATAATAATAATAACTCACATTTGTTTAGTGCCTTATAAAAACATGTTTCTATATATTATTTTATTTGATATTCATAGTATCCCACTGAGATAGTGTATTGTTAATGTATTTTTTGTTTAATGGGAACATCTTTCCCATCTATTAATAGGCCCATGTAACCTGCTTAAGTCACATGGAAGTCGAAGTCACATGAGTTTGAGTCACATGAGCCTGGGTCACGAGGGCTGTGTTGCCCTCTGACCCTGAAGAAGTGTATATATACTCTGATGTTAGCATTTTGCTTTGGGGCTCATACATGGTAAAAATGTTTGTGTGATTTAGCCAGATGAGAATCTGGACAGTCGTTAAGAAGCTCCCTAGCTTTGAAAACCCAGATCTTGGTGCTTTTCTCTCTGGTAACTATGTATGTATGTAATGGTGAGACAGCTGGATCTGTCTTGTCAGTCTGTGATGTATGTATTATTTGGTCAGGTGGTTAGAAGCCCTGTCTGTTGGTCTTTATGCTATTATTTCTGCTTGTAATTTCAAGTTCAGGGTGCTGACTTTTTCCCCTGAACTAAGTGAAATATATATATATATATATATATATATGTATATATATGTATGTATGTGTATGTATATGTGATTAAAGTAAGATTTTTTGACCCCTTTTGAGTTGCTTCCTTTTAGAAAAGCAGATCAAAGAAGCTGTTCTAGCAGCCCTCCTGTGTGCTAGCATTACTGGTCTTAGCTGCCCCACAGCAGCTGCTAGCAGCATTGCTATTACAGATAGACATTGAAAGTACCACTATCTCTATTTTATATATGAGGAAGCTAAACTTTTGAGTACTATCTTGCCCATAATCACTCAGGTAATAAACAGCAGGGGTAGGACAAAATCTAGTGTTCTTCACAGTGTGCCACACTGTATCAAATAAGAGAATAGTGCATTATTATCCCAATTTGAGAAATGAATAAACTGGGATGCCAAGATATTAAATATCAACAATTATTCACTATTGGCCCTGTGGTCAGACATTCAACTGTAGGACTACTGGATATCTCTAGTTAGCTAAGGTCATGTAGGCAGTCTTGATCCTTTTTCAGCTTTGGCCCACAGAGACATCTCTTCTCATTTCCCAGCTGTGGTATTCCATTCAGAGTCAGAATATTGCTCTGGTTCAGACTCAGATCTCTAAATCTCAATGCTGATCTGAATCTCTGCAATTTTGCATGTCCCAATAGAGAGAGAGCCACCTCTAGAGTCAGAAAGACCTGGATTCGGTCCATCAATTAGATAAGTATTAAGTACTTACTGTGTGCCAGGCACTGTGCTAAGTTATACAAAGACAAGTGAAAATATGGCACCAGCCCTCAAGGAGCTCAAATTCTTTTTTTTTTAAGCAATCAGGGTTAAGTAACTTGCTCAAGGTTACATGGCCAGTTATTTCTGGGTGTGGTGCTAAGTATCTGAGCCCGGATTTGATCCCCAGGTCATCCCGACTTTGGGGCTGGTGCTCTTACTGCGCCACCTGGCCGCCCCAAGGAGCTCAAATTCTAATGGAGGAAACAACATGCAAACACTTCTGTTCATATACACTGTAAATGGGAAGTAATCTTAGCAGGGAAGCACTAAGGGACTTGAGAACAGGAAAGGCCTTTTCAAAACATAAGATTTGAGCTGAGTCTTAAAGAATGCTAGTAAAGCCAGAAGGAAGAATTAAGGAGGAAGAGAATTCCATGCAGAACAGCTAATTAAATTTTTTTAAAGCACAGTCAAAAGCTATAAATGAAAATTCAAGGAAAAACAAAAAAGCCAGCATCTCTGGATCTTAGCATATGTGTAAGGGAGTAAAGTATAAAAAAAACTGAAAAGGTGGGAAATGGCCAGGTTGTAAATGGCTTTAAAAACCAACCAGAGGGTTTTAAATTTGATTGTGAGGGTTAGAGGGAGACACAATGGGGCAGGGTGGGATGTTGTGGTCAGTTCTGCCCCTTAGGAAAATCATTTTTGCAGTTGAATAGAGGATTTGTGGGGGTGGGGGAGAGAGACTTGAGGCACTTGAGGTATGGTGACCAGCAGACTTTTGTAGCAGCCAGATTTAAGGTGATAAAGGCCTGCGCCACCATGGTGGTAACTGTAAGTGGAAAGAAGGTAAAAAAAAAAAAAAACGTCAACAAGATTAGGCAATGTATTCTGACACATATAAGCTAAAAGAGCTTGCCAAGTCATTTTACTCCCTTAGTTAACTGAGGCAACTCTCTAAAGGAAGTTTTCTGATCTGGGTCAGTAAAGAACATTCCTACTGGATATTACCAACCTCCAGAGTTTTTAAGTTTGGGTCTGACATTCCATAAGAATAGTTTCTCACAAGATTGTCAGTACTTCCTGTTTCCCATCATGCTAGAAATACCTTGAGAACTGCCACTGATCACATTTTGACATTTCACTTTTGGCTTGGGGCAGAGGTGCCCTGGGATGAAAAAATAAAATAAATGAAAATCAGAATTTTGGATTTGAGTTCAATGTTCTCTGTGAGTATACTTTCAATCCTGGTTGTGGCTTCAGGTTGGTCCTAATATTATTCATCTAGTCATAGTTAAAAACAACAAAACTACCCTCATTATGAAGTATGTCCACTCTCAGAATCTATCTCAATGCCCTCACAAAAAAAAAAGCTGTTTTCTGCTTCCTTATTGTTTCATGCAATGTCTTCCTAACCCAGCAGCCAGTGAATTCAGAGTGAGGACAGTTGATTAGCTCAGTTTGTACAAAGACTGATGCTATCAGACTGAGAGGAAAAGTTGAAAATGTACAAACTTTCCCTATTTATTGTCCGAACCAGTCTGCAGATGTTTCAGGGTTATTTTTTTGTTTGTTTTTGGTAAAAAAAAATCTTTATTCTTTATAAGGATAGTGTCAAAACATGTTGCAAAGATGTGGCAGTTGATGGTGGCTCAATTGCTAATTCAAGATTATGGTGAAGTCATCATTCCAACTCCCAGGAATGAAAAGTTTCTCAAAATCAAAAATCAAAATTTTCCTAAGATTCAAAAGTAGGTCAATAAGGGTTTTCTGAGCATTGCCCCCCCAAAAAAAAAACTATGGAAGAATTACTAAATGTTCAAATGAGTTACTGGGAATCATAAAACTCTTTAGAAATGCTTCTGTACATGGAAGATAAATTCATGCATCTAAAAAATGTATTTCTACATATGGATAATTTCACTTGGAATATATGTCTAATAGTAGAATTATAGGGTAAAATGAACCAAGAAATAAAAACAACAAAAATTATAGAAACAAAAAGAAATAAAGCAATCTTGTTATAATTGTTAAATTATAATAATATGTGTATTTGCTTAAAAACGGCATGACATAAATTTGCAGTTTCTTATATAAAACTCTTATTCTTTGGATAGCAAAATATTTATGTTTGTTAATGACTGTTTTATTTATAATAAAAAATAATCTAAAAAGAATGACTAAAGAGAAAAATAATCTAGATGAATGATTGTTAAAATATTGTCTGGGGATCACTGGTGATCCATAAGAGCTATAAAGATTTGTCTCATTATAATAACATACCGTGTTTCCCCGATAATAAGACACTGTCTTATTATTTTTTTTTGGCCAGAAAAAGGCCAGAGGGCTTATTTTCAGGGGAGGGCTTATTTTAATGAACATTGACAGCAATTTTAATAAACAGGTAAATGTGAACAAAAAAATGTACCTTTATTCAATAAGCAAATCACTGGGGAAGAACAGGATGACGCGCTCACTGCTTCAGCTCTGATTGGATGCAGCTCAGAGCGTGGTATGTGTTTCATGGGGGGGGGTGTGTGCAGCAATCTCAATAGGGCTTATTTTCGGGGGAGGGCTTATTTTAGAGGAATCTTACACAGTAAGGGGAGGGCTTATTTTCGGGATAGGTCTTATTATCGGGGAAACACGGTAAAAGATTGAAATATCTTTTTTTCCGGTATACATAATTGATTTATGACCTTGAATACAAACAAGACAATAACTAACTAGTGTCTCATGAGAAATGTCTATTTTCCTTGAATTTTTTTGGTTTGTTGTTTTCTTCTGATAAATAAGTGGCACTAGCATGAGTAAAAATTCCCATATATTTTTTTGTTTTCCCCACTCCCTTGATGACTAGTGGATGAAGGAAAACTTTTAATATAATGCCTATGACTGTGGGTTGTCACTGCCGAAGTTATGAGGGACCAGCAGATATTTATCACCATTTTTTATTCTGTTGTATCTCCTTTGTTTCTGGAAATTTAATTTGCCAGGCTTTGCTAGAACAATTAGTTTGTTTTAAAGTTGGGGCAATATAATGGCTCATTGTGTCCCCTTGGTCCCCTCCTCTAGTACTTAATAAAATGTTTATAAAAAAAAAAGAAAACTAACAGTATAATCTCAATAGCTCATCCACACAAAAAAGATACAAAAAATGGCCATATCCTTTTAATATTCCACTATTCACAAATGCACATGTTCAAAAATTCTAAAATTCCCTTATCTCATCACAGTTTGTTGGGTTTCCACCTCTCCATCTCCCTTCCCATACCAAACCTTTCTCTTCATTTGCATCATGACCTCTAATCCCTCATCCTCTCAGTTCTTTCCCTATCTAACAACCCTGTACTAGCCACTCTCTACCTTCTCTGTCTTGACCCTTTGGTGAACCAGTTCTACTCTACATTATCCTCTTCTCTTAAATCTTTGGACCCCTTATCATATTAATTGTTCCCCACTAAACCTCAGCTTTGGAACACTGCCACTATCCACTACCTTTATGCCTACATACTTGCTGCTCTACAAAGGCGGAAAAGCTCGCACAAATATTCTGAGTGGGTCCACCAAAATGTATGGTATGCAACCTCAACTGGGCCCTCAATGATGCTAGGCAATCCTTCCATATTTCTTTTATTAACTCACTATCTCACTTTCCACAGGGGCTCCTCCAAATTCTTTCATTCCTTCTCAAACTTTCCCACCATTGTCTCAACTGAGAACCTTGCCTATATTTTGCAGAAAAAATTGAAACCATTGACTGACAGCTCCCTATCTACCCCTCCTCCTCATCTCACTTCTTCCACTATGTCATCTTTCACCCTTGTTTCACATGAAGAGGTGGCCCTACTCTTTGCCAAAGTAAATCCCTTTACCTGAACAAGTGATTCCATTTTTATCAACTCCATTTTATCCTATCTATTCCACCAAATTTCCCCCTCTGTTGTCCCTGCTCTCTCACTTCTTTTTAACCTCTCCCCAACTACAGGCTACTTTCCTATTATCTACAATGTTCACGTCTCTCTCACCCTCAAAAACCCCTCACTTGATCCTTCTATTCCCACTAACTATAGTTCTATTATTCTTTTGCCCTTTGTGGCTAAACTCCTTGAGAAAGCTATTTACAATAGATGCCCCCATTTCCTATCCCCTCGACTCTCTTCTTAATTCCCAACAATAAAGTTTTAAACATTATCATTTAACCAAAATTGCTATCTCCAGAGTTATCGATGATATCCTAATTGCCAAATCCAGTGACCTTTCTTCAATCACCTATTCATCTTGACCTCTCTGTGGTCTTTGACAATGTTAACCATTTTCTCCTTCTTGATATTCTCTTCTCTAAGTTTTCAAGACACTATTCTCTCCTGGTTCTCCTTCCAACTATCAGACTACTCAGTCTTAGTCTCCTTTCCTGGATTCTCATTCAGATCATGTCTTCTAATTATAAAAGTTCCACAGAGTTATGTCCTGGGTATTTTTCTCTTTTCCCCTCTATATTACTTCATTTGGTAATATCATTCACTCCTATGGACTTAATTAACACCTCTATGCTGATAATTCTTGAATGTAGCTATCTTGTCACAATCTCTCTAGTAACTTGAAATCTTATATCTCCAACTGCCTTTCTGTTATAGGAATGCAAATTTTTAAGATCTTCCCTTCCCCTAGGTTAAGTTCACCTGGAGCCTGTGGCTGGAGGTTTGTTTTTCAGGAACACCCACACCTTGGTGCTTTGTGATTGGGCAGTGGGTCAAGAGGGTTGTTACATTCTCTGACCCAGGGGAAGGCTATATAATCCCTGATGTGAGACTTTGTTTTGGGGCTCACTTTGAGAAGTGTTGTGTGATCTCACCAGATGAGACTCTGGTCAGCCATTGAAAGCCTCCTGGCTTTGAAAACCCAGATGTTGATGCTTCCCTCTCTGGTATGCATGTAATGGTTGGACAGTTTAGAAGCCTGTCTGCTGAAATGTTTCTCTGTCCCGTAGCTTCTGCTTGTAACCTCTGTATACTCTGAAGTTCTGGGTGCTGACCTTTTTCCCCTGAACTAGGGAAACGATATATGTTTGATTGATTAAAGCAAGATTGTTAACCCATTTTGAGTTGCTTTTCTTTAGAAAAGCATATTTAAGAACCTGTGTTGGCAGCCACCCTGGGTATGCTAGGGTGCTTGCTGCTACACTTTCAGACATCTCAAATTGGATGTTCAGTAGACATCTTAAAACTCAATATTTCCAAAATTGTACTCATCTTTTCCCCTGAACCACCACCCTGCCAACTTTCTTATTACTGTTGAGAGCACTATCATCCTTCTAGTATCCCAGGCTCACAACTTAGGTATCGTCCTCTATTCCTCCTTACTTCTAATCTCCAACATTCAATCTTTTGCCAAGCCTTGCTGATTTCACCTTTGCAATATCTCTCAAATTGGTAACCCCTTCTCTTCTAGCACTAATACTGCCCTTCTTCAGACCCTCATTACTGGACTATTATAATAGGTTGCTAGTTTGTCTGCCTGCTATAAATCTCTCCCCACTCCAGTCCATCCTCCATTTAGATGCCAAAGTGATTTTCTTAAAACAATGGCCAAACCATGTCAACCCATAATAAATTCCAGTAGCTCCTGATCACTTTCAGGATAAAAAAATCCTCTGTTTAGCATTCAAAGCCCTTTCATTACCTAACTCCCTTGTTACCTACTCTGGAACCACCTCTGTTTCCAGTCTTCCTTCACTTGCATTCCTTTCTAACCCAATGACATTGGTCTCCTTACTATTTCATGAAAAAGACACTATATGTCTTGGTTCTGAGCCTCTTTCTAGACATTTTCTCTGGCTATCTCTCATACCTGAGATTCTGTCACTCTTCATCTCCACCTCTTGGCTTCTCTCACTTTCTTGAAATCCCAGTTAAAATCCCACCCAGAAACCTCTCCCAATTCCTTTTAGTTTTAGTGCTTTCCTTTTGCTTATTATTTCCTATTAATTCTGTATATGGCTTATTTGTACAAATTTGTTTGCTTGTGGTCTCCCCCATAAGACTATGAATTTCTCAAGGGCATAGACTGTCTTCTTCCCAGCATACAATAAAATGTGTGACTGCTTAGTAGATGTGTATTGACTTTCTGCTTAATCTTTATGTCACAGACTATATATGTCCCTTTTAGAATTCCCTGGCAAAAATCAATCTCACATTCTAATTAAATGATTGAGATAAGCATAAATCACTCTCAGGGCTAAGAGGGAATATTTGTCCCTCTGAACTAGAAATCCAAGGCTTCTAGTCAGTTCTCAAACTTCAGTAACATTCACAAATCTATCAGGTTATTTAAGGTTTGTTTTGCCATTTGTTTGGGTGTTTCCATTTGTGTATAGGTTTGTATATGTATGTTTATTTTGTTTTGCTTTGCTTTGTTTTGCTTCTTTGATACTATGTTTAATACCAATTAAGAAACGAAGTTAAATAAAATGAACTCTCAGAAACTAGGTCAATTTAGACCAAACTTATATCCCTATTGTTTTATACTTTTGTAATCTTCAGACCATCATGAACAAAATTAAAAATTATCATTTTTTTTCTTTTTGGAGGGGAGGGAAGGTAGGGCAATTGGGATTAAGTGACTTTCCTGAGGTCACAGGCCCAGTTTTTTGTGTCTGAGGCCAGATTTGAACTCAGGTCCTCCTGACTCCAGGGCCCGGTGCTCTCTTCACTGAGCCACCTAGCCGGTCCCTGAATTATCATTTTAAATAGATATTTTCTTTATCCTTATAATCCTGGTCACATCCACAGGTCTTTGAAAATTCAAACTATCCTGACCTTAAAAAAGAAACAGCTAGATTTTCTCCCAGTGTGGTTTAAAACACTCATCTAATTTTGTGTAACTATAAATAAAATTACTACAATTCATATTTTATATGAGTTCATATTATGCATATCAGATCACAAATAAATTATCATATTCTTATTGTACCATATAATATTTCATACCTAGGGGAATCTAGGAGAAGCAGTGGATACAGCTTTAGGCCTGGAGTCAAGATGGCATGACTTCAAATCTGGTACCAACCAATCTGGTACCAACATTCACTAGCATTTGACTTAGGGAAAAGACCTAACCTATGTCTGCCTCAGTCAAGTCAATAACCATTTAATAAGCATCTGTTATTAGGCAAAGTGCTAAGTTCTGGGAATGGGAAAGAAAATCTTTGCCCTCAAGGAGATTTAATTCTAAAGAGGGAAGACAATGACAAAAGAAAGTCAAATCAAATCAAGGAGAGGGTATAGGGAGGGTGAGGAAGGGAGTGGGGAGGGAAGGTACCAGAAAGAGAGGAAACATATTGAAAAGTCCAAAATACTGTAGATGGGTGGGAAATGAAGAGGTTACCCCCCTCAAATGGAGATTCTGAGAGGGGTGCTCTTTTCTTCATTCAGAGGGGTCCTAAGAGCATAAGATACTTATGAGGTTGATAGAAGTACTTCAGTTTCCCCAATTGTAAAATGGTAATAATCATAGCAACTACTGCCCAGAGTTCTTGTGAGGATAAAATGGGATAATATTTGTTAAGTGTTTGGTAAAGCTTAAAAAAAACTACAAAAATTCTAGCAATTTATTATTATTTATATACTTTAAACTTGGAAGACTTCAAAAATGCAGCATAGAATAGTGAATCTTATTGGAGGTGGAATCAGGATACTTGGGTTCTAAATCAGACTCTGACCCTTGCTGTGTGACCTTAGGTAAATCACTTAAATTGTCTAAACTTCAGTTTTCTCAGTCATGAAATAGGGATGATGATAATATTTGTATTACCTAACACAGATTATTCTGATAATGAGATATTAACCATAAAGTTCTATGAAAATCCCATTGTTAATCATTTAAAATTAATGAGTAACAAAGTTCAGTTTATCCGAGAAAAATGACTCACATAAATGCATAATACTTTATACTGAATTCAAATCAAGAATTTGTTTTTGGTGTCTCATCTCATCAAAAAGACAATATAGTCATTATTTTCATGAAGCGTATACTGTTATTTATTTTTCTACTTCCAAATGGAAGGGGGTCAAGTCGATACTTTTGGTCTGCTGAAGAAGTGAACTGTCAAATGTTTGACAATCAATAACGATAGAGAAATATTCATGATGTCAGCTCTATTTAATATAATGATGTTATTTTCCCTGTTCCATGAAAGGAGGGCCATTCTTTGACCTCTTCTGTAGTGTGGGAAGAAGAGAGCCCACATCCCTCTTCCTCTCAGCTAATATCAGATTGTACCTGGAGAATTATTTGATAATTATAGAAGGTATATTTATGATTTCACAGTAGCTAGAAAAAATTATTTTCTATACATATGTGCAGTAGTACTTGGACAAGGCACTTTGGAGGATCAAATGGGAATATGGATGAATCAGAATGACATTCTTTTAACTTTGTCAATTTCTTAATATTCTTAAACCAGTGTTTTTTTCCTAATGCTGACTTTATATTTAAAGTGAAATAGGAAAAAAATGAACAGCATACATATGGGGAAACAATGTCCCCTCATACATAAGCCTAATCTAACACTTATGAGCCTAGACTATTTTCCTCCTAATCTAATGGATGGAATTTGCAAAAAAGACAGATTTAAATTCCATCTAAAGAACTTTTCAACAATTAAAGGTACCCCAAAGTGGACTGGGTTGCTCCAGAAGTTGATGGATTCCACCTCACTATAGGTCTTTATTTGAGAAAGCTGCATGGCCATTTTCTTTCTTTTTTTTGCCTTTTTTTTTTGGAGGGCAATTGGGGTTAAGTGACTTGCCCAAGGTAACAGCTAATTTTTGTGTTAAGTGACTGAGGCCAGATTTGAACTCAGGTCCTCCTGACTCCAGGGCCAGTGCTCTATTCACTGCACCACCTAGCCAACCCTGCATGGCCATTTTCTAAAGATGTTATTGAAAGGAGTCTTGGTTTGGGTACCACTTGGACCACATGGACTCTGAATTTCTTCTATCTCTGAGAGTCTGTGATTTCTTTGGTTGAAATAGTAATTGGAATCAAAGACAGACCTCATGTTTAAAAATTCAATCCTAACTGCCTAACTTATTCCTTCACTGAATGAATAAAGTAGCATCTAATCATTGGATTACCTTTCTTTCCCAAACAAGAATAACATTGTACCTGGAAACATACACGCTTGGAGCTGGTTAGTA
Organism: Petaurus breviceps papuanus; assembly: GCF_028583685.1. Lineage (NCBI taxonomy): Eukaryota > Metazoa > Chordata > Mammalia > Diprotodontia > Petauridae > Petaurus > Petaurus breviceps. The sequence goes on along the minus strand of NW_027187460.1, from coordinate 53,209,538 downwards.
TATGCTGCTGAAAGATTGATATGTGAGACTGTATGTACTTATTTAGTCCTTGTATGTGGGAAAAGCTAGAGAAAGATACATGTTTCTGATTCAATCAAGGGCTTGGTTGTGTAATTTCAATTTTGGGGGCCAAATACTTCTCCAGCACATAAAAGGCTGGTTGATTTTTGTGGGAAGCAAAAGAAAGTGAGATAGAAACTGTAGCATCCAGAAAAATATTTCCAAGGGGCAAGTTTAGAATTTATCAATGATATCCCAAGGTTGCTAATAAAGAAATGAGTGAGTAAATTCTGTAAAATTTTAACTAAAAGTATTAGCTCAGACCTTTCAGGAAAGGAAGACTAAATCTAATGAGACAAGAAACCCATTTTCAACCTGACAAGTGATGCATTTTATTTGTCAGGATGTAAATCAGCAGGATAGCTCAGCGTGAAAGGACTGTACAGCCTCATACATAAAATACTCCTCCTCTTTCTTCCAAAGAGGTGACACACTCCACATGGGGGCTGTTGTACTAGCTCCCAGTGGAGACCAAACTCTTTTAGAAGGTGTTGAAGTAGCAAACCCATAGATACCACCCCCTGCCATTCCTGTGGGAGGAAGCAATGCATAATTTAGATAATCCCTTCTTCCAACTTTATTAACTGATCCAGACCAGACCTGGCAGATTAAAGGAAAGCTGTACTTAATTTCTGAGGCTTTTAAAAAAAAAATGATGTCTTATCGCATTTGTGGGATTAAGATTAGTTGAAGAGGTTGGGGGAGGAAATCATCAAGAAACTATTAAAATAGTTTAAACATTCTGGTGATTGACTTTGGTTTCCAATCCATGAAACCGGGAAAAGCTCACGACTATTCTTCTAGGTTGTATTTGGCAGGTATCCCTTTAATTCCATTGTAGTTTTGAAAAATGATGATAATGATATTAGAAAAGCATGTTGTATATTACAAACAGGCAAGTTTTGACTATCTGGACTAGGACAATGTTTTTCCAAGTGTGGTGCATGAAAGAAACATACCTCAGAATGAGCAGTGCTATTCTGCCAAAGTACGATTACACACATATGGACACAGGCAGACAGATAGGTCGACAGATACAACAGATAGACATAACAAAGCGTTAGGTGCATCAAATTGCTGTGAAATGATGCCCAAAAATCACCCAGAAATGATGGGGCATTTGTGGGTCAAGGATAATAGGGGAAGAGAAAGGGCAACATGTAGGTATGTGTCTGAGAGGAAATGTGACCTATATAAACATATGTTTAATGCTTAAAGTTATACTGAGACTTTTGGGACACCTTACATCACTTCATAGTTGCATTTAAAAGTCACTTCAAAGAGTTAGGTTTAAATTGGAAATAGATGGTCAACTAGAAAGGGTTATAATAAAATTCATTTCAATTCATGGGGAAAAACTTAGCAGCTGATAAAATATGTTAGACTTGATATATAACCTTCTAAGTTTGGCCTCAAAGAGAAAATTTACTGAGGGACAAGTCTGTTATTGACAAAACCTTTATTAGCCATTTGGGTATGGCTAGTATTGAATTCATTATGATGCTAGGTCAAAAGGCATTGCATATGTTGCAGAAGTGATTATATGTTTCAGGGATTCACTTTAACCACCAATAGCAAAAATATTTTTAAAAAGCTAGAGTTCTTATATATTTTTCACTGACTAACAATATTACTGATAGACAGATAATCCATCTACAGTTGCATACATTAGAGCTTCACAACTACCCTGTGAAATTGT